>NC_045956.1:192679732-193001324 GCF_010909765.2 Amblyraja radiata | reverse complement strand
TAATTACCCCTTGATATTAAATTAATATGATTAATTTGCTCCTTTTACCCCATAACCACCCTATCTACTGAAGCATAGCCCCCAACTTGCAGTCACATCAAGAGAGGGGCGGGGGGCGGGCGGGGGTAGAGAGTGAGGGCAGAGAGAGAAGGGGCAGAGACAGAGAGAGAGACAGAGACACAGAGAGAGGGGCAAGAGGGATAGGGGGTGGAGAGGAGGATAAGAGGGAGGGTGGGTGAGGGGGGAAAGGTGGGGGAGATGGGGAGGAGAGAGAGAGGGTGAGAGTGAGGGGGAGAGAGAGGGGGTGCTGAGAGGGGGGTGAGGTGGGGAGCAGGGAGGGGGGAGGGTGGAGGGTAGGGGGTGTGGAGGGGAGGGGGTTTAGGGGAGGGAGGGTGGGGGAGGGGAGAGAGGGGGGAGAGGCGAGGGGGGTGGAGAGGAAAGGGGGGGATAGAGGAAAGAGGGGGGAGAACCTCGGCACACATGCGGCGGAGGGGGGCTCTGAGCGAGACGGCCGTAGGTGGCGGCGTTCTCTCGGAAATCGCAGCACAGATGGCAAAAAACAGTCAAGAACAGACTTTCAGTAGTAGATGATGCTTTATTCACATGTATATGCTTAATCTTTTTAATTAGTATGCTTGCCATTTCATTCCCCCTTTTTCTTTTTTCTTGTATTGGCAGTGCCACACAACATACAGGCAGAACATTCTTACTGCTCAGCTGCAGACAAAGTTCCGCGGGAAGAACCCAGCAGTGTCTCTACAACTCCTGAAACACCTGATCTTCAAATCACACCAAATGTAAATGACAGCAGAGCTCTGAAGAAGGAAAGACAGCGTACTTTCCGCCTCAAAAAAAAAGTACAACTGATCAAATTATTAATGGGAAAGAATACTACAGAAAGTAAGACAATCAGTGACTTGATCAGAGGGGCTGGTGAATTTTTACAAGAACCAGCACTGTCTTTCTTTGCGTCGCAGTTGCGTAATGCGTCTGGACGTAGAAGTGCAAGAGGAAGACGATGGAGTTATTCAGACAAGGTAGTTGCCTTGTCCCTCTACCACCAGAGTCCCCGAGCATATCAGTTCTGCCAGTGCATTTTCACACTTCCATCAATCTCATCACTACGTAGGTGGTTGTGCAATATTGAAGTGCGGCCTGGGTTTCCCCCTAAGATCTTTGAACTTTTGAAAGACGGGGTTGCGGGGATGTCAGAGGGAGATACATTATGTGTAGTCTCCTTTGACGAAATGAGTTTACGTGCAAGCCTCTCTTACAATATTACTGAGGATTCAGTTGAGGGCTTTGAGGACTTTGGATCTCTAGGGAAGACGTCAAGGCCTGCCAACCATGCTCTTGTTTTCATGGTTAGAGGCTTGATTGGGAAATGGAAGCAACCTGTAGGTTACTTTCTTTCACGGGACTGCACAAAGGCTGACAAACTGAAAACATTACTCAATGAATGTTTACAGAAGGTTAAGGCTATTGGACTACAGCCTCAGGCCGTTGTTTGTGACCAAGGCCCAAGCAATGTTCGACTATACTCCAACTTGGGTGTGACGGAAGACCATCCTTTCTTCATCCACGGGGGAACCAATATCTATTGCATGCATGACCCACCCCACTTGTTGAGAAACACTCGATCAAACTTGGAGAAATATGTTTTTGAGGTCAAGGGAGAGGATGGCATAAAAAAACATATCAAATGGGCACATATTTACGCATTTTATGAGCATGATTCACAGTTGCCCATTAGAAAAGCCCATAAATTAACCAGAGGCCATTTTGTTTTAAACAGCTTCTCTAAAATGAGAGTCAACAAGGCTGCGCAGGTGCTTAGCCATTCCGTAGCAGCAGGTGTCTACACCTATGCAACTCTTGGAAAGTTACCTGGGGAGGCTGTTTATACGGCAGAGTTTATTGAAATGGTTGATGGACTTTTTGACTCCTTTAACAGCAGGTTTTACACGGACGCCAAAAAGTTAAGGAGGCCTATGTCTGAAATGTCTGCACATAAGTCATTCTTTGAATCATGCTTGACTGTACTCCAAAGCCTGACAGTGCTTGGAGCTAAACATGTGTTGTTTGTCAAGGGATGGCGGCTTGCAATTTCTTGCATTTCACAACTGTGGCAGCACATCAAGGAAAGCACAGACTCCCGTTTTATGTTCACATCCAGGATCAATCAGGATGTAGTGGAGAATTTGTTCTCCACTATTCGGCGAAAGGGCGGATTCAGAGAAAATCCATCTGCAAAGGAATTTTGATGTGCTTTTCGGATGGTTATGGTGGCTGAACTGATCAAGCCATCTGTGAGTGCAAACTGTTCCCCCGACTCAGACAAATTTATCCTGACATTGCAAACACTTACAAAAAACAGATTAAAAAAACCATCTCCATCTGTCTCTCATACAAATAAAACTAAACAGCACAATGCAGTCTGCAGCATTTCAATTGATCTCCCTGAAGAAAATACACTAGCTTACATCGCAGGTCACATGTCACAGGATCATTACTTCACACGAACTGTCGTCAAAATGCATCACGTGCAGAGAAGTTCTCTTACGAACTGATACCACTTTAGTTGATCCTGCACTCGTATTCATACACCATAAAGCCTATGACACATCAACGTCTGACTTTGGCTCATTGATGGTGCCTTCGGAATACTTTCTTGGGTTCTGTGAAGTGTGCGAGCAAGTGTTCCGCACAGAATTTGATGATGTTAACATGACCAGGGATAACATTTCCCATCTAATAAACACAGCAATACATAACACACAGCAATACAAAGACATGAACTTGTGCTGCAATAGTCAAGGTTAGAATTGTAGCTATCTTTGTGAGTATCCACATGCACTATGGACTCAAATTCAAGAATAGAAAAATGCATGACTTGACTGTTAAAAGGAGATGTAAAAAACTTCAAAAAGTGGGACATACGTAAAGTGCATAATTTTCGAAAATTATGTATTTGAAGTCATACTATTCAAGTTCAAGTTAGTTTATTGTCATGAGTCCCTGATGATACAATGAAATTCTTGCTTTGCTTCAGCACAAGAGAACATAGTAGGCATTGAATACAAAACAGATCAGTGTGTCCATATACCATTATATAAATATATACACACATGAATAAATAAACTGATAAAGTGCAAATAACAGATAATGGGCTATTAATGTTCACCGTTGATCTGTTGTGGCGGTAAGCGAACTGCATTGGGTCTAGGTTTTTGATGCCCTTTTGAAGCAGGTGGGAACCTCAGACCTCGGAAGTGAGAGATTGCAAATGTCCGTAAAAACTCCGGCCAGTTGGTCCGCACAGGTTGTTTATCTACGTAGTTGAAAATTTTGATTGTTACCCATACAAAATCGTGCCAATGACGATTAATTTAACTATATTACTAAAACTAATATCTTGACCGCTCTTGTCTTTCTGTTTCTGGATTTCCGAGTGAACGCCGCCACTTACAGCTGTCATTTTTGGCCAGCTCACTCAGAGTCCCAGGGGGAGGGACTATAAAACCGGGAAGTGTTGTGCCTCACGCAGTCTCTGCAAGACAGAGGAAGTGAGAGGGTCACGGCTCTCTGAGCGGCGAATAACACTGAACGCACGTCTACTCCACGGCGAGCCCCCTTGATGTGGTTGCAAAGTGTTTGCCAAATTGTCTTGGCTTTTAAAGACTCTTCAGAAAATGTGTTGGATGCTTGCAAAGTGTTTGCCAAATTGTCTTGGCTTTTAAAGACTCTTCTGAAAATGTGTTGGCTGCTTGCAAAGTGTTGGACTAATTGGCTTGGCTCTTAAAATCGTCGCAACAGTATGCGGATGGATAAAGCGGCAATGTGGTGCTGAGTGCGTCATTTCCGGTTCGTGGCAAGATGGCGCTGACTGCAGAAGGCACCGAGTGAAGACACCGCTGAATAATTCAAGAGAGCTGACTACTCTGTCAATGGTGAGTGTGATTGTTGTACGTTATTTAAAGCACGTATTTGCTTCAACAGCAGCAGCCTCTAAAGGAGGCTTTAAACATTTGAGTGAGTCTGTGTGTGTGTGTGTATAGATGTGTGTGTGAGTCTGTGTGTTTGTATATATGCGTGCTTATATAAAAGTGTGCTTCATTGAATGATGACCTGAGATAAATTATCAGATTTTATTGGTTAAAGTCTGACCGCTGAATCTCTCTATATTTAAATTGTCTCTTTTTTTTTTCAACAACAAAGAGACATAAAGACGCAGTGAGCAGCAACAAGAGGCACAGCAAGAAATAATTATTCTCATCTTTGACATTTAAAATGTTCTTATATTTTAAGCGATTCACATGTTAAACTGTAATAAATAATTTTTCAACTTTTCATGCCTGTGTGTTCTTCATCACAATGGGAACCTAATGGGCAGGAATGGATACTCTGTGGGAGTATCTTGCTTCTGCCCAAAGATAGGATCTTCGCTTCGGCCTCTGCAGGGAATTCCATAAATTCACAAATTTCTCTGGGTGAAAAAGTTTCTTCTCACCTTAGTCTTAAATTACATGCCCTTTATTCTAAGACTGTGGCCCCTGGTTCTGGACTCAGCCAACATTGGGAACATTTTTCCTGCATCTAGCTTGTCCAGTCGTTTAATAATTTAATATGTTTCTATAAGATTCCCCCACTTCCTTCTAAACTCCAGTGAATACAAGCCTAGTCTTTTCAATCTTTACTCATATACAGTCCCACCAACCCAGGGATCAATCTCGTGAACCTACGCTGCAGAAGAACCTCTTCACTCTATACTGAAATCCTCTTGTTATGAAGGTCAACATTCCATAGCTTTCTTTACTGCCTGCTGTACCTCTAAGCCAACTTTCAGTGGCCGGTGTACAAGGACGCCCAGGTCTCGCTGCACATCCCCCTTACCTAACCTAACTCTATTGAGATAATAATCTGCCCCCTTGTTTTTGCCTTCAAAGTGGATAACCTCACATTATCTATAGTATACTGCACATGCCATGCATCTGCCCACTCGCTCAACCTGTCCAGGTCACCCTGCAACCTCCTAACATCCTCTTCACAGTTCACACTGCCACCCAGCTTTGTGTCATTCGCAAACTTGCGAGTGTTGCTCCTAATTCACTCTTCCAAATCATTAATATATATGGTAAACAGTTGTGGCCCCAATACCAAACCTTACGACACTCCACTCAACACTGCCTGCCATTCTGAAAAGGACCCGTTCACTCCTACTCTTTGCTTCCTGTCTACCAACCAATTTTCTATCCATGTGAACACCCTACCCGCAATACCATGTGCTCAAGATGGACCACTCCTGCGAAAAACAATCGACAATCGGCAATGTAGGCAACACGACTTATCTTTCTTCAGGTTCCCCATTAAGGAGGAAAGGTAAGAAAACATTTATTACCTCTGTGGCACATTGAAAACTTTATTTGGCCTGTTTCATCTCTCACTGTAGTTAGATCATTGAGCTCAGATAGCTGAGTCCTCATGCAACATCCTTGTAAAAATCTTCTCAAGAGCATTTTCTTTGTACATCTCTGTTATTTAATGCATATTGACTGCAGATATTTTCTGTAATTTCAGATGTCGACAGTGGACATGATCTACACCGAACTGCGGAGTATTTGTCAAATAACTGCCCTCTTATGTACATTGTGTGAAATTGTGATTTGTTAACTGCACAAAACTAATGCAAATGGCGATTTATTTATTATTGTATCTATGTTGGACATTTTGCTCTTTGGTGAAGCAGGGGTGGGGCTATCATTGTGTTACATACGTTAAATTGTACATCACTTTCACTGGTTAGCTGATATGCTGAACGCTGCAATCCTGTATAACTCGCGCACAGAATAATGTGAATTGTGTAAATCTTATCCCAACGGGTCCCACTTAGTCTAGTGATTGTGTATAAGTCGCAAATTTTTTCCTTTGTTTGAAATGTGTAGAATTTGAGATCACTTTTATTGATTATCTGATATTCTAAATACTGCAACCTGTATATGTCGTGCACAAAATGATGTAAATAAAAATCCTTTTCCTTGTTTAAGAAGTTCAATTGAGAATTATTTGAAATTGTGGGGGTTTGTACAAAATACTGTTGACCCACAAATGTGTTGATATGAGACATTCACATTTTTAAAATCCATGTATCGAAAAAAGCAAGAAGGTGCCCATGTTATTTGACCAACTTACCAGATGAATTTAAATATACACAATACACAATACAATTTATTTGTCACTTGAACCTCATAGAGGTTGTTGGAGCCCCCGGCGGGCGCTAGCAAAGTGCCGCAGCCGTTTAAGCCACGCCGGGCGATGATGTAAGGCCCCGCTCCAGGTCATCCTCGACCCCGCTACTCATGCGGGAGAAGTCGCCGTTGCGGATGACCCGAAAAGCGGTCTCCCAGCAGGGACCCGCAGGCTCTGATATTACTGTCTGTCAGGCCTGCGGTTGGAGTCTCCGAATCTCCGGGGATCGGGTCACAGCAGCGCATGGGTACATATGTAGGTATGTATGCATTAGTTTTGCTCCTAATTTCCTTTTCCAAATCATTAATATATATGGTAAACAGTTGCAGCTCCAACACCAAGCCTTGCGGCAAAAAAATCCAGAAGATTAGTCAAACATGATTTCCCTTTCATAAATCCATGTTGACTTGGACAGATCCTTTTACTGCTATCCAAATGCCCCATTATTGCATCTTTAATAATTGACTCCAGCATCTTTCACACCACCAAAGTCGGGCTAACTGGTCTGTAATTTCCCGTTTTCTCTCACGCTCCTTTCTTGAAAAGAGGGATAGCATTAGCCATCCTCCAATCCACAGAGCTGATCGTAAATCTATTGATGTGTAATATGCATGTATGTGTATATATGCATGTATATGTGTGTATATATATATGTTTATATATGTATGCATATAAATGTATGAATCTGTATGTGCATGTGTATGTGTGCACGTGGATATATGTGTGTGTGTATATATGTGTGTATATATGTGTGTATAAATATATATTGCATATATTTATTATCACTATATAATTATAAATATAATTGCCTTTATGGTTATGTTCATCATCTTACAAGACAAATAATTATTAGTGATGATTTAAATCAAGTTGCTTCTGATACATGAGAATAAACTTATTATCTCTAACTTGCCTCTCACACACAGACACACATTCATATAAATATATTAATATATATACGTTAAATTTAATTTTGTGCAGTGTGTGTTAAAGCAATACAAGGGAAACTGCACAATACAATGCAAGGGAAACTACGCAAAGGAGGGGGCTGTTCCCGCTACAAGATACTCGAGGATCTTTGCTTTGGATCAAAGATTATAGAGGAGCTCTATAATCTTTGCTTTGGATCACAGCGTGTCGCTTAAAGAAATGGCAGCCGTGACGTTCCGTCACGTACTACACGTCAGTCCATTGGATTTCGGAGGAGTGGTCTATCTTGCTCTGCTATAAGATCTTTGCTTGCGGCTAAAGGGATCAGGGGGTATGGAGAGAAGGCAGGTACAGGATACTGAGTTGGATGATCAGCCATGATCATATTGAATGGCAGTGCAGGCTCTGCCGAATGGCCTACTCCTGCACCTATTTTCTATGTTTCTATGTTAAAATGAATTCTGTAATAACGTGTCAACGGCAGCAGTGACAATCAAACACTGCAGTTTTAATGTTTCACGTGTTCAATATTTAATTAATCCATCTTTATGGATTAAAACAAATAATAACATTGGGAATTAAAACACATTTGATTCCATTCCGTTATCAAAGATAGTCAATGTTCACTCTGAAGACATTTCAGGACAATGTGGTCAGGGAGGGGTGTGTGTGTGTAAAAATGTGGGTGGTGGATAGATGGCTGGGGGGGGGGGGGCGATAGAAGGCAATCAGTGCAGAATGGATGGATTGAGGCAGGTGAATTAGTACGTGTTGGTTGGGGTATGGATGGAGGAGAAGTGCAGATGGATGGAAAGAGGGAACCAGTGCAGGATGGATGGGGGGGGGGGGGGTGGATGGAGAATCAATGCGAGGTGGATAGGGTGATCAGTGCAGGATGAATAGATGGGGGTGGAGAGATGGGGAGGGGAGCACTGGAGATAACCATATAACCATATAACAATTACAGCACGGAAAACAGGCCATCTCGACCCTTCTAGTCCGTGCCGAACACGTATTCTCCCCTAGTCCATATACCTGCGCTCAGACCATACCCTCCATTCCTTTCCCGTCCATATAACTATCCAATTTATTTTAAATGATAAAATCGAACCTGCCTCCACCACCTTCCCTGGAAGCTCATTCCACACAGCCACCACTCTCTGAGTAAAGAAGTTCCCCTCATGATACCCCTAAACTTCTGTCCCTTAATTCTCAAGTCATGTCCCCTTGTTTGAATCTTCCCTACTCTCAGTGGGAAAAGCTTATCCACGTCAACTCTGTCTATCCCTCTCATCATTTTAAAGACCTCTATCAAGTCCCCCCTTAACCTTCTGCGCTCCAAAGAATAAAGCCCTAACTTGTTCAACCTTTCTCTGTAACTTAGTTGCTGAAACCCAGGCAACATTCTAGTAAAATCTCCTCTGTACTCTCTCTATTTTGTTGACATCCTTCCTATAATTAGGCGACCAAAATTGTACCCCATACTCCAGAATTGGCCTCACCAATGCCTTGTACCAATTTTAACATTACATCCCAACTTCTATACTCAATGCTCTGATTTATAAAGGCCAGCACACCAAAGCTTTCTTTACCACCCTATCTACATGAGATTCCACTTTCAGGGAACTGTGCACAGTTATTCCCAGATAGAAACATAGAAACATAGAAATTAGGTGCAGGAGTATGCCATTCGGCCCTTCGAGCCTGCACCGCCATTCAATATGATCATGGCTGATCATCCAACTCAGTATCTCGTACCTGCCTTCTCTCCATACCCTCTGATCCCCTTAGCCACAAGGGCCACATCTAACTCCCTCTTAAATATAGCCAATGAACTGGCCTCGACTACCCTCTGTGGCAGGGAGTTCCAGAGATTCACCACTCTCTGTGTGAAAAAAGTTCTTCTCATCTCGGTTTTAAAGGATTTCCCCCTTATCCTTAAGCTGTGACCCCTTGTCCTGGACTTCCCCAACATCGGGAGCAATCTTCCTGCATCTAGCCTGTCCAACCCCTTAAGAATTTTGTAAGTTTCTATAAGATCCCCTCTCAATCTCCTAAATTCTAGAGAGTATAAACCAAGTCTATCCAGTCTTTCTTCATAAGACAGTCCTGACATTCCAGGAATCAGTCTGGTGAACCTTCTCTGCACTCCCTCTATGGCAATAATGTCCTTCCTCAGATTTGGAGACCAAAACTGTACGCAATACTCCAGGTGTGGTCTCACCAAGACCCTGTACAACTGCAGTAGAACCTCCCTGCTCCTATACTCATACCTTTTGCTATGAAAGCTAACATACCATTCGCTTTCTTCACTGCCTGCTGCACCTGCATGCCCACTTTCAATGACTGGTGTACCATGACACCCAGGTCTCGCTGCATCTCCCCTTTTCCTAGTCGGCCACCATTTAGATAATAGTCTGCTTTCCTGTTTTTGCCACCAAAATGGATAATCTCACATTTATCCACATTATACTGCATCTGCCAAACATTTGCCCACTCACCCAGCCTATCCAAGTCACCTTGCGTCTCCTAGCATCCTCCTCACAGCTAACACTGCCCCCCAGCTTAGTGTCATCCGCAAACTTGGAGATATTGCCTTCAATTCCCTCATCCAGATCATTAATATATATTGTAAATAGCTGGGGTCCCAGCACTGAGCCTTGCGGTACCCCACTAGTCACTGCCTGCCATTGTGAAAAGGACCCGTTTACTCCTACTCTTTGCTTCCTGTTTGCCAGCCAGTTCTCTATCCACATCAATACTGAACCCCCAATGCCATGTGCTTTAAGTTTGTAAACTAATCTCTTATGTGGGACCTTGTCGAAAGCCTCTGGAAGTCCAGATACACCACATCCACTGGTTCTCCCCTATCCACGCTATAGTTACATCCTTGAAACATTCTATAAGATTCGTCAGACATGATTTACCTTTTGTAAATCCATGCTGACTTTGTCCAATGATTTCACCACTTTCCAAATGTGCTGCTATCCCATCTTTAATAACTGACTCTAGCAGTTTCCCCACTACCGATGTTAGACTAACTGGTCTGTAATACCCCGTTTTCTCTCTCCCTCCCTTCTTAAAAAGTGGGGTTACGTTTGCTACCCGCCAATCCTCAGGAACTACTCCAGAATCTAAAGAGTTTTGAAAGATTATTACTAATGCATCCACTATTTCTGGAGCTACTTCCTTAAGTACTCTGGGATGCAGCCTATCTGGCCCTGGGGATTTATCGGCCTTTAATCCATTTAATTTACCCAACACCACTTCCCGGCTAACCTGGATTTCACTCAATTCCTCCAACTCCTTTGACCCGCGGTCCCCTGCTATTTCCGGCAGATTATTTATGTCTTCCTTAGTGAAGACGGAACCAAAGTAGTTATTCAATTGGTCTGCCATATCCTTGTTCCCCATGATCAACTCACCTGTTTCTGACTGCAAGGGACCTACGTTTTAACTAATCTCTTTCTTTTCACATATCTATAAAAACTTTTGCAGTCAGTTTTTATGTTCCCTGCCAGTTTTCTTTCATAATCTATTTTTCCTTTCCTAATTAAGCCCTTTGTCCTCCTCTGCTGGTCTCTGAATTTCTCCCAGTCCTCCGGTATGCTGCTTTTTCTGGCTAATTTGTACGCATCATCCTTCGCTTTGATACTATCCCTGATTTCCCTTGTTATCCACGGATGCACTACCTTCCCTGATTTATTCTTTTGCCAACTGGGATGAACAATTTTTGTAGTTCATCCATGCAGTCTTTAAATGTCTTCCATTGCATATCCACCGTCAACCCTTTTAGAATTAATTGCCAGTCAATCTTGGCCAATTCACGTCTCATACCCTCAAAGTTACCTTTCTTTAAGTTCAGAACCATTGTTTCTGAATTAACAATGTCACTCTCCATCCTAATGAAGAACTCAACCATATTATGGTCACTCTTGCCCAAGGGGGCACGTACAACAAGACTGCTAACTAACCCTTCCTCATTACTCAATACCCAGTCTAAAATAGCCTGCTCTCTCGTTGGTTCCTCTACATGTTGATTTAGATAACTATCCCGCATATATTCCAAAAAATCCTCTTCCTCAGCACCCCTGCCAATTTGATTCACCCAATCTATATGTAGATTGAAGTCACCCATTATAACGGTTTTGCCTTTGTCGCACGCATTTCTAATTTCCTGTTTGATACCATCTCCAACTTCACTACTACTATTAGGTGGCCTGTACACAACACCCACCAGCGTTTTCTGCGCCTTAGTGTTTCGCAGCTCTACCCATACCGATTCCACATCCTCCAAACTAATGTCCTTCCTTTCCATTGCGTTAATCTCCTCTCTAATCAGCAACGCTACCCCACCTCCTTTTCCTTTCTCTCTATCCCTCCTGAATATTGAATATCCCTGGATGTTCAGCTCCCAGCCTTGGTCACCCTGGAGCCATGTCTCCGTGGTCCCAACTATATCATAGTCATTAATAGCTATCTGCACATTCAACTCATGCATCTTATTACGAATGCTCCTTGCATTGAGACACAAAGCCTTCAGGCTTGTTTTTACAACACTCTTACCCCTTATACAATTTTTGTTGAAAAGTGGCCCTTTTTGATATTTGCCCTGGATTTTCCGGCCTGCCACTTTTACTTTTCACCTTGCTACCTATTGCTTCTACCCTCATTTTACACCCCTCTGTCTCTATGCTCACACATTTAAGAAACCCGTTCCCTTTAACTCCATCCTCCACTAGCCCATTCGACACCCCACCCCCCTTATTCAGTTTAAAACCACCCGTGTAGCAGTGGCAAACCTGCCTGCCAGAATGCTGATCCCTCTGTTCACCTGCATTCTTCAATTCCCTACCATTTACCATGTACGTCCTATTTTGATTTGTCCTGCCAAGATGTAGCACCTCACACTTATCAGCATTAAACTCCATCTGCCATCTTTCAGTCCACTCTTCCAACTGGCATAAATCTCTCCGTAGACTTTGAAAATCTACTTCATTATCCACACCCCACCTATCTTAGTATCATCTGCATACTTACTAATCCAATTTACCACACCATCATCCAGATCATTGATGTACATGACAAACAACAGTGGACCCAACACAGATCCCTGTGGCACCCCCACTAGTCACTGGCCTCCAACCTGACAAACAACCATCCACCATTACTCTCTGGCATCTCCCATTCAGCCACTGTTGAATCCATCTTGCTACTCCACCATTAATACCCAACCATTGAACCTTCTTAACCAACCATCCATGAGGAACCTTGTCAAAGGCCTTACTGAAGTCCATATATACAACATCCACTGCTTTACCCTCATCAATTTCCCGAGTAACCTCTTCAGAAAATTCAAGAAGATTAGTCAAACATGACCTTCCAGGCACAAATCCATGTTGACTGTTCCTAATCAGACCCTGTTTATCCAGATGCTTATATATATTATCTCTAAGTATCCTTTCCATTACTTTGCCCACCACTGACGTCAAACTAACAGGCCTATAATTACTAGGTTTACTCTTAGACCCCTTTTTAAACAATGGAACAACATGCGCAGCACGCCAATCCTCCGTCACTATTCCCGTTTCTAATGACATTTGAAATATTTCTGTCATAGCCCCTGCTATTCTACACTAACTTCCCTCAATGTCCTAGGGAATATCCTGTCCGGACCTGGAGACTTATCCACTTTTATATTTCTCAAAAGTGTCAGTACTTCCTCTTCTTTGAATCTCATAGTTTCCATAGCTACTCTGCTTGTTTCCCATTACCTCACATAATTCAATATCCTTCTCCTTGGTGAATACCGAAAGAAAAGAAATTGTTCAATATCTCCCCCATCTCTTTTGGCTCTGCAGATAGCTGTCCACTCTGACTCTCTAATGGACCAATTTTATCCCTCGTATCCTTTTGCTATTAATATAGCTGTAGAAAACCCTTTGGGTTTACTTTCACCTTACTTGCCAAAGCAACCTCATATCTTCTTTTAGCTTTTCTAATTTCTTTCTAAGATTCTTTTTACATTCTTTATACTCCTCAAGCACCTCATTTACTCCATGCTGCCTATAATTATTGTAGATCTCCCTCTTTTTTCCGAACCAAGTGTCCAATTTCCCTTGAACACCATGGCTCTTTCCGATTTTTACTATTTCCTTTCAACCGAACAGGGACATAAAGATTCTGTACTCTTAAAATTTCACCTTTAAATGTCCTCCATTTCTCTTCCACATCTTTCCCATAAAACAAAATGTCCCAATTTACTCCTTTTAAATCCTTTCGCATCTCCTCAAAGTTAGCCTTTCTCCAATCAAAATCACAACCCTAGGTCCGGCTCTGACCCTCTCCATAATTATATTGAACTGAGATGTCAGTGAAGACTGAATAGAGGCGGGAATGGGATCAGTGCGGGATGGAGAGAAGGGTGTCCCAGGATATGGGGGGGGGGGGGGGCGTACAAGAGAGAGAGAGAGAGAAGAGGGCGAGGTATGGAGGAAGGAAGGTCAGCGCTCCTCGGACAACATTGCCCCGCTGCCTTGGCCATTGGGATTTCCTCGCCACCACCTCCCTCCTCCACCATCCAACAAACAGCAAGGTGCGGGGCCGAGCGGTGCAGCTCAACGATCCTATAACTATAGTATCTTTTGTGCAGCTGCTTCAGAAGGGTCGGAACGAATGACGGGCCCCGAACAGCGGCAGCAGCGGCCGCGACAGCAGCTCCATCTCCTCCTCCTCCTCCCTGATAGCGGCCGCTGTTTGCAAACCCACCAACGGCGCTTGCAAAACAAACCCTCCCGCACACGGAGGCCTCCCCCCCTGACTCGGCGTGCGGGAGGGTTTGTTTTATCAGGGAGGAGGAGGAGGAGATGGAGCCTCTGTCGCGGCCGCTGCTGCCGCTGTTCGGGGCCCGTCATTAGCTCCGACCCTTCCTCACCCCCCACTAGTATCTTTCCCACACAATACAGCCATCACCGCCGACACAAAACGTCGCGTTCCTTTTCTCCAGAGATGCTGCCTGACCCGCGGAATTACTCCAATTTTTTGTGTCCATCTTCGGTACAAACCAGTATCTAGTTGCCAAGCCGGGCAAAATGACTCAGTGTTTAGGTTGCCCGGCGACGCTTTGAGTGGTCAGTGGCATCCGCTAATTTGGAGCCCTGATGCCCACTACAGACGAAGGGTTGGAATCTAAGATGCTTGGACAGGTGTGTGGACAAGACAGGCTTAGAGGGGAGAATGGAACACAAGTGAGTGGAGCCATTGATACCTTCTCAAGATGGCGTTATGAGCGACGAGACCCTAACAAGATGGCCGCCCGCTGCCGACCAATCAGCGGCGTCGACCTCACCTGCCCTCACCAAGATGGCCGCCCGCTGGTCCCGGTCCCGGTCCCGCCCCGGGCCGAGTCTCCCCATCGACCGCATGAAGATGGCGGCGGAGAAGCGGCAGTTGGTGGCGTCGCTGCCGACGGACCTGAGGTAATAAAATAATAATAATAATAATATCTTTTATTATCATTGCACGTCAGTGCAACGAGATTTAGTGTGCAGCTCCACTGATGTACAAGAAAGGTAAATAAATACAATACATAAATAAGCAAGCTGAATTGATTGACGTGACCATCTGAGGGAGTGTCCAAAGGGGGTGGGTGGGGGGCACTGGGCACTCATTAGGGCCGGTTCAGAGCCGCTATAGCTCTTGGAATAAAGCTGTTTCTGAGTCTGCAGGTTCGGGCGTAGAAGGCCTTGTAACGTCTGCCGGAGGGAAGTAGTTGAAACAGCCCGTGGCAGGGGTGTGATGAGTCCTTATAGATGCTGAGGGCCTTCCTGAGGCACCGTGTGTGGTAGATGCCCTCCAAGGCTGGTAGCTCTGTCCCAATGATGCCGCTGTTCTCCATTTGCCAATGTGAGGTTCTCCATTTTGGTGGCAAAAACAGGAAAGCAGACTATTATCTAAATGGTGGCCGACTAGGAAAAGGGGAGATGCAGCGAGACCTGGGTGTCATGGTACACCAGTCATTGAAAGTGGGCATGCAGGTGCAGCAGGCAGTGAAGAAAGCGAATGGTATGTTAGCTTTCATAGCAAAAGGATTTGAGTACAGGAGCAGGGAGGTTCTACTGCAGTTGTACAGGGTCTTGGTGAGACCACACCTGGAGTATTGCGTACAGTTTTGGTCTCCAAATCTGAGGAAGGACATTATTGCCATAGAGGGAGTGCAGCACAGAAGGTTCACCAGACTGATTCCTGGGATGTCAGGACTGTCTTATGAAGAAAGACTGGATAGACTTGGTTTATGCTCTCTAGAATTTAGGAGATTGAGAGGGGATCTTATAGAAACTTACAAAATTCTTAAGGGGTTGGACAGGCTAGATGCAGGAAGATTGCTCCCGATGTTGGGGAAGTCCAGGACAAGGGGTCACAGCTTAAGGATAAGGGGGAAATCCTTTAAAACCGAGATGAGAAGAACTTTTTTCACACAGAGTGGTGAATCTCTGGAACTCCCTGCCACAGAGGGTAGTCGAGGCCAGTTCATTGGCTATATTTAAGAGGGAGTTAGATGTGGCCCTTGTGGCTAAGGGGATCAGAGGGTATGGAGAGAAGGCAGGTACGGGAAACTGAGTTGGATGATCAGCCATGATCATATTGAATGGCGGTGCAGGCTCGAAGGGCCGAATGGCCTACTCCTGCACCTAATTTCTATGTTTCTATGTAATGATCCTCTGTGCTCTGTGGACGATGCGCTGAAGAGCTCTCCTCTCCGCCTCCGTGCAGCTGAGATACCACACAGAGATGCCATACGTTAGTATGCTCTCTGTGGTGCAGCGGTAGAACGTTGTCAGCAGCTGTTGGGGCAGACCAGTCTTTTTTAATGTCCTCAGCAAGAACAGTCGTTGCTGTGCCTTCTTGACCAGCGCGGCGGTGTTCGTGGACCATGTGAGGTCTTCTGAAAAGTGAGTGCCCAGAAACTTAAAGCTGGACACTCTCTCCACACTTTCCCTGTAAATGGAGATTGGGTCGTATTCTCCAGAATGGGACCTCCTGAAGTCAATAATCAGCTCCTTGGTCTTGGAGGTGTTTAGTGCCAAGTTGTTATAGGCGCACCAGTCCGCCAGGTTCTGCACCTCCGCTCTGCAGTTTGTTTCATCACCGTTGGTGATCAGCCCAATCACTGTTGTGTCGTCTGCAAACTTCACGATGGTGTTGGTGTCGAATGCAGGGACACAGTCGTGAGTGAAGAGGGAGTAGAGCATGGGGCTTAGTACACAACCCTGTGGTGTGCCGGTGCTCAGGGTGATGGTGGAGGACAGGTGCGGGCCCAGTCTCACTGCCTGCGGTCGCACAGTGAGAAAGTTCAGGATCCAAGCGCATATCGGTGAGCTGAGGCCTAGCTGGTGGAGTTTGGTGGTGAGCTTGGTGGGGATGACCGTATTGAATGCAGAGCTATAGTCAATGAAGAGCATCCTCGCATACGTGCCCTGTCTGTCCAAAGTGAGTCAGGACAGTGTGAAGGGCCAGAGAGATGGCATCCTCTGTCGATCTATTTGCCCTGTATGCAAATTGATGGGAGTCCAGTGAGGCAGGGATGCTGGATTTAATATGGGAGAGGACCAGCCTTTCGAAGCACTTCATAGGGATTGGAGTCAGGGCAACCGGCCGGTAGTCGTTGAGGTTGGTGATTTTGGACTTTTTCAGCACCGGCACTATGGTGGCTGTTTTCAGGCACTTGGGGACCGTTGCCAGAGATAGAGATAGGTTGAAGATTCTCATGAATACCTCCGCCAGCTGTCCAGCACAGTCCTTTAACTCGTTCTTCAGGGAACGGGGATTCCCCTCCGCCACCATAGATGAGGCTCACACCAGGGTCTCATCCATACCCCGCAACACTGCTCTCTCTCCCCATCCCCGCACACGCAACAAGGGCAGAGTCCCTCTGGTCCTCACCTTTCACCCCACCAGCCGGCAAATACAACACATAATCCTCCGCCATTTCCGCCACCTCCAACGTGACCCCACCACTCGCCACATCTTCCCATCTCCCCCCATGTCTGCCTTCCGCAAAGACCGCTCCCTCCGCAACTCCCTCGTCAATTCTTCCCTTCCCTCCCGCACCACCCCCTCCCCGGGCACTTTCCGTTGCAACCGCAAGAAATGCAACACCTGTCCCTTCACCTCCCCCCTCGACTCCATTCAAGGTCCCAAGCAGTCGTTCCAGGTGCGACAAAGGTTCACCTGTATCTCCTCCAACCTCATCTACTGCATCCGCTGCTCTAGATGTCAGCTAATTTACATCGGTGAGACCAAGCGTAGGTTGGGCGACCGTTTCGCCGAACACCTCCGCTCAGTCCGCCTTAACCTACCTGACCTCCCGGTGGCTCAGCACTTCAACTCCCCCTCCCATTCCCAATCCGACCTCTCTGTCCTGGGTCTCCTCCATTGCCAGAGTGAGCAACAGCGGAAATTGGAGGAACAGCACCTCATATTCCGTCTGGGGTCCTTGCGCCCTTATGGCATCAACATTGAATTCCCCCAATTTGGTTAGCCTGTGCTGTCCCCTCCCCTTCCTTCACCCTCTAGCTGTCTCCTCCCACCCTCCCATCCGCCCGCCCTCGGGCTCCTCCTCCTCCCCTTTTTCCTTCTTTCTTTCCCCACCCCCCATCAGTCTGAAGAAGGGTTTCGGCCCGAAACGTCGCCCATTTCCTTCGCTCCATAGATGCTGCTGCACCCGCTGAGTTCCTCCAGCAATTTTGTGTACCTTTAATACTCTTCCCTGGACTCCATCCGTGCCTGCAGCCTTGCATGGATTGATCCTACGCAGAGCGCACTGTACCTCCTGAGTGCTCAGTGTTAAGGCCTGTCCCTCCGCAATGGCCGGGGTTATTCCACACCTGGTGGTGTTGCCAGTTTCGAACCGGGCAAAGAAGGTGTTTAGTTCGTTGGCCAGTGTGATATCACCGTGGGGGCAGGCGGGGCTGCTCTTGCAGTCAGTGATGTCCCTGACACCCTGCCACATGCTTCTGGTGTCCGCGGTATTGAAGTGGTCTTCTACCCTTTGCCTGTGGATGACTTTGGCCTTTTTATGCCTCTGTTCAGGTTCGACCTGGCCGCACTGTAAGCAGAAGTGTCCCTGGATTTAAAGGCGTTGTTGCGTGCCCTTAGCAGATCCTGAACCTCCTTGTTCATCCAGGGTTTCCGGTTTGGGAACATCTCTATTTTCTTGTCCACTGTGACAGTCTCCACACAGCAGTTGATGTAGGAGAGCACAGTGGATGTGTACTCCTCCAAGTCTATCTCTGTACTACTGGTAGCCTGTTGTGCAAACAGGTCCCAGTCGGTGCGATCAAAGCAGTCCTGGAGTTGTAGGGTGGCGTCCTCGGGCCATATTTTGACCATCCTTATTGCAGGTTTGGTCTTGCGGATGAGGGGTCTGTATGCAGGCAGTAGAAACAGTGAGAGGTGATCGGATTGTCCCAGGGATGGGCGGGGGAGAGCTCTGTATGCGTCTTTGATGTTGGTGTACACTTTATCCAACGTGTTTGAGCCCCTGGTAGGGCACTGCACATGCTGGTGGAATTTGCGGAGTGTGGCACATAGGTCGACCTGGTTAAAGTCCCCTGCAACAATGAAGGCACCGTCGGGGTGAGCATCCTGCTGCTTACTGATGGCCGAGTGCAGCTGTGCTAGCGCTAGGTTAGCATTAGCCTGTGGTGGGATGTATATGGCCATGATGAAAACCACAGTAAACTCCCGAGGCAGGTAAAACGGTCTACATTTAAGCAGTAGGTATTCCAGGTCAGGGGAACAGTAGCTCTCTATTGCAGTGTGGTTGGTACACCAGTCATTGTTGATGTAGATGCAGAGCCCGCCACCCTTGCTCTTACCGGAGTCCTTTGTTCTATCTAGCAATGTTACAAAATTTTGAGATTTTAAAAATCAAGTCTGTAATTTATCCCATCAGATAAAGCATAAAAATAAGTTTAATTTGACACCTAATTCACTTTCATATCTCAAGTATTTAAAAAGTTATGGCCATTTTCATACTGGGAAATGAGCATCTTGTTCCCTATTGATTTTCTATGGACATAACAAAAAAGCTGTGATCGTGAACAGTCAAAAGCCCATAACTTTCTTAAAAATTAAGAGAACTGAATGAAATTTTCAGTTATCATAGATTGAAGCATTCTGAAGCAAATATAAAATAATCTTACTTGGATGACCTGAAATTAAAGCATATAATTAGTTAGTTACCTAATTGTAGCTAATTTCAGACTTCAATTACTAGATCTAAACATCTATCCATTTCTTAATAAATGATTAACATTTTTAAATAGCCTAAATGTCCAAATAATATTCACAAATAATTCACAATAAAACATGATTTTTAAATCTCATTTACATTAATTTATAGGCCAAATGGAAGGAATTTAGTGTTTAATTGCTGTAAATAAATGCCCATTTAAATCAGCTTTCCAGTGTGTCCCTGTGGAACGCGCTGGTTTAGAACGTTCACATTGCGGTAGATTTGTGCCCAAATGCCGAGAAAAATACTGCGCGATATAATGGGCCCAAATTGAGCTACTCGCAATATTAAACTTAGTATAAAGGGATCTTTAGAAGCCCTTTTAATGTAAAAATATACAACCTAACTTCTGCTATTTGCTTTATGAGACCCTGCGGTTGCTGGCGGTCGCGGGTTTAGAGATTGATTTTTAAACTACTATAACTATTATTCAAGGCCTTTAAACCTAATAATAGCTTTTGCGACGGGGTCTTCCAGCGATTTTTCGTTAATAATTAACTAGGCTGAACATTTTCGATTGGAACAGCTTAGAGAAAATCGCGTTTTAAACCCGCCCCCTCTAAACGGCGCCAAAATCGCGCACACCCTCAGCAGCAGATCTTCAACGACGCTTCAGGTAGGCTTTGCAACATACCTATTCTATCAGCACGATGCAGTGACCGGTTGGTCAGGTCCACAGCCCCATCGGGAACCAACGCGCTGAGCCAGGTCTCTGTGAAGATCGGCACACAGCAGTCTTCCAGGGATCGCTGGGTGTTGATCCAGAGCTTTACCTCATCCATCTTGTTGGTGCGTGACTGGACATTCGCGAGAAAGACGCTTGGGAGCGATGGTCTTTGTGTAGCCCTCCGTAGCCTGTCCTGCACCCCCGCTCGCCTTCCACGTTTCTGCTTCCGTTCCCGGCGCTTGCTCCGTCTCCTGCCATCCGGAGTGGTGATCCAAGGGGCTTTCCTGCCCAGCTCCGATGGGACGGTAAGGGTACTGTAGTACTCACACGCCAGTTTCTCGCAGCCACGTCCGATGCTGAGTAGTTCCGAGCGGCTCCATGTGCGACCAGTCGGGATTGCGATGCGGGTCTTGGGTTCCCTCGTCCTGTAGGTGAGTTTCTTCTTATGGTTCCTGGGGTTTCCGGGGTTACTAGGGTTCCTAGGGGTTCTGTTTTTTTTTAATTACCTTGTTTTTCCCGCCGCGTTCGGTACCGGGCTGCTCCGAGTAAACTCGGGCTTGGGAGCGCAAAGCCGCTGCGTCTGGACGCGCCGCCATCTTCCATGTAGTCCCATGTAGTAGGTAAATAATGTTATAAATCAGCAGCGCAGCGGGATTGGGTCAATATGGGGGAGAACTGAGGTAAATCACCACATAAACTACACGTGGGGAAAACTGGGGCCAAACTCATTATAAATCAGCCTCCCCCTCTTATTCACTGAGGTCAATAACGTTATAAATAAATCAGCAACGGAATAAACACGGTAAATGTGGGGGAGACCTGAGGTCAATCTGCACATAAACTACACGTCTGGGGGAATAAAACGGGTCAATAATATAAACTCACCGTCTGGAGCAGCGTCCTGAGATAAAACACGTTATAAACATCTCCCTCTCTGTAAATAATCAATAAATCACCAAATAAACTACACGTCTGGGGAATAAACCCGATAAATCTGGGGGTAAAACTGAGGTAAATAATGTTATAAACACACAGGGGAGTTTAATGCTAATAAGCGTGAGGTGCTACATCTTGGCAGGACAAATCAAAATAGGACGTACATGGAGAGAGTACAGAAGAGATTTACTAGAATGTTGCCTGGGTTTCAGCAACTAAGTTACAGAGAAAGGTTGAATAAGTTAGGTCTTTATTCCTTGGAGCGCAGAAGGTTAAGGGGGGACTTGATAGAGGTCTTTAAAATGATGAGAAGGATAGACAGAGTTGACGTGGATAAGCTTTTCCCATTGAGAGTAGGGAAGATTCAAACAAGAGGACATGACTTGAGAATTAAGGGACAGAGGTTTAGGGGTAACATGAGGGGGAACTTCTTTACTCAGAGTGGTAGCTGTGTGGAATGAGCTTCCAGTGGAAGTGGTGGAGGCAGGTTCGATTTTATCATTTAAAAATAAATTGGATAGGTATATGGAGGGTTATGGTCTGAGTGCAGGTCTTTGGAGCGCAGAAGGTTAAGGGGGGACTTGATAGAGGTTTTTAAAATGATGAGAGGGATAGACAGAGTTGACGTGGAAAAGCTTTACACACTGAGAGTAGGGAAGATTCAAACAAGGGGACATGACTTGAGAATTAAGGGACTGAAGTTTAGGGGTAACATGAGGGGGAACTTCTTTACTCAGAGAGTGGTAGCTGTGTGGAATGAGCTTCCAGTGAAGGTGGTGGAGGCAGGTTCGTTTTTATCATTTAAAAATAAATTGGATAGTTATATGGATGGGAAAGGAATGGAGGGTTATGGTCTGTAATTGTTATATGGTTATATTATATGGTTAGATGGGACTAGGGGAAAATAAGTGTTCGGCACGGACCTGTAGGGCCGAGAAGGCCTGTTTCCGTGCTGTAATTGTTATATGGTTATATGGGAGCGGAATAAACAGGACTGTGGAGTCGGACCCAAAACATCCGACCCCGACCCCTTAGGTAAAATAATTCTAAAGCTGCTGTGATGACATTAGAGCTCATGGTATTGGAGGGAGGGTATTGACATGGATAGAGAATTAGTTGGCAGACAGGAAACAAAGAGTAGGAATAAACAGGTCCACGGCAGGCAGTGGTGAGTGGAATGCCGCAAGGCTCGGTGCTGTGACAGCAACTATTTACAATAACCATATAACCATATAACAATTACAGCACGGAAACAGGCCATCTCGGCCCTACAAGTCCGCGCCGAACAATTTTTTTTTTTCCCCTTAGTCCCACCTGCCTGCACTCATACCATAACCCTCCATTCCCTTCTCATCCATATGCCTATCCAATTTATTCTTAAATGATACCAACGAACCTGCCGCCACCACTTCCACTGGAAGCTCATTCCACACCGCTACCACTCTCTGAGTAAAGAGGTTCCCCCTCATGTTACCCCTAAACTTCTGTCCCTTAATTCTGAAGTCATGTCCTCTGGTATGAATCTTCCCTATTCTCAAAGGGAAAAGCTTGATCACATCAACTCTGTCTATCCCTCTCATCATTTTAAAGACCTCTATCAAGTCCCCCCTTAACCTTCTGCGCTCCAGAGAATAAAGACCTAACTTATTCAACCTATCTCTGTAACTTAGTTGTTGAAACCCAGGCAACATTCTAGTAAATCTCCTCTGTACTCTCTCTATTTTGTTGACATCCTTCCTATAATTGGGCGACCAAAATTGTACACCATACTCCAGATTTGGTCTCACCAATGCCTTGTACAATTTTAACATTACATCCCAGCTTCTATACTCAATGCTCTGATTTATAAAGGCTAGCATACCAAAAGCTTTCTTTAGCACCCTATCTATATGAGATTCCCCCTTCAAGGAACTATGCACGGTTATTCCCAGATCCCTCTGTTCAACTGTATTCTTCAATTCCCTACCATTTATCATGTACGTCCTATTTTGATTTGTCCTGCCAAGGTGTAACACCTCACATTTATCAGCATTAAACTCCATCTGCCATCTTTCAGCCCATTTTTCCAAATGGCCTAAATCACTCTGTAGACTTTGGAAATCCTCTTCATTATCCACAACACCCCCCTATCTTGGTATCATCTGCATACTTACTAATCCAATTTACCACCCCTTCATCCAGATCATTGATGTACATGACAAACAACAAAGGACCCAACACAGATCCCTGAGGCACCCCACTAGTCACCTGCCTCCAACCCGACAAACAGCCATCCACCATTACCCTCTGGCTTCTCCCATTCAGCCACTGCTGAATCCATCTTGCTATTCCTGCATTTATACCCAACAGTTTAACCTTCTTAACCAACCTTCCATGAGGAACCTTGTCAAAGGCCTTACTAAAGTCCATATAGACAACATCCACTGCTTTACCCTCGTCAATTTCCCTAGTAACCTCTTCAAAAAATTCAAGAAGATTAGTCAAACATGACCTTCCAGGCACAAATCCATGTTGACTGTTCCTAATCAGACCCTGATTATCCAGATGCTTATATATTATCTTTAAGTATCTTTTCCATTAATTTGCCCACCACTGAAGTCAAACTAACAGGTCTATAATTGCTAGGTTTACTCTTAGAACCCTTTTTAAACAATGGAACAACATGCGCAGTACGCCAATCCTCGGGGACTATTCCCGTTTCTAATGACATTTGAAATATTTCTGTCATAGCCCCGGCTATTTCTACACTAACTTCCCTCAATGTCCTAGGGAATATCCTGTCAGGACCTGGAGACATATCCACTTTTATATTTTTCAAAAGTGTCAGTACTTCTTTTACTTTGAAACTCATAGTATCCATAACTACTCTACTAGTTTCCCTTACCTCACATAATTCAATATCCTTCTCCTTGGTGAATACCGAAGAAAAGAAATTGTTCAATATCTCCCCCATCTCTTTTGGCTCTGCAGATAGCTGCCCACTCTGTTTCTCCAATGGACCAATTTTATCCCTCGTTATCCTTTTGCTATTAATATAGCTGTAGAAACCCTTTGGATTTACTTTCACCTTACTTGCCAAAGCAACCTCATATCTTCTTTTAGCTTTTCTAATTTCTTTCTTAAGATTCTTTTTACATTCCTTATACTCCTCAAGCACCTCATTTACTTCATGCTGCCTATAATTATTGTAGATCTCCCTCTTTTTCCGAACAAGATGTCCAATTTCCCTTGAAAACCAGGGCTCTTTCCAATATTTACTGTTTCCTTTCAACCGAACAGGAACATAAAGATTCTGTACAATATTTATTAATGATTTAGATGATGGAGTTAAAAGTAACACTAGCAAATTTGCAGATGACACAAAGCTGGGTGGCAGTGTGAACTTAGAAGAGGATACTAGGAAGATGCAGGGTGACTTGGACAGGTTGAGTGAGTGGTCAGATTCTTGGTTCTTGGTTTCTTGGTCCTCCAAAATATTCCAAATGGAATTTAAACTGGAGGTGGATGCATGGCAGATGCAGTATAATGTAGATAAATGAGAGGTTATCCACTTTGGCAGCAAGATCAAGGAGGCAGATTATTATCTCAATGGTGGTAGATTAGGAAAAAGGGAAGTCCAATGAGACCTGGGTGTACACCAGTCATTGAAAGTAGACATGCAGGTATAGCAGACTGTAAAGAAAGCTAATGACATTTGGCCTTCGTAACGAGAGGATTTGAGTACAGGAGTAAAGAGATCCATCTGCGGTTGTACGGAGACCCGGTGAGACCACATCTGGAGTATTGTGTGCAGTTTGGCCTAATTTGAGGAAGGACATCATTGCTATTGAGGCAGTACAACGTATGTTCACCAGATTAAGTCCCGCGGTGGTGGGACTGTCATTTGAGGAAAGAGTGGAAAGACTGGGCTTGTATTCATTGGAATTTAGAAGGATGAGAGGGAATCAGGTGAGCCCGAGAGCCAACGGTGAGCAGAGCAGCAGGACCAGCAGCAAAGGAGCCAGCGAAGAGCAAGGACACAGACACAAGTTGAAATGCTGTAAAAATGTAAGAATAATATAGAACTGGGTGTCCGTATCTTGGAGTTATTAGTGTTCTGTCTGCACAGGTAATTCGTGTATACTAATTAAGGGGCGATCAGTGTTTTGTCTAGACAGGTTGTTCATTATCTTTTCTCTTCTCCCTCATTGAGGCCAAACATAGTTTGTGTCTGTTTTTTTAAATCTTCAACAGCGGCAGGTGATTGCCGCCGCTTGTTTTCTCATCTCTTCTCCCTCATCGAGGCCAAACTAAGTTTGAGTCTGGGTTCTTTTTCGTATAAAAGGGGAACCCCGTGTAGCAGTGTGAAAGACCCCTGGATAGCCGTGGATGGACCATCAGTAGTCAGATGGGAGAAACCTGGACAGAGGAGCCCGTCTTCCAGAAACCAGCAGTAGTCGCCCAGAAGGGTCTTTAAGTAGGAGAAACCTAGTCAGAGGAGCCAGTCTCCCAGGGGTGAGAAATGGCCAGAGGAGCCCGTCTCCTAGACGCCAGAATAAGTCCCCAGAAGCCTAGCTAGAGCGAGAGGTAGGAGCCAGTCTCCCAGTCGCAGCAGAAGGCAATTGAGAGAGGCCATTTGCTAGAGTTTAAGTTTAAAAAGGATATCAAGGGAGTTGATAAACAAAGTGAAAAAGGGGAGATGTATGATCTGTAGAATGAAGAAGGAGATATCAAAGTAAAGAGGGAGATGTGACGTCTTGGTACGTTATGTAATAAATGTAATATGTATACCTGTATAATGTAAATACTAGTGCCTGTAAAGTCTTTAAAGTAAAGAGGGAGATGTGATGTCTTTGTAATGTGATATAGGTAACAGAAACTCGTGCATGAGTCTCGTGACTGAGGTCAAGTGACCTTCAAGATAAAAGGCAGTGATTGCAGAATAAATGGGCTCTTGCTCTTGAACTCTAACTCGGTGTGGACATGTCTTTTGTGCTGGTCACAACGAAGCCTTGCCTCAGACAGAATACATTACACAGCTGTACTGGAGCCTACCAGAGAGAAGGCAATTCTGGATTTAGTGTTGTGTAATGAACTGGATTTGATAAGGGAACCCCAGGTAAAGGAGCCATTAGGGGGTAGTGACTATAACATGCTAAATTTTAATCTACAATTTGAGACGTAGAAACATAGAAAATAGGTGCAGGAGGAGGCCATTCGGCTCTTGGAGCCAGCACCGCCAATCATTGTGATCATGCCTTCTCCCCATATCATATTACCATATTATGTAATAATAATAATAATAATCTTTATTGTCATTGTACAAGACAACGAAATTTTGTTGGAGTAGTCCTCCAGCTGCACAGGAATATGAGTATAAAAATACGTTTAAAAAAAGAACTGTATTACAATTACAGCACGGAAACAGGCCATCTTGGCCGTTCTATGGATCTAGGATGACTGAACTTTTGTGCCTTCCCTCACAGTGGGAAACTTTGATTCCGCTGAGTGGGGATGTTTATGTTAAAGTCTATCGTGTTCTGTGACCTTTCTTTTTATTCGTATGGCTGTGTGGCAACCACAAATTTCACTGTACCAATTGGTGTATGTGACAATAAATGTCTCTTGTCTTCTATCCCTTGACTCCACTAGCCCCTGGAGCTCTATCTAACTCTCTCTTAAATCCATCCAGTGACGGCCTCCACTGCCTTCTGTGGCAGGGAATTCCATAAATTCGCAACTCTCTGGGTGATAAAGTTTTTCTCACCTCAGTCTTAAATGACCTCCCCTTTATTCTAATGCCCGTCCCACTTAGGAAACCTGAACGGAAACCTCTGGAGACTTTGCGCCCCACCCAAGGTTTCCATGCAGTTCCCGGAGGTTGCAGGTGGTTGCCGGAGGTTGTAGGTAGTGGAAGCAGGTAGGGAGACTGACAAAAACCTCCGGGAACCGCACGGAAACCTTGGGTGGGGCGCAAAGTCTCCAGAGGTTTCCGTTTAGGTTTCCTAAGTGGGACAGGGGCATAAGACTGGGGCCCCTGGTTCTGGACTCGCCCAAATATGGGAACATTTTTCCTGCATCTAGCTTGTCCAGTCCTTTTATAATTTTATATGTTTCTATAAAAGCCCCCTCATCCTTCTAAACTCCAGTGAATACAAGCCTAGTCTTTTCAATCTTTCCTAATATGACAGTCCCGCCATCCCAGGGATCAATCTCGTGAACCTACGCTGCACTGCCTCAATAACAAGGATGTCCTTCCTCAAATTAGGAGACCAAAACTGTACACAATACTCCAGCTGTGGTATCACCAGAGCCCTATAAAACTGCAGAAGGACCTCTCTACTCCTATACTGAAATCCTCTTGTTATGAAGGCCAACATTCCAGTAGCTTTCTTCACTGCCTGCTGTACCGGTAAGCCAACTTTCAGTGATGGGTGTACAAGGATGCCCAGGTCTCGCTGCACCTCCCCCTTACCTAACCTAACCCCATTGAGATAATAATCTGCCCCCTTGTTTTTGCCACCAAAGGGGATAACCTCACATTTATCTATGTAAAGGTAAAATCGAAAGTGTCAGTATTACAGTTGGGCAAATGGAACTCAGGGCTCGAAATTAGAGGTTGCCCGGGTGCCATTGACCACTCAAAGTGCAGCCGGGCAACCTAAATGCTTGGCAATCAAACACTGGTTTATACCGATAGACACAAAAAACTGGAGTAACTCCGCGGGTCAGGCAGCATCTCTGGTGAATAGGAACATGACGTTTCGTGTCGGCGGCGGCGGCTGTATTTTTCTAGTATCTTTGATTGTGGGGCAAAGATACTAGGTGCATGGTGGCGAAGGATCGGAGCGAATGATGGGCCCCGAGCAGCGGCAACAGAGGCCACGACAGCGGCTCCATCGCCTCCTCCTCCCGCACCCCGCCCAGCGGAAAGAACCTTCCTCTCTCCCTCCTCCCGGCCTCGGCGTGTGAGAGGGGTTGTTGTGAAAGCTCCGTTGGCGGATTTGCAAGCAGAGACCGCTATTGACCTGATAACGGCGGCTGCCTGCAAATCCACCAACAGCGCTTTCCCAACCTCTCCCGCACGCCAAGGCCAGGAGGGAGGGAGAGAGAGAGAGGGGGAGTCGGAGGCCTTCTTCCGCTGTCTGAAGCAGCTTGCACGACAGATCCTATAGTCTGTAGATCTTTGAGCTGCACCGCTCAGCCCGCACCTTCAGTCTGCGTGGCAGGGAGGAGAGGCGGGTGGTACTTTGGCGTTGGACAGGGATGGCCAAGGCAGCAGGGCGATGTTGTCCGGATGAGCGCTGACCTTCCTTCCTCCCCACTTCCCTGCCCCGTCCCCGCACGCCCTTCCCTCTCCCTCTCCCTCTCCCTCTCCCTCTCCCTCTCCCTCTCCCTCTCCCTCTCCCTCTCCCTCTCCCTCTCCCTCTCCCTCTCCCTCTCCCTCTCCCTCTCCCCCTCCATCCCATTTATCCTGGGACACTTCATCTCCATCCCGCAATGATCCCCATTCCATCCTCTATTCAGTCCTCACTGACATCCCCTGTGCTCCCCTCCCCCAATCTATTAATCACCCTACCCACCTTGCAATGATTCTCCTGCCACCCACCCCCCCACCCCATCCATCCTACACTGGTCCCCCAATTCATCCTGTACTGACCCCCCTTCCCATCCATCTTGCACTTCTCCCCCCTTTCATACTGCACTGATCCTCCCATTCATCCCGTACTAACCCACCCTCCATTTACCCTGCACCAAACCCCCCATCCATCCTGTAATGATCTCCCCATTCATCTTTTACTGATCCCCCATTCATCTTTTACTTATCCCCCATTCTTCCTGTACTGATCCCCTCATGTATCCAGTACTGATCCCCTCATTCATCCCGTACTGATCCCCCATTCATCCTCTACTGATCCCCTCATTCATCCTGTAGTGATTTCCCATTCATCCTGCACAGACCCTCCGATCCACATCCTGACCCCCCCAATTCATCCTGTACTGATCCCCCCATTCAAGAATGGGGGGGAACAGTTTGAAGAAGGGTCTCAACCCGAAACGTTGAATATTTCCTTAGCTCCATAGATGCTGCCTCACCCGCTGAATTTCTCCAGCATTTATGTCTACCCCCATTCATCCTGTACTGATCCGCCCCCCCCCCCCCCCCATCCTTCCCGTACTGGTCCCCCCATTCAACACCACTGACATCTCCCCTCACAATTTTACATACTCCAACCAATACGTACTAATTCACCTGCCTCATTCGATCCATTCCGCACCGATTGCCTTCTCAAACCCCACCGCCATCTATCCACCCCGCACTGACCCTATTGTGCTTCATGGTCTTCAGAGCGAACATTGACTATGTTTGATAACGGAATGCAATCAAATGTTAATTCCCAATGTTATTACTTGTTTTGACACCTTTAAACATATTACCAAAAGAACATTTGCTACAGTTATGTCCTTTTGCCATCTCTTGTCAGTTAGTGTAATGTTTAACCTGTCAGTTGTGCATAGTCGGCTTTAACAGCTATTATCATAAAATGCCTTTAGAAATTTCCTTGCAACCTGTATATTTTGTTATGGATAATTTATGTGGGAAGCCAGAGTGTTTCTGTGCCAATAGCAATAACGGCCCATGCTATGGCCATGTCATGGTAATTTTTGGTCCTTCACAGAAAATATGCTTGCATCAATTGCAATCTGTAAAAGGAGTTGAGATATTGTATTATAATTTTGCTGCATGTCATTGCGGTATATATAATGTCTTGCTTGGTGAATATGTTTAGTTTGAGACTTTATTTGAAGCAGAAATAATATGTGAATGTAGACAAAAGTGCTGGAGAAACTCAGCGGATGCGGCAGCATCTATGGAGCGAAGGAAATGGGCAACGTTTCGGGCCGAAACCCTTCTTCAGGCTGATGGGTTTTGGCCTGAAACGTTGCCTTTTTCCTTCGCTCCATAGATGCTGCTGCACCTGCTGAGTTTCTCCAGCACTTTTGTCTACCTTCGATTTTCCAGCATCCTTCTTGAACATAATATGTGAATGCTTCATTGAGCATGATTTCAACTGGTAATTACGCACTTCGTCCAAGCACATTATCACATGCTTCATGCAAACCCTCTTAAATGACCACCTAAACTGTCATTTGGCAACCTAAAAAGCTGTCATGGTAGCCCGGCTGGCAACAGGGGAAAAAAGTTAAGCGAGAGCCCTGGGAACTATGGAGCCATGAAGGAGGAGCTGGCCAAAGTTGACTGGAAAGAGATGACAGTGGAACAACAATGGCAAGTATTTCTGGCAATAACACAGAAGGTGCAGGATCAGTTCATTCAAAAGAGGAAGAAAGATTCTAAGGAGAGTAAGAGGCGACCATAGCTGACAATGGAAGTCAAGAACAGTATAAAAATAAAAGAGAAAAAGTGCAACATAGCAAAGATGAGCGGGAAGCCCGGGGATTGGGCAAAGAGCAACAGAAGATAACTAAAAAGGTAAAACGGGGAGAAAGCATGAGGAACAAAGTTAAGCTAGCCAAGAATATAAAGGAGGATAGTAAAGCATTATGTGAAGAGGAAAAAAATATTTAAGACCAAAGTTGAACCCTTGAAGACAGAAACAGGTGAATTTATTATGGGGAATAAGGGAATGACAGACAAGTTGAACAGGTACTTTGGATTTGTCTTCACTAAGGAAGACACAAACAATCTCCCAGAGTTGTAGCCTGAGGACCTCGGGTGACGGAGGAAGTAAGTAAGTAAGTAAGTAATTACGTTTATTGGCCAAGTATTCACATACAAGAAATTTGCCTTGGTGCTCCGCCCACAAGTAACAACATGACATACAGTGACAGTTACGAATGACTCAGAAAACCCTAACCCTAATAAAACATTAATGATAAAACACCATTGATCAAGCATGTGAACTGACAAAATACCAGATCAAAGGGAGGCTACAGATTTTTGGCTGTTGAGTAGAGCAACTACTCGTGGATAAAAACTGTTTATATGTCTGGCTGTGGCAACTTTGACAGTCCGGAGTTGCCTTCCAGAGGGAAGTGATTCAAAGAGTTTGTGGCCAGAGTGAGAGGGGTCAGAGATGATCTTGCCCGCTCGCTTCCTGGCCCTTGCAGTGTACAGTTCATCAATGGAGGGAAGGTTGCAGCCAATAATCTTCTCTGCTGATTGGACGATTCGCTGCAGCCTCCAGGTGTTGTGCTTGGTGGCTGAGCCAAACCAGACCATGATGGTGCAGGTGAGAACAGACTCTACGATGACCGTGTTGAATTGGACCATCATTGCCTGTGGCAGATTGAGCTTCCTCAGCTGCCGCAGGAAGTACATCCTCTGTTGTGCCTTTTTGACTGTGGAGTCGATGGTAGCCCCCCACTTAAGGTCCTTGGAGATGATGGTTCCCAAGAACTTAAAATACTCCACAGATATGACTGTGGTGTTGTTGATGGTGAGTGGGGTGAGGGGAGGGGGAGCTCTCCTAAAGTCTACAATTAATTCCACTGTCTTAAGAGCATTGAACTCTAGGTTGTTGCTACGGCACCAGGACACCAGCTGTGACACTTCCTGTCTGTAGGCAGATTCCTCCCCATCCTGGATCAGTCCAATCAGGGTTGTGTCATCCGCAAACTTGAGAAGCTTGACAGAGGTGTCTGTGGAGGTGCAGTCGTTGGTGTAGAGAGAGGAGAGGAGAGAGTACGCAGCCTTGCGGTGTTCCTATGCTGAGCGTTTGCGGGTCCGAGATGTGCTTTCCCAGCCTCACATGCTGCTTCCTGTCTGTCAGGAAGTTGGTGATCCACTGACAGAGGGGTTCAGGCACAGTCAACTCGGAAAGTTTGGAGTGTAGGAGCTCTGGCACAATGGTGTTGAATGCAGAGCTAAAATCAACAAACAGGATCCTCGCATAGGTCCCCTATGCTGTAGGATGAAGTGGAGGCCCAGGTAGACTGCATTATCCACAGATCTATTAGCCCAATACGCAAACTGCAGAGGGTCCAGCAGGGAGTTTGTGATATGAACTGAAGGAAATTCACATTAGCAGGAAATGGTGTTGGGTAGACTGATGGGACTGAAGACTGATAAACCCTCAGGGCCTGAAGGTCTGCATCCCAGGATACTAAAGGAAGCGGCTCTAGAAATCGTGGAAGCATTGGTGATTATATTCCAATTTTCTATAGATTCAGGATCATTTCCTGTGGATGGGAAGGTAGCTAATGTTACCCAACTTTTTAAGGAGGGAGAGAGCAAACAGGGAATTCAGGGCTCTCACTTAACTTTTTTTCCTTGTTGCCAGCCAGGCAACCTCGGCAGCTTTTTAGGTTGCCAAATGACAGTTTAGGTGGTCATTTAAGACGGCTTGCATGACGCGAGCGATAATGTGCTCGGACGAAGTGCGTAGTTACCAGTCGGAATTATGGTCAATGAAGCATTCACATATTATTTCTGCTTGAAATAAAGTCGCAAACTAAACATATTCACCAATCAAGACATGATATATACCACAATGACATGCAGCAAAATTATAATACAATATCTCAACTCTTTTTACACATTGCAATTAATGCAATTGCTATTATCTCTTTCCACTTCCAAACAAAAACCTGGTATGATTATTCAGCGTATGATCAACCTCGGTGAAATCAAGTGCAGGCTTGCTTCACACAACACCTCCAATCAGTTCACAATAACCATCCTGATCTCACAGTGGCTCGGTACTTCAACTCCCCATCCCATTCCGAATCCGACCTTTCTGTCCTGGGCCTCCTCCATGGACAGAGTGAGGCCCACTGCAAATTGGAGGAACAGCACCTCATATTTTGCTTGGGTAGTTTACACCCCAGCGGTAAGAACATTGGCTTCTCCAATTTCAGGTAGTCCTTTGCTCTCTCCCTCCTTCCCCTCGCATTCCAGCTCTCCCACAGCCTACTGTCTCCGCCTCTTCCTTTCTTTCCACCACCCGTCCAACCATCAGTCTGAAGAAGGGTCTCGACCTGAAATGTCACCTATTCCTTCGCTCCATAGATGCTGCCCCACCCGCTGATTTTCTCCAGCTTTGTCAACCAACGGGATCCCACCACTGGCCACATCTTCCCATCTCCTCCCCTGTCGGCTTTCTGCAGAGACCGCTCTCTCCGTAACTCCCTGGTCAATTCGTCCCTTCCCACCCAAACCATCCATCTCCTGGCACTTTCCCTTGCAACTCCCCCTCCCATTCCGAATCCAACATTTCTGTCCTGGGCCTCCTCCATGGCCAGAGTGAGGCCCACCGTCAATTGGAGGAGCAGAACCTCGTATTTCGCTAGGGTAATTTACACCCCAGCTGTATGAACATTGACCTCCAATTTCAGGTAGTCCCTGCTTTCTCCTCTGCTCCCCAGGTCTCCCTCAGCCCACTGTCTCTGCCTTCCTTTTTTCTTCCCTCCCCCCCACTGCACCCTCACATCAGTCTGAAGAAGGGTCTCGACCCGAAACATCACCTATTTCCTTCGCTCCATAGGCGCTGCCTCACCTACTGAGTTTCTCCAGCATTTTTCTCTGCCTATTCACACAAGTTCTGTTATCTCACTTTCCTCACCCACTCCCTGCACATTAGGGGCAATTTTACAGAGGCAAGTTAACCTACAAAGCCAATGCGTCTATGGGATGTGGGAGGAAACCCACACGCTTGCAGGGAGAATGTGCAAATTCAACACAGTGCCTGAGGACAGGATATAACACAGATCTCTGGCGTGTGAGGCAGCAAGTCCACCAGCTGTGCCATTATGTTTTATTTTCCATCACACAAAAAATTATACGTTGATAACTTTGGATACTAAAAAAAAGAAACTATCAATTTTCAGCCTTTAATCTCTAAGTGACGCTATGTCCCCCTTTACCGCTACTGTATGTTTTAATTCAGTTCAAGGCTATTGGGGCAGTACATTGATCATAAAGTTGCTGCCTAAAATTGCCAGAGACCCGGAATTGATCCTGAAAATGGGTGCTGGTGCTGTCTGTATGGAGTTTTTTCTCTCGTTTATAACATTGCTTACAGAGTACTATGTTTACATATTCTGTTTTCATAGATTCATAGAAAATAGGTGCTGGACTAGGCCATTCGGCCCTTCGAGCCTGCACCACCATTCAATATGATCATGGCTGATCATCCAACTCAGTATCCCGTACCCGCCTTCTCTCCATACCCCCTGATCCCTTTCGCCACAAGGGGGCACATCTAACTCCCTCTTAAATATAGCCAATGAACTGGCCTCAACTACCTTCTGTGGCAGAGAGTTCCAGAGATTCGCCACTCTCTGTGTGAAAAATGCTTTCCTCATCTCGGTCCCAAAGGATTTCCCCTTTTTCCTTAAACTGTGACCCCTTGTCCTCGACTTCCCCAACATCGGGAACAATCTTCCTGCATCTAGCCTGTCCAACCCATTAAGAATTTTGTACGCAATACTCCAGGTGTGGTCTCACCAAGACCGTGTACAACTGCAGTAGAATCTTCCTGCTCCTATACTCAAATCCTTTTGCTCTGAATGCTAACATACCATTCTCTTTCTTCACTGCCTGCTGCACCTGCATGCCTACTTTCAATGACTGGTGTACCATGACACCCAGGTCTCGATGCATCTCCCCTTTTCCTGATCGGCCACCATTTAGTTAATAGACTACTTTCCTGTTTTTGCCACCAAAGTGGATAACCTCACATTTAGCCACATTATACTGCATCTGCCAAACATTTGCCCACTCACCCAGCCTATCCAAGTCACCTTGCAGTCTCCTAGCATCCTCCTCACAGCTAACACTGCCCCCCAGCTTAGTGTCATCCGCAAACTTGGAGATGTTGCATTCAATTCCCTCGTCCAAATCATTAATATATATTGTAAATAGCTGGGGTCCCAGCATTGAGCCTTGCGGTACCCCACTAGTCACTGCCTGGCATTCTGAAAAGAACCCGTTCACTCCTACTCTTTGCTTCCTGTTTGCCAGACAGTTCTCTATCCACATCAATACTGAACGCCCTATACCGTGTGCTTTAAGTTTGCATACTAATCTCTTATGTGGGACCTTGTCGAAAGCCTTCTGAAAGTCCAGATATAACACATCCACTAGTTCTCCCTTAATCACTCTACTAGTTACATCCTCAAAAGATTCTATAAGATTCGTCAGACATGATTTACCTTTAATAAATTCATGCTGACTTTGTCCAATGATTTCACCACTTTCCAAATGTGCTGCTATCCCATCTTGACTCTAGCAGTTTCCCCATTACCGATGTTAGACTAACTGGTCTGTAATTCCTCATTTTCTCTCTCCCTCCCTTTTTAAAAAGTGGGGTCACATTAGCTACCCTCCAAGCCTCAGTAACTACTCCAGAATCTAAAGAGTTTTGAATAATTATCACTAATGCATCCATTATTTCTAGGGGGCTACTTCCTTAAGTACTTTGGGATGCAGCCTATCTGGCCCTGGGGGTTTATCGGCCTTTAATCCATTCGATTTACCTAACACCATTTCCCGGTTAACCTGGATTTCACTCAGTTCCTCCATCTCATTTGACCCCCGGCCCCCTGCTATTTCTGGCAGATTGTTTATGACTTCTTTAGTGAAGACGGAACCAAAGTAGTTATTCAATTGGTCTGCCATGTCCTTGTTCCCCATGATCAATTCACCTGTTTCTGACTGCAAGGGACCTACATTTGTTTTAACTAATCTCTTTCTCTTCACATATCTATAAAAACATTTGCAGTCAGTTTTTATGTTCCCTGCCAGTTTTCTTTCATAATCTATTTTCCCTTTCCTAATTAAGCCCTTTGTCCTCCTCTGCTGGACTGAATTTCTACTAGTCCTCTGCTTTTTCTGGCTAATTTGTACGTTTCATCTTTTGTTTTGATACTATCCCTGATTTCACTTGTTATCCACGGATGCACTACCTTCCCTGATTTATTCTTTTGCCAAACTGGGATGAACAATTGTTGTAGTTCATCCATGCAGTCTTTAAATGCTTTCCACTGCATATCCACCATCAACCCTTTAAGAATCAACTGCCAGTCAATCTTGGCCAATTCACGTCTCATACCCTCAAAGTTGCCTTTCTTTAATTTCAGAACCCTTGTTTCTGAATTAACAATGTCACTCTCTATCTTAATGAAGAACTCAACCATATTATGGTCACTCTTGCCGAAGGGGCCACGCACAACAAGACTGCTAACTAACCCTTCCTCATTACTCAATACCCAGTCTAGAACGTTGTGCTGCTGCAAGTAAGGATTTCATTGTTCAAACTGGGGCGTGAGAGAATAACACATTCTTGACTCTTGCGTCGCTAGTGTGTGGGATAGAACTAGTGTACGGGTGATCGGTGGTCGGCGTGGACTCGGTGGGCCGAAGGGCCTGTTTCCACGCTGTATCTTTAAATTAAACTAAAAACACTAAAACCAGAGGAAATCTAAAGAAGGGTCTCTGTCTTCACCATGGATGTCCGGTCACTCTACACCTCCATCCCCCACCAGGATGGCCTCAAAGCCCTCCGGTTCTTCCTCGACCAGAGGAGCAACCTTTACCCAGCCACTGACACTCTCCTCCGCTTAGCGGAGTTGGTCCTCACCCTCAATAACTTTACATTTGACTCCTCCCATTTCCTCCAAACACAAGGCGTAGCTATGGGCACACGCATGGGCCCCAGCTACGCCTGCCTCTTTGTCGGGTACGTTGAACAATCCTTGTTCGATGCATACCAGGGCCCCATCCCCGACCTCTACCTCCGCTACATTGACGACTGCTTTGGTGCCACCTCCTGCACCCACACACAACTGACTGACTTCATCCACTTCACCACCAACTTCCATCCGGCACTCCAATACACCTGGACGATTTCCGACACTTCCCTACCATTCCTTGACCTCACCATCTCCATCGCAGGGGACAGACTCCTGACCGACATACATTATAAACCCACTGACTCACATGGCTATCTGGACTACACGTCTTCCCACCCTGCCCCCTGTAAAGACTCCATCCCTTACTCCCAATTCCTCCGCCTACGCCGCATCTGTTCCCAGGATGAGACATTTCATACCAGGGCATCGGAAATGTCCTCGTTCTTCAGGGAACGGGGATTCCCCTCCGCCACCATAGATGAGGCTCACACCAGGGTCTCATCCATACCCCGCAACACTGCTCTCTCTCCCCATCCCCGCACACGCAACAAGGGCAGAGTCCCTCTGGTCCTCACCTTTCACCCCAGGTCCTTGCGCCCTTATGGCATCAACATTGAATTCCCCCAATTTGGCTAGCCTATGCTGTCCCCTCCCCTTCCTTCACCCTCTAGCTGTCTCCTCCCACCCTCCCATCCGCCCGCCCTCGGGCTCCTCCTCCTCCCTTTTTCCTTCTTTCTTTCCCCACCCCCCATCAGTCTGAAGAAGGGTTTCGGCCCGAAACGTCGCCTATTTCCTTCGCTCCATAGATGCTGCTGCACCCGCTGAGTTCCTCCAGCAATTTTGTGTACCTTCGATATTCCAGCATCTGCAGTTCCCTTTTGAACTCTCTGTCACCCTATTTCTTCTACCCAGAGAATGCTGGCTGCTCCATGGAGTTCCCCCGCACAATTAAAGCATGGAATAGTCTTCACCCTACCATAGGTACCCAACCAGACGCAACTAAATTTAAGGTGGCTCTTTTTTCCCAAGAACCCTTTTTTGCTTAAGTCCAAGTCAAGAGTCAAGAGAGTTTTATTGTCATGTGTCCCAGATAGGACAATGAAATTCTTGCTTGCTGCAGCACAACAGAATATGTAAACATAATACAGAACAGGAGATAAAAGTTTGGTGTGTCTATAGACCATAGACCATACATATACACAATAAATAAACAGATAAAATGCAATAGGCTGTTATTTTTCGGAGTTTGGAATTTGGTGGTGGGGGGTCCACTAGTTTAAATTCCATTTGGAATATTTTTGGAGGGCCAGGAAACCAAGAAGCAAGAGTTACTCCAGCTCCAGGCAATGATTTTGCGTTGGTTTTCAGCGGTCGCGGTGAGGACAGCAATGGAGGCCAGATCTCCCACAATGCAAAGGTAGGGAGAAAGTGGCCGACGCCAACCAGTTGCCGTGACAGTGCGCATGTGCAGGTCGGCACATGCGCACAACCATGGCCGTTGATGTGCTGGCCGTGGTTGTGCGCATGTGCAGGGAGAGGATGTGCGCATGTGTAAGGCGGTGTGCCGAGCGGAGAGCAGAGACCCGGATGGTCGGAGACAGAGAGTGACAGAGAGAGAGAGAGAGAGGGGGCCCGCTCAGAATTAAATGATAGGTGTCCCGGGTGCTTGCCAAGCCTGGCAAAATGGCATGGCTTTTAGGTTGCCCGGCGGGACTTTAGATTGCCATTGGCACCTGGGCAACCGCTAATTTTGTGCCCTGGAATTATAGACTGATAGCCTGACATCGGTGGTTGGATGTCAATTATAAAAAGAGAATTGGAAGAGCAAATATGTAAGGAGATAGCAGAATATTAGTAGTAAGCACAAGATAGTGATTGTGGGAGATTTCAATTTTCCACACATAGACTGGGAAACACATTCTGTAAATAGGCTGGATGGTTTGGAGTTTGTAAAATGTGTGCAGGATAGTTTTTTGCAGCAATACATAGAGGTACCTACTAGAGGTGGGGCAGTGGTGGACCTCCTGTTAGGACATGACTTCAGAATTAAGGGACAGAAGTTTAGGGGTAACATGAGGGGGAACTTCTTTACTCAAAAAGTAATAGCGATGTGGAATGAGCTTCCAGTGGAAGTGGTGGAGGCAGGTTCGTTGGTATCATTTAAAAATAAATTGGATAGACATATGGATGAGAAGGGAATGGAGGGTTATGGTATGAGTGCAGGCAGGTGGGACTAAGGGAAAAAAGTTGTTCGGCACGGACTTGTAGGGCCGAGATGGCCTGTTTCCGTGCTGTAATTGTTATATGGTTATGAAATGAGACAGGTCAGGTGGCGGAGATATGAGTTGGGGAGCACTTCAGGTCCAGCGATCACAATACCATTAGTTTCAATGTAATTATGGAGAGGGTCAGAACTGCACCTAGGGTTGAGATTTTTGATTGGAGAAAGGCTAACTTTGATGAGATGCGAAATGATTTAAAAGGAGTAACTTGGGACATTTTGTTTTATGGGAAGGATGTAGAAGAGAAATGGAGGACATTTAAAGGGGAAATTTTAAGAGTACAGAATCTTTATGTCCCTGTTCGGTTGAAAGGAAATAGTAAAAACTGGAAAGAGCCCTGGTTTTCAAGGGAAATTGGACACTGTTCGGAAAAAGAGAGAGATCTACAATAATTATAGGCAGCATGGAGTAATAATAATAATAATAATACATTATACTTATGGGCGCCTTTCAAGGACTCTCAAGGACACCTTACAAAATTTGGTAAGCAGATTACAAAACATGTAAGCGGAATGAAACAAAACAAAAATAATAACAACAAAAAATAAAAAAATAAATAGTAAGGACATCAATACCCAATTCAGAGAGAGAGCAGCGGCAGCTAATCGCGCCAGCGTTCACTCTCCCTTCCGGCAGCTATCTTGGAAACGGAACAATCAAAACACATTTTAACATTGAACATCCACCATAGTGACTCCTACACACTCCTCACAGTGGTGGAAGGCAAAATAAAGTTCAAGTCCTTCCCCTAGCTCTTCCTACCTCTTCCTCGGTCGTGGGCCTCGAGCCCCCGTTGACGGGACGATCTTGACTCCCGTATCGGGGGGATGTCAGCTCCCCCGCGCCGGGTGATCGTAACTCATGTCGGGGCTGGTCGAGCCCTCCGCGGCGTTGGAGCACCCGACTCGGTCTCACCCGAGACTGCGAGCCCTTGATGTTAAAGTCTGCGGTGGTCACGGTGGGAGCGATCCCAGGCAAGCGACCCGCTACGATGTTAAATCCACGCCCTGGGGTGGGGCTCACGAGGGCGGGCAGGGGAGAGGAGTGAGTGACGGAGAGAGAGAGACGGGACCAGGGCCTCCACTGAATGGCCGTGGCAGCGCGGGAAGGGGCGTGGCCGTCCTGTCCTGACTGACAGGAGAGGAGCCCAATCGGTGTGGCGTCGACTGACAGGAGAGGAAACCAATCTCAGGCATGATATTGGTGGTGTGGGGGGCGGGGTGGTGTGGAGGGGGTAGGTGGGGGTGGGAGAAATGGGGGAGAGGTAAAGGAGGGGGGAGGGGTATGTGTGCAGGGAGGGACATGTGTGCAGAGAGGGACACTACACAGCGACTTTCTCGACACCACACAATGACTTTCCCGACTCCACTCTTGCGGACTCAATCAGGACTTGTGGACTCAGACCCGTCTCCGGGGCCTTATTCTCCAGCGGATGCCGGAAGGGGCATTACCTTCATGAACAATTTTTTCTCTTCGGTATTCACCAAGGAGAAGGATATTTGAATTATGTGAGGTAAGGGAAACGAGTAGAGTAGCTATGGATACTATGAGATTCAAAGAAAAAGAAGTACTGACACTTTTGAAAAACATAAAAGTGGATAAGTCTCCAGGTCATGACAGGATATTCCCTAAAACATTGAGGGAAGTTAGTGTAGAAATAGCAGGGGCTATGACAGAAATATTTCAAATGTCATTAGAAACGGGAATAGTGCCCGAGGATTGGCGTACTGCGCATGTTGTTTCATTGTTTAAAAAGGGTTCTAAGAGTAAACCTAGCAATTATAGACCTGTTAGTTTGACTTCAGTGGTGGGCAAATTAATGGAAAAGATACTTAGAGATAATATATATAAGCATCTGGATAAACAGGGTCTGATTAGAAACAGTCAACATGGATTTGTGCCTGGAAGGTCATGTTTGACTAATCTTCTGGAATTTTTTGAAGGGGTTACTAGGGAAATTGATGAGGGTAAAGCAGTGGATGTTGTCTATATGGACTTTAATAAGGCCTTTGACAAGGTTCCTCATAGAAGGTTGGTTAAGAAGGTTCAATTGTTGGGTATAAATGCAGGAGTAGCAAGATGGATTCAACAGTGGCTGAATGGGAGACGCCAGAGAGTAATGGTGGATGGCTTTGTCAAGTTGGAGGCAGGTGACTGGTGGGGTGCCTCAGGGATCTGTGTTGGGTCCACTGTTGTTTGTCATGTACATCAATGATCTGGATGAAGGTGTGGTAAATTGGATTAGTAAGAATGCAGATGATACTAAGATACTAAGATAAGTTGTGGATAATGAAGTAGATTTCCAAAGTCTACAGAGAGATTTAGGCCATTTGGAAGAATGGGCTGAAAGATGGCAGATGGAGTTTAATGCTGATAAGTTGAGTTGCTACATCTTGGCAGGACAAATCAAAATAGGATGTACATGGTAAATGGTAGCGAATTGAGGAATGCAGTTGAACAGAGGGATCTAGGAATAACTGTGCATAGATCCCTGAAGGTGGAATCTCATATAGATAGGGTGGTAAAGAAAGCTTTTGGTATGCTAGCCTTTATAAATCAGAGCATTGAGTATAGAAGTTGGGATGTAATGTTAAAATTGTACAAGGGATTGGTGAGAATAATTCTGGAGTATGGTGTACAATTTTGGTCGCCCAATTATAGGAAGGATGTCAACAAAATAGAGAGAGTACAGAGGAGATTTACTAGAATGTTGCCTGGGTTTCAGCAACTAAGTTACAGAGAAAGGTTGAATAAGCTAGGTCTTTATTCTCTGGAGCACAGAAGGTTAAGGGGGGACTTGATAGAGGTCTTTAAAATTATGAGAGGGATAGACAGAGTTGACGTGGACAAGCTTTTCCCATTGAGAGTAGGGAAGATTCAAACAAGAGGACATGACTTGAGAATTAAGGGACAGAGGTTTAGGGATAACATGAGGGCTAACTTCTTTACTCAGAGAGTGGTAGCTGTGTGGAATGAGCTTCCAGTGGAAGTGGTGGAGGCAGGTTCGATTTTATCATTTAAAAATAAATTGGAAAGGTATATGGATGAGAAAGGAATGGAAGGTTATGGTCTGAGTGCAGGCAGATGGGACTACGGGAAAATAATTGTTCGGCCCGGACTTGTAGAGCCGAGATGGCCTGTTTCCATGCTGTAATTGTTATATGGTTATATGGTTAAAAGATGAAATAGCGGTATATTTGGATAGCATTGACAGGATCGGTCCAAGTCAGCATGGATTTACGAAGGGGAAATCATGCTTGACTAATCATCTGGATTTATTTGAGGATGTATCTAGGAAAATGGACAAAGGAGAGCCTGTGGATATAGTGTACCTGGACTTTCAGAAAGCTTTTGATAAGGTCCCACATAGGAGATTAGTGGGCAAAATTAGGGCACATGGTATTGGAGGTAGAGTGCAGGAAACAAAGAGTAGGGATTAACAGGTCCCTTTCAGAATGGCAAGCAGTGACTAGTGGGGTACCGCAAGGCTCGGTGCTGGGACTGCAGCTATTTACAACATACATTAATGATTTAGATGAGGGGATAGGGAGTAACATCAGCAAATTTGCAGATGACACAAAGCTGGGTGGCAATGTGAACTGTGAGGAGGATGTTATGAGGATGTGGGGCGACTTGGACAGATTGGGATGTGGGCAGATGCATGGCCGATGCTGATTTTTTTGGATACATGTGAGGTTATCCACTTTGGTGACAAAAACAGGAAGGCAGATCATATTATCTGAATGGTGTCATGTTAGGAAAAGGGGAAGCACAATGAGATCTGGCTATCCGAGTTCATCAGTCACTGAAAGAAACATGCAGGTACAGCAGGCAGTGAAGAAAGCAAATGGCATGTTGGCCCTCATAACAAGAGGAGTTGAGTACAGGTGCAAAGAGGTCCATCTGCAGTTAATACACGTTCCTCGTGAGACCACACCTGGAGTATTGTGTGCAGTTTTGATCTCCTAATTTGAGGAAGGACATTCTTGCTGTTGAGAGAGTGCAGCGTAGGTTCACAGGGTTAATTCCCGGGTTGGTGGGACTTACATATGATGAAAGAATGGGTTGACTGGAATTTAGAAGGATCAGAGGGGATCTTATAGAAACATATCAAATTACTAAGGGGTTGGGCACGCTAGATGCAGGAAACATGTTCCCGATGTTGGGGGAGTCCAGAACCAGGGGTCACAGTTTAAGAATTAAGGGTAGGCCATTTAGGACTGAGATGAGGAAAAACATTTTCACCCAGAGAGTTGTGAATTTGTGGAATTCTCAGCCACAGAAGGCAATGGAGGCCAATTCACTGGATGTTTTCATGAGAGTTAGATTTAGCCTTTAGAGCTATACTAGACTGTGGGACCCATTGGGTCCCTGTCACACGGGATGCCTGGTCACCCAACACAATATTCCACCACTAAGCTACAGCCCCCAATTGCGCATGATCGGTGACCAGTTTAATAACTTATTAAATTTAATAACTTTGCATTTAATATTTTAATTACCTTGCCATCCCTCTTCCTACTCCTATCATCCTTCATTCCCCCTCATCCCCAGTACTCCCTTCCCCTCGTCTTCAGCCTCCCTCTTCATTCCCCTGTCCTCCTCCCCTCTCCTCTCCACTCCCACCTCTCCCTTCCTCTCCTTTCCCCTACCCTCAGTCACTCCCTCCCTCACTCCATAAAGAGCAGCATCTGCAGTTCCTTCCTCCACAGGTCATTCATAGTTCACTGTGGTTTAGATCCCGTTGACTTAACGATTGGATCAATCTGTATCGTGCATGTGTGTGTTACTCAAACTCCTCACAAACTGCTCAGCCACCATGCAACCTGACTCTCCCTCCCTCTGCCCAGCCGCCGCTCGGCCCGTCCCCATCCTGCCCGCCCGCTGCTACCACTCAGCCCCTGCCCGCCCGCTGCTACCACTCAGCTGGTCTCCGCCCTGCCCACCTGCCTGCCTACGGGCGGGGGGTGGAAATGCAGTCGGTGTTCGTCACGGTGGGCACCACGAGTTTTGACGAGCAGCTGGAGGTGTTCTCCTCCGAGATGGCCGTGAGGGTGAGTTATTGCAGCGGCAGCGGAGGAAACGGACGGTCGCAGCCATGCACCTGGGGCCGCCATTGCCGCGGAGGGCGGGCAGGGGAGAGGAGTGAGTGACGGAGAGAGAGACGGGACCAGGGCCTCCACTGAATGCCCCCCCATGGCTGCCGCCGGTGGTGGAGGAGACGATAGACAAGTTGCCCTGAGGAGGGGAGAGAAGAGTTAGTGAGGCGGGAGAGGCCGTGGCAGCGCGGGAAGGGGCGTAGCCGTCCTGCCCTGACTGACAGGAGAGGAGCCCAATCGGTGTGGCGTCGACTGACAGGAAAGGAGACCAATCTCAGGCATGATATTGGTGGTGTGGGGGGCGGGGTGGTGTGGAGGGGGTAGGTGGGGTGGTGGGGGGTGGGAGAAATGGGGGAGAATTATGTGTGCAGGGAGGGACCTGTGTGCAGAGAGGGACACCACACAGCGACTTTCCCGACACCACACAATGACTTTCCCGACTCCACTCTTGCGGACTCAATCAGGACTTGTGGACTCAGACCCGTCTCCGGGGCCTTATTCTCCAGCGGATGCCGGAAGGGGCATTACCTTCATGAACAATTTTTTCTCTTCGGTATTCACCAAGGAGAAGGATATTGAATTATGTGAGGTAAGGGAAACAAGTAGAGTAGCAATGGATACTATGAGATTCAAAGAAAAAGAAGCACTGACACTTTTGAAAAATATAAAAGTGGATAAGTCTCCAGGTCATGACAGGATATTCCCTAGGACATTGAGGGAAGTTAGTGTAGAAATAGCAGGGGCTATGACAGAAATATTTCAAATGTTTTGAGTATAGGAGCAGGGAGGTTCTACTGCAGTTGTACAGGGTCTTGGTGAGACCACACCTGGAGTATTGCATACAGTTTTGGTCTCCTAATCTGAGGAAAGACATTCTTGCCATAGAGGGAGTACAGAGAAGTTTCAGCAGACTGATTCCTGGGATGTCAGGACTTTCATATGAAGAAAGACTGGATAGACTCGGTTTGTACTCGCTAGAATTTAGAAGATTGAGGGGGGACCTTATAGAAACATACAAAATTCTTAAGTTGGACAGGCTAGATGCAGGAAGATTGTTCCCGATGTTGGGGAAGTCCAGAACGAGGGGTCACAGTTTAAGGATAAGGGGGAAATCTTTTAGTACCGAGATGAGGAAAACTTTTTTCACACAGAGTGGTGAATCTCTGGAATTCTTTGCTGCAGAAGGTAGTTGAGGCCCGTTCATTGACTATATTTAAGAGGGAGTTAGCTGTGGCCCTTGTGGCTAAAGGGATCAGGGGGTATGGAGAGAAGGCAGGTACAGGATACTGAGTTGGTTGATCAGCCATGATCATATTGAATGGCGGTGCAGGCTCAAAGGGCTGAATGGCCTACTCCTGCACCTATTTTCTATGTTTCGATGTCATTAGAAACAGGAATAGTGCCAGAGGATTGGCGTACTGCGCATGTTCCATTGTTTAAAAAGGGTTCCAAGAGTAAACTTAGCAATTATAGACCTGTTAGTTTGACTTCAGTGGTGGGCAAATTAATGGAAAAGATACTTAGAGATAATATATATTAGCATCTGGATAAACGGGGTCTGATTAGTCCAAGTGAGTTTATTGTCATGTGTCCCTGTATAGGACAATGAATTTCTTGCTTTGCTTAAGCACACAGAACATAGTAGGCATTGACTACAAAACAGATAAATGTGTCCATATACCATGATATAAATATATACACACATGAATAAATAAACTGATAAAGTGCAAATAACAGAAAGTGGTTATTAATAATCAGAGTTTTGTCCGAGCCAGGTTTAATAGCCTGATGGCTGTGGGGAAGTAGCTATTCCTGAACCTGGTTGTTGCAGTCTTCAGGCTCCTGTACCTTCTACCTGATGGTAGCAGGGAGATGAGTGCGTGGCCAGGATGGTGTGGGTCTTTGATGATACTGCCAGCCTTTTTGAGGCAGCGACTGCGATAAATCCCCTCGAAGGAAGGATGGTCAGAGCCGATGATGGACTGGGCAGTGTTTACTACTTTTTGTAGCCTTTTCCTCTCCAAGGCGCTCAAATTGCCGAACCAAGCCACGATGCAACCAGTCAGCATGCTCTCTACTGTACACATGTAGAAGTTAGAGAGAGTCTTCCTTGACAAACCGACTCTCCGTAGTCTTCTCAGGAAGTAGAGGCACTGATGAGCTTTCTTGATAATTGCATTAATGTTCTCGGACCAGGAAAGATCTTCAGAGATGTGCCCAGGAATTTGAAGCTCTTGACCCTTTCAACCATCGACCCGTTGATATAAATGGGGCTGTGGGTCCCCCTCCTACTCCTTCCAAAGTCCACAATCAGTTCCTTGGTTTTGCTGGTGTTGAGGGCCAGATTATTGCGTTGGCACCATATGGACAGTTGCTCGATCTCTCTTCTATAATCTGACTCATCCCCATCAGTGATACGCCCCACAACAGTGGTGTCGTCAGCGAACTTGATGATGGAGTTCGCACTGTGATTGGCTACGCAATCATGGGTATAGAGTGAGTACAGCAGGGGGCTGAGCATGCAACCTTGAGGTGCTCCCGTGCTGATTGTTATCGAGGCTGACACATTTCCACCAATACGAACAGACTGTGGTCTGTGGATGAGGAAGTCGAGGATCCAGTTGCAGAGGGATGCGCAGAGACCCAGTTCTGCGAGTTTGGTAACCAGTTTGGAGGGGATGATTGTGTTAAATGCCGAGCTGTAATCGATGAATAACAGCCTGGCATATGAGTTTTTGTTGTCCAAGTGGTCCAGTTCGGAGTGGAGGGCCAGCGAGATCGCATCCACCGTTCTGTTGTGGCGGTAAGCGAACTGCAGTGGGTCCAGGTTTTTGTCGAGGTAGGAGTTGATTTGCTCCATGATCAGCCTCTCAAAGCACTTCATCACCACAGGCGTTAGTGCCACTGGTCGATAGCCATTGAAGCACGTCACCTTACTCTTCTTGGGCGCTGGTATAATTGATGCCCTTTTAAAGCAGGTGGGGACCTCAAACCTCAGAAGTGAGAGGTTGAAAATGTCCGTAAAAACTCCAGCCAGTTGGTCCGCACAGGTTTTTAGAACACGACCGGTATACCATCAGGACCAGGTGCTTTTCGGGGGTTCACCCCTCTTAAGGATTTCCTGACGTCGGCCTCTGTGACTGAGACTGAAATGCCATCACAGCGAATGGAGGATCGGGAAGGCACATCAGTATTCTCCCTGTCAAAGCGTGCGTAAAACGCATTGAGCTCGTCAGGGAGTGATGTTTCGCCGACATTCGAGCTGCCTCCAGGTTTCGCCTTGTAGGAGGTGATTGCATTCAGGCCCCCCACAGCTGCCAAACATCTGTCTCATCCTCCAGTTTGGAGCAAAAGTCCCTTTTGGCCTTTTTGATGGCCTTACCAAGGTCGTATCTGGACTTCATGTAGGCCACTGTATCATTGGAGGTGAATGCCCTGTGTCTGGACTTCAGGAGAGTGCGGATCTCAAAGTTCATCCAAGGTTTCTGATTGGGAGACACTCGGAAGGTTTTTGTAGGGATGCAGTCCTCCACACATTTCTTTACGAAATCTGTAACGACTGCGGCGTATTCGTCCAAGTCCGTTGCCGAGTCCTTGAACATTGCCCAGTCTACAGACTCCAAACAGAACCCCCCCCGACCAGCTCTGTACTGTCCTCACTTCAGGGGGTGCGCTCTTTAATTGCTGTCTGTAGGCAGGAAGAAGCAGCACTTCCACGACCAGTATGGTCGGACCTACCGAAGTGAGGGCGAGGGATAGAACGATAGGCATTCCTTAGGAACGATTAGGAACAGTCAACATGGATTTGTGCCTGGAAGGTCATGTTTGACTAATCTTGAATTTTTTCGTACTTGGAACATTGGGATAAAGAAACCAAAAGCCAAAGCAGATTAGAATGTTACCATTCCCTAAAAATAGATTATAAATTGGCAGACTATCTCTCAACTGTTTGAGACATAAAGCAGAGACAGACCCTCACCAAATACAGGTTAAGTGACCACTATTTGGCAGTTGAAAAAGAAAGACAGAAGAGATTCTGGCAACCAAGAGAAAACAGAATATGCGGCCACTGTTTGACAGATGAGGTTGAAACAGAGGTGCACTTCCTCCTAAAATGCAAATAATTTGACAAAACAAGGAAAGCATACTTTGGCAAACTCAGAGTGGCAACCCCTGACTTTAAAGAACTAGATGATACATCAAAACTAAGAATAATCCTTGGCGAAGGAAATACGGCACAATACGTAACAGCATGCCATAACCTGAGAGACGGTGAATGACCAACATGCACATATGTACGCACACACTAATCGACATTAACTAACACTAAGAAATTAATATTGAATTGCTAAACTTGCTATTGTGTTGTACTGCTTACAGCTGCAAGAACGTGTAGCAATCAATAAAGGGCTATAGGCCTATTGCAAGTTTATGTACAGGGACATATCTATCCATGCACTGTATAAGTATACAGTGTTTATACTTATGCATTTTATATATGTATGTCATGTTTTATACTTTGGCAATATAACAATGTTTTTTTATCATGCCAATAAAGTTTTTAAATTGAAATTGAGAGAGAGAGAGAGAGAGGGAGAGAGAGAGACAGATAGAGGGAGCGAGAAAGAGATTAAAAGGTTCCAAGGTTTCTTTATTAGTCACATACACCGTGTGTAGTGAAATTCTTGTTGCCAATGCAACACATAAAAAAAGAATACAAACATGACAATAATAAAGAACTTTAACATACAAAACATCCCCCCACAATGGTTTCCATTATGAGGGAAGGCACTAAGTCCAGTCCCCATCCCATGTCCACTCATAGTTAGGCCTATTGAGGCCTCCGAAGTCGCCTCTACGAAGGCCCGATGTTCCACGCCGTTCTCGCGGGGTGATGGTACTCCGGCGTCGGGAGAATCCTCTCAGCGGCTTGGGACACCTGGAACGTCCGCTTCCCTTACCGGAGACCGCGGCTTCCGAAGCCAACAAGGCCACGCCGGATGGCGCTCCACTACTGGCGATCCCGCAGCTCCGCGATGTTCATCAGCGGTCTTCAGCTCACCTGAGCTCCAGCGCGGCGACCCAGGCAAGGTATCGCCTGCTCCTCGATAGCGCTCCAGCACTTTGCCGCCGCCTAAGCCGAGGTTCTGGGCGGTCCCCTCAGGAAAACGCCGCTCCATGCCCGCTGGTAGGCCGTGAGGACGGGTCGAAAGTTCAGCCCGGAGAAAAGCTCCCTCTCCGACCAGGTAGTGACCCTGAAAGGTAGTTTCCCCCCTCCCCCCCCCCACCTCCCACATAAAAAAGGCTAGAACTCCATAACAAAAAAACTTTAACTAAAACATTTTAAAAAGATGAAAAGACGGACAGCTGCTGGCTGGGCAGCCATACCATACAGGACGGTGCCCCCTATACCAAGAGAGAGGGAGATGGATAGAGAGCGAGAGACAGAGATAGAGACAGAGAGAGAGAGGAGGGAGAAAGAGAGAGAGAGACAGGTGCGGAGCAAGAGAGGGACAGAAGCAGAGAGAGAGAGAGGAGAGTGGTGGAGGGAGAGTCAGGAAGAGAGAGGAGGAGAAAGAGATAGAGTCGAGAGAGAGAGAGGGGATTGCCAGAGAGAGTCAGGAAGCGAGAAGACAGTCAGGAGAGAGTGGGGAGGCGTGGAGAGAGAGAGAGAGAAAGAGAGAGAGTAGGGAGTGTCAGGAGAGAGATATCTGAAAGGGGAGGCAGAGAGGGGCAGGAATAAGGGGAGAGGGACAGAGACAGAGTGGAGGGAGGGAGGGGGCTGGGAGGAGAGGGGTGAGAGGCGGAAGGTGGAAAAGGGGGTGAAGTGAGTAGCGGGGGAAGCAGGGGGCAAAGGGAGGGGGGAGGGTTCAAGCAGGAGTGGTTTGGTGCTGAGGGGGATGAACGGGGGAAGAGGGGTCAAGTGAGCCAAGGAAGGGGGTAGGGAGCCAGGTGGGGTGTGTTCACATTATTTGGGGAGGAGGGGGGAGGGAGTAAAGGGGGTTAAGGAGCAGGAGGCAGCAAGGGTAAGGGGCAGGGACCACAGAGAGGAGGTCACATTGTTTGGGGGTGGGGAGGGTGTTGCAGTTTAGGAAGTTAAACCAGGGCAGGATCTTCACTGAATGGCAGGAGCTGGGGGAATGTGTGGAGCCGAGGGATCTAGGAGTGCGGATAAGAGTTGGGCTGAAGGGCCATTTTCCAACGATGTATCACTCTATGAAACTATGGCAAAGTACTGGAATAACTCAGCGGGACAGGCAGCATCTGTGGAGAGAAGGAATGGGTTGAGACCTTTCTTTGGTTTAGTTTAGTTCAGAGATGCAGCACGGAAACAGGTCTTGAAGTCTGCGGAGTGCGCGCCGACCAGCGATCACCCTGTACACTAGCACTATAGTACGCACATTAGGGACAATTTGACAATTTTGTGGAGGCCGATTAATCTACAACCATGAACGTCTTTGGAGGAAACCGGAGTAAAGACCCACGCAGGTCAAGGGGAGAACGTACAAACTCCACACAGACAGCACTCGTAGTCAGGATCGAACCCAGGTCGCTGGCGGTGAGGCAGCAGATGTACCGCTGTGCCGCGCATAATTATATAATGGTTTCCTTTGCCATAAACGCACCCAAGATGTGCTTGTAATGACCCGTTTGCCAGCTTGTTGACCCTCTGTGCTCCCCTCCTGCAGGGTTTAGGAGCCGTTGCTGTGGACAGAGAGACGGGGACATAAGCGGCCATTGAGAGCAGCCTGGGTGCCGGTGAGCACCCCCTCCCCCATCTGCTCGGTGTGTGAGCTGAGCTTCGACGGGCTTACCGTCAATGGAGGGGCACAAGAAGAAGAAGCGTTATGAGTGCGACGTGTGTGGCAAGGCCTGTCTCACCCCAGGCCTGCTGGAGATCCACCGGCGGATGCACACGGGAGAACGCCCCTTCGACTGCTCGGAGTGCGGCAAGAACTTCAAATGCTCCGACAACCTGCAGAAGCACAGCCTCGTACACTCTGACAAGAGGCCCTTCACCTGCTCCGACTGCGGCAAAGGCTTCAAGTCGTCCACACAGCTGAAGTTGCACAGACGCGTGCACACCGGGGAGCGGCCCTACACCTGCAGCGACTGCGGCCAGGGCTTCACCCAGTCCAGCAACCTGCTGGAGCACAAGCGCACCCACACCGGCGAGCGCCCCTACACCTGCGCCCAGTGCGGCAAGGGCTTCCCCCGCTCAAACAGCCTGATGGAGCACCAGCTCACCCACACCGGCAAGCGGCCCTTCACCTGCAGCGAGTGCGGCAAGGGCTTCACCCGCTCCAGCAAGCTGCTGGAGCACCAGCGCATCCACACCGGCGAGCGTCCCTACATCTGCACCCAGTGCGGCAAGGGATTTACCCGCTCCGACTACCTGGTGTCCCACCAGCGCACGCACACCGACGAGCGCCCCTACATCTGCACCCAGTGCGGCAAGGGGTACACCCACCCCAGCAACCTGCTGTTCCACCAACGCTCCCACACTGGCAAGCGACCCTACACTTGCGCCCAGTGTGGCAAGAGCTTCACCCGATCTATCCACCTGCTGTACCACCAGCGCATCCACACTGGTGAGCGTCCCTACACCTGTACCCAGTGCGGCAAGGGCTTCACCCTCTCCACCCAGCTACGGGCCCACCAGCGCATCCACACTGGTGAGCGTCCCTACACCTGTACCCAGTGCGGCAAGGGCTTCACCAGTTCCAGCCAGCTGCTGACCCACCAGCGGTTGCATGCCGGCGACCGTCCCTTCCCCAGACCGGAGTGTGGAGAGAGCTTTGCCATGGCCTCCGATGCCCTGTCTCACGAGCGCGTGCACGCCAGTGTCCAACCCTACGACTGCCCGTACTGCGGTGAGGCGTTTGACAGCTCGCGGGGGTTGAGGCAGCACCGGCAGACTCATGCCGGCGAGCAGCTGCTCCCTCTATGACAAGCGTTTCAAGAGCGCACGGGGGCCGCGGGAGTACCAGCAGATACACATCGGAGAGAGACCCTTTGTGTACGCTGAGTGTGACAAGGGTTTCACCTGCATGTCCAGCCTGCCTTCTCTCCATACCCCCTGATCCCCTTAGCGACAAGGGCCACATCTAATTCTTAAATATAGCCAATGAACTGGCCTCAACTACCTTCTGTGGCAGGGAATTCCAGAGATTCACCACTCTCTGTGTGAAAAATGTTTATCTCATCTCAGTCCTAAAAGACTTCCCCCTTATCCTTAAACTGTGACCCTCTCTCAAGACACACAGTCCCTCTCTCTCTCTCACACACTCCCTCTCTTGCTCTCTCACGCACGCACTCTCTCACACACACATTCTCACACACACTCTTTCTCACACACACACTCTCTCCTTGTATCTAGACTAGGCATGCATTTTACCCTACATGCACTCGGTCCGCCAAGGCCTGCTGGATCTCCCAGTTACCAACCATTTTAACTCCCCTTCCCACTCCCACGCTGATCTTTCTGTCCTGGGCCTCCTCCATTGCCAGAGTGAGGTTGAAAATGCTAATAGACAAATCTAAAATTGAGTTGTTCTTCTACAAAAGCATAGTCTAGTAGATCAAAATAATGGCTCGGTGCCGAGTCTGAATGACTGCAAATTATATTGAACACAATATGGAGGACACGTCTTTTTAATAAAGACATTAAGATGGAAGCCTGCGTAATAACATGTGCTTCTTTCAAGGCCATAAAGAAGCCAAGAGATTGATAAAAAATAGCTGATGCTCCAGAGATAAGTAATAAATTGTTATTGGATAAGCTTGATTTGGTCCCAGCTTTTCCTATATTCTGAAAGGCTACAAAATCTTTCAGTCGTGCCATATTCAGACTATGTAGGAGTGTTTTACTGATAAGAAAAATGTATAATTGTGCTAACTTTCCTTTGTTCTGAGAGTGGAGCACTGAGCAACGTTTGTGCTCATTGTAGATCTTGCCACTCCCGTCTGATAAATCAATTAAAGATTGCCATGGTTTACTTTTAACAGATTTGTTGCTATCTGCTTTTTAAGAGACAAACTTTGACAAGGTGACACGCAAACTGGAGGAACAGCAGTGTCCAGACCGACACGTCTCCCGTCCATTCCCCTCCAAAGGGCCGGTAGAACTCAGCAGGTCAGCCATCCGTGGTGGGAAACGGATGGAGAAGTGTTCCTAATATAAGCCCTCCTTGCCCCTGTCGAGCAGCAGACAATCAACAGTACCAGCATCTTTTTCATTCATACTGTACCCGTGAAAATGCAAAAGTGAGCCAAGCTGCACACAGCCGACTGCTCACAGTACCAGCTGACTGCCACTGGCCCAAAAACTTAAAGGCATTTAAATGTGATTTTTAAAGAGAGTTTTGACGCATTTGTGCCTTACGTAACAAATAAAGCAAGTTTATCCTGACCTCACCGTGAAAGAGTTTAATTTGGTCAAGTTTGGTTCGTAAATTAAAAATGGAGATTTGCTGAAAAACAGAAAGCAGTCAAATTTAAAAGAGCATTTTCCCAGCAGAATATCTTAGGGAAATCTTAGAAGCTTGGTTTATACTAATCATTGAAACAATGTATTAACATAGGGATGTATTGTCTGGGCACAGCACCATATTAGATATCTGTCTGAACTTCGATGTAATGTACCTGGACTTTCAGAAATAATTTGATAAGGTCCCACATAGGAGATTAGTGGGCAAAATTAGGGCACATGGTATTGGGGGTAGAGTGCTGACATGGATAGAGACTACGTTGGCAGAAACGAAACAAAGAGTAGAGATTAATGGGTCCCTTTCAGAATGGCAGGCAGTGACTAGTCAGGTACCTCAAGGCTCGGTGCTGGGGCCGCAGCTATTTACAATATACATTGATGATTTGGATGAAGGGATTCAAAGTAACATTAGCAAATTTGCAGATATTATCTCAATGGGGTTAGGTTAGGTAAGGGGGAGGTGCAGCGAGACCTGGGCGTCCTTGTACACCTGAAAGTTGGCTTACAGGTACAGCGGGCAGTGAAGAAAGCTAATGGAATGTTGGCCTTCATAAAGAGGTTCTTCTGCAGTTGTATAGGGCTCTGGTGTGACCGCATTTGGAGTATTATGTAGTTTTGGTCTCCTAATTTGAGGAAGGACATCCTTGTGATTGAGGCAGTGCAGCGTAGGTTCACGAGATTGATCCCTGGGATGGCGGGACTGTCATATGAGGAAAGATTGAAAAGTCTAGGCTTGTATTCATTGGAGTTTAGAAGGATGAGGGGATCTTATAGAAACATATAAAATTATAAAAGGACTGGACAAGTTGGATGCAGGAAAAATGTTCCCAATGTTGGGCGAGTCCAGAACCAGGGGCCACAGTCTTAGAATAAAGGGGAGGTCATTTAAGATGTAGGTGAGAAAAAACTTTTTCACCCAGGGAGTTGTGAATTTGTGGAATTCCCTGCCACAGAGGGCAGTGGAGGCCAAGTCACTGGATGGATTTAAGAGAGAGTTAGATGGAGCTCTAGGGGTTAGTGGAGTCAAGGGATATGGGGAGAAGGCAGGCACGGGTTATTGATAGGGGACGATCAACCATGATCACAATTAATGGTGGTGCTGTCTCGAAGGGCCGAATGGCCTCCTGCACCTATTTTCTATGTTTCTGTGACATAAAACTGAACTGTGAGGAGGATGCTATGAGAATGCAGGGTGACTTGGACAGGTTTGGGGAGTGGGCAGGTGCATGGCAGATGAAGTTTAAGGTGGATAAATGTGAGGTTATTCACGTTGGTAGCAAAAACAGGAAGGCACTTGTTGGTGAGGAATGAAATCCAGTCCTTGGCAGGGGGTGACATTGGAACGGGAGACATGGAGTCAGTTTGGATAGAACTAAGGAATTGTAAGGGTAAAAAGACCCTAATGGGACTAATCTACAGGCCCCCAAACAGTAGCCTGGGCATAGGGCACAAGTTGAATCAGGAGTTAAAATTGGCATGTAGTAAAAGTAATGCTGTGGTTGTTATGGGAGATTTCAACATGCAGGTAGACTGGGAAAATCAGGTTGGTACTGGACCCCAATAAAGGGACTTTGTAGAGTGCCTTCGTGATGGATTATTTAAACAGCTTGTATTGGAACCTAACAGGGAGAAAGCATTTCTGGATTTAGTGTTATGTAATGAACCGGATTTAATAAAGGAACCATTAAGGAGGTTAAGGAGCCATTAGGAGGCAGTGACCATAACATGGTCAGGTTTAATCTACAATTGGAGAGGGAGAAGAGTAGATTGGAGGTGTCAGTGTTGCAGTTGAATAAAGGGGACTACGGGGCCATGAGGGAGGAGCTAGTCAAAGTTGACTGGAAAGATACACCAGCAGGGATAACAGTGGAATAAAAATGGCAGGTATCTCTTGGAATAATACAGAAGGTTCAGGATCAGTTCATTCCCAAGGGGAAGAAATATTCCAAGGGGAGAAAGGGACAACCATGCCTGACAAGGGACGTCAAGTACAGTATAAAAATTAAAGCAAAGATGTACAACGTAGCAAAGATGAGCGGGAAGCAAGAGGATTGGGTAATGTTAAAAGAACAACAGAAGATAACGAAAAAGACAATACGGGGAGAAAAGATGAGGTATGAAGGTAAGCTAGCCAAGAATATAAAGCACGATAGTAAAAGTTTCTTTAGGTATGTGAAGAGGAAAAAAATTAGTAAAGACCAAAGTTGGACCCTTGAAGACAGAAAAAGGTGAATTTATTATGGGGAACAAGGAAATGGCAGATGAGTTGAATGGGTACTTTGGATCTGTCTTCACTAATGAGGACACAAACAATCTTCCTGATATACTAGTGGCCACAGGATCTGGGGTGACGGAGGAACTAAAGGAAATCCACACTAGACAGGAAATTGTGTTGGATAGACTGATGAGACTGAAGGCTGATAAGTCCCCAGTGCCTGATGGTCTGCATCCCAGAGTACTTAGGAAGTGGCTCTAGAAATCGTGGATGCATTGGTGATAATTTTCAAATGTTCTATAGACTCAGGATCAGTTCCCGTGGATTGGAGGGTATAACCATATATAATAACCATATAACAATTACAGCACGGAAACAGGCCATCTCGACCCTTCTAGTCCGTGCCGAACACATAATCTCCCCTAGTCCCATATACCTGCGCTCAGACCATAACCCTCCATTCCTTTCCCATCCATATAACTATCCAATTTATTTTTAAATAATAAAAACGAACCTGCCTCCACCACCTTCACTGGAAGCTCATTCCACACAGCTACCACTCTCTGAGTAAAGAAGTTCCCCCTCATGTTACCCCTAAACTTCGGTCCCTTAATTCTCAAGTCATGTCCCCTTGTTTGAATCTTCCCTACTCTCAGTGGGAAAAGGTTTTCCACGTCAACTCTGTCTATCCCTCTCATCATTTAAAAAACCTCTATCAAGTCCCCCCTTAACCTTCTGCGCTCCAAAGAATAAAGCCCTAACTTGTTCAACCTTTCTCTGTAACTTAGTTGCTGAAACCCAGGCAACATTCTAGTAAATCTCCTCTGTACTCTCTCTATTTTGTTGACATCCTTCCTATAATTAGGCGACCAAAATTGTACACCATACTCCAGAATTGGCCTCACCAATGCCTTGTACAATTTTAACATTACATCCCAACTTCTATACTCAATGCTCTGATTTATAAAGGCCAGCACACCAAAAGCTTTCTTTACCACCCTATCTACATGAGATTCCACTTTCAGGGAACTGTGCACAGTTATTCCCAGATCCCTCTGTTCACCTACATTCTTCAATTCCCTACCATTTACCATGTACGTCCTATTTTGATTTGTCCTACCAAGATGTAGCACCTCACACTTATCAGCATTAAACTCCATCTGCCATCTTTCAGCCCACTCTTCCAACTGGCATAAATCTCTCTGTAGACTTTGAAACTCTCCTTCATTACCCGCAACCTCACCTATCTTAGTATCATCTGCATACTTACTAATCCAATTTACCACACCATCATCCAGATCATTGATGTACATGACAAACAACAGTGGACCCAACACAGATCCCTGTGGCACCCCACTCGTCACTGGCCTCCAACTTGACAAACAACCATCCACCATTACCCTCTGGCATCTCCCATTCAGCCACTGTTGAATCCATCTTGCTACTCCACCATTAATACCCAACCATTGAACCTTCCTAACCAACCTTCCATGAGGAACCTTGTCAAAGGCCTTACTGAAGTCCATATACACAACATCCACTGCTTTACCCTCATCAATTTCCCGAGTAACATCTTCAAAAAATTCAAGAAGATTAGTTAAACATGACCTTCCAGGCACAAATCCATGTTGACTGTTCCTAATCAGACCCTGTTTATCCAGATGCTTATATATATTATCTCTAAGTATTCTTTCCATTAATTTGCCCACCACTGACGTCAAACTAACAGGTCTATAATTGCTAGGTTTACTCTTAGACCCCTTTTTAAACAATGGAACAACATGCGCAGTACGCCAATCCTCCGGCACTATTCCCGTTTCTAATGACATTTGAAATATTTCTGCCATAGCCCCTGCTATTTCTACACTAACTTCCCTCAATGTCCTAGGGAATATCCTGTCCGGACCTGGAGACTTATCCACTTTTATATTTCTCTAAAGTGTCAGTACTTCCTCTTCTTTGATCCTCATAGTTTCCATAGCTACTCTACTTGTTTCCCTTACCTCACATAATTCAATATCCTTCTCCTTGGTGAATACCGAAGAAAAGAAACTGTTCAATATCTCCCCCATCTCTTTTGGCTCTGCAGATAGTTGGCCACTCTGACTCTCTAATGGACCAATTTTATCCCTCGTTATCCTTTTGCTATTAATATAGCGGTAGAAACCCTTCGGATTTACTTTTACCTTACTTGCCAAAGCAACCTCATATCTTCTTTTAGCTTTTCTAATTTATTTCTTAAGATTCTTTTTACATTACATTTATACTCCTCAAGCACCTCATTTACTCCATGCTGCCTATAACTATTGTAGATCTCCCTCTTTTTCCGAACCAAGTGTCCAATTTCCCTTGAAAACCATGGCTCTTTACAATTTTTACGATTTCCTTTCAACCGAACAGGGACATAAAGATTCTGTACTCTTAAAATTTCACCTTTAAATCTACTCCATTTCTCTTCCACATCTTTCCCATAAAACTCCTTTTTTACTCCTTTTAAATGCTTTCGCATCTCCTCAAAGTTAGCCTTTCTTCAATCAAAAATCTCAACCCTAGGTCCAGTTTTGTCCCTCTCCATAATTATATTGAAACTAATGGTATTGTGATCACTGGACCCGAACTGTTCCCCAACGCATACCTCTGCCACCTGACCCATCTCATGTCCTAACAGGAGGCCCAGTACCGCCCCTTCTCTAGTAGGTACTTCTATGTATTGTTGCAAAAAACTATCCTGCACACATTTTACAAACTCCAACCCATCCAGCCCATTTACAGAATGTGTTTCCCAGTCTATGTGTGGAAAATTGAAATCTCCCACAATCACTACCTTGTGCTTACTACTAATATCTGCAATCTCCTTACATATTTGCTCTTCCAATTCTCGCTCCCCATTTGGCGGTCTATAATACACCCCTATAAGTGTTGCTACCCCTTTCCCATTTCTCAGTTCCACCCAAATAGCCTCTCTAGACGAGCCCTCTAATCTATCCTGCCAAAGCACTGCTGTAATATCTTCCCTGATAAGCAATGCAACACCTCCACCTCTTGCCCCTCCAATTCTATCACACCTGAAGCAACGAAATCCTGGAATATTTAGTTTCCAATCACAGCCCTCCTGCAACCATGTTTCACTGATCGCCACAACATCATACTTCCAGGTGTCAATCCAGGCTCTAAGTTCATCCACTTTTCTTACAATGCTCCTAGCATTAAAATATACACATTTAAGAAACCCACCCTCTCTTATTCTCTGATTATTTTATTTTTCTTCTCTCTCCCCTACATTTTGGGTCAGAGTGCTACCATTCTCTGCCCCCTGCTTCACACACTGACTGCTAGCTTTCCCAATTTGAGTCCCTCCCCCCAACCATACTAGTTTAAAGTCTCCCCAGTAGCCTTTGCAAATCTCCCCGCCAGGATATTGGTCCCCCTTGAGTTCAAGTGCAACCCGTCCTTTCTGTACAGGTCGCACCTTCCCCAAAAGAGGTCCCAATGTTCCAGAAACTTGAATCCATACCCACTGCACCAGTCCCTCATCCACGCATTGATCCTCCACCTCGCTCCATTCCTACTCTCACTGTCGCGTGGCACAGGCAGTAATCCTGAGATTGTTACCTTTCCAGTCCTTCTCCTTAACTCTCTACCTAACTCCCTAAATTCTTCTTTCAGGACCTCTTCTCTTTTTTTACCTATGTCGTTGGTACCTATATGCACCACAACCTCAGGCTCCTCTCCCTCCCATTTCAGGATTTCTTGGACACGTTGGTATCTAATGTTATCCCACCTTCCAGGGAGATGCTAACTGCATTTCGTTGTCTCTGTACTGTACACTGACAATGACAATTAAAGTTGAATCTGAATCTGAATCTTTAGGGCGGGAGAGAGAAAATGGGGAATTATAGACCAGTTAACCTGACATCGGTGGTGGGGAACATGCTGGAGTCAATTTTACAATAGAGTGACTACGTGAAGAGCCCGCCAGCCCGCATGCGCGTCATATCGTCTAACGCATGGCGCAGTGACTGGCTGGCAGGCGCACTGCTCCTCCAGCGGTAAGTTTAAAAAGGCCCTGCAGATAAGTTCACTTATTCTGAGGTCGTTTTGTTCTGCAATTTCTTTTACAGAATGGTGTATTTCAATTCTCAATGGAAAAATCAAGGACTAAGTCTAAACGGAACGCGGCGAAACAGGCTGAGGAGGACCGCGGGAGTGCGGGCAGCCAGCGGCGGTCAATTTCACCACCTGAGTCGCTGACAGTGCGGTCAGTGACCTCCGACTTAGTACCTTTAGAATCCGTGCTGGTTACCCAGAAAGGGTGTAAATCCAAACATAAGTCGGATAGGCCTGTGGACTCGGACGAGTCAGGCCGGGAAGACTCACCTCCTACGGCAGATATCGTCCTAGGACGTTTTTCTCAAATGGAGCGTTTAATGCAGAAAATGCTCCAGCATGACATGCTCCAGCATTATGTCAACGTGGGTCTCCTCGGATGCCCACGGCAGCACCTGGTACAGGGCTGCACAATGTCTCCCTCTCCGTGGAGGGGAGTGGACGGAGTCAGTACTGTGCTGACTCCGAATTCGGGGGAATGGATGAAGAAACTTCAAGTGTGCTTGGGGTGCACAAAGCTCTGGATCTACCTGCCATGGTTTCCAAATTTAAATCCCTTCGCAAACAGGGGAGCCGTTACAGGAACAGTTGGCTGCGAGTATTAACTACCTTACCTCCCACTAGCTGCAGGAGCAGGTGATTCAGTATTCAGTATTTCTTTAATATCATTTCACTGAGTACTCGCATACACAGAGGAAACAAAAAAACGTTGCTCAATCGGTTTCCATTCAGTGTATAAATTAAAAAAAGGATAATACATAGAGCTTTAAAAACAAATTAAAATTACCATGTTTAAAAAGAAAGTAGGCCTAAGATTAACAATATAATAAAAACAGACATTCCGATCGACAGTGGCTTTACAGTGGCTTTACTTTGACAGGTGCCTAACTGTCAAAGTATGGGCGGGGTTGGATGTGTTGGTGAGTGATATTTTGGGAGGGGACACAGCCCGTTAATCAGTCTTATTGCCTGTGGGAAGAAGCTGAGGAGCATCCTGCTGGTTTTGCAGCTGATGCTCCTGTACCTCTTCCCAGATGGCAGAATGGAGAAGATGTGGTGTGATGGGCGGTAGGGGTCCTGGATGATGGAGATTGCTCTACTGATGCTCCTCTTCTTGTATATCTCCAGCAGGAAAGGGAGTGGGGCACCAATAATCCTGCTGGCGGTCTTCACTATCCTGTTTAGTTGATATTGTTCGTAAGCCTTGTAGCTCCCGAACCAGGAAGTGATGCCGTAGGTTATTATGCTTTCAATTGTGCCCCTGTAGAAGGTTCTTAGATGGGCAGTGGGGAGACCTGCTTTCCTTAGTCTCCTGAGAGCGTGGAGTCGCTGTTGGGCTCTTTTGACTACTGCTGTGGTGTTGGTCATAGAGGTCAGGTCATCCAACGGGTGTAGTCCTAGGAACTTCACACTGCTGATCCTCTCCACAGCAGCTCGATCAATATACAGCGGTATGTGGTGTTGTTTTCCCGCCCTCCTGAAGTCGACCACCATCTCCTTAGTTTTTTCCACATTAAGAGTGAGGTTGAGGGATCTGCACCATCCTGTGAGCAGCTCCACCACCAGGTGATGACTGAAACAGCTGCAAACTGGCACCTGCAAACTGTACTTCGTTGAATGTTCCAGCCGTTAATAATTCAATTTGGGGATACATTGGAGGGGGCATCAGGGCCCAAGAAATTGAAATCCAGAAAATGCTCAAATTACTGGCTTCGGGCATAACGGCGTTTGCCAGGTCCGCGGATGGAGGGCCATTGTCGAATGAGCAGCATGATATAACCATGTAACCATATAAACCATATAACAATTACAGCACGGAAACAGTCCATCTCGGCCCTACAAGTCCGTGCCGAACAATTATTTTCATCTAGTCCCATCTACCTGCACTCAGACCATAACCCTCCATTCCTTTCCCATCCATATACCTATCCAATTTATTTTTAAATATTAAATCGAACCTGCCTCCACCACTCCATTGGAAGCTCATTCCACACAGCTACCACTCTCTGAGTAAAGAAGTTCCCCCTCATGTTACCCTTAAACTTTTGTCCCTTCATTCTGAAGTCATGTCCTCTTGTGTGAATCAGCCCTACTCTCAATGGGAAAAGCTTGTCCACGTCAACTCTGTCTATCCCTCTCATCATTTTAAAGACCTCTATCAAGTCCCCCTTTAACCTTCTGCGCTCCAGAGAATAAAGACCTAACTTATTCAACCTTTCTCTGTAACTTAGTTGCTGAAACCCAGGCAACATTCTAGTAAATCTCCTCTGTACTCTCTCTATTTTGTTGACATCCTTCCTATAATTGGGCAACCAAAATTGTACACCATACTCCAGAATTGGTCTCACCAATGCCTTGTACAATTTTAACATTACATCCCAACTTCTATACTCAATGCTCTGATTTATAAAGGCTAGCATATCAAAGGCTTTCTTTACCACCCTATCTCTCCTATGAGATTCCACCTTCAGGGAACCATGCACAGTTATTCCAAAATCCCTCTGTTCAACTGCATTCCTCAATTCGCTACCATTTACCAAGTACGTCCTATTTTGATTTGTCCTGCCAAGATGTAGCACCTCACACTTATCAGCATTAAACTCCATCTGCCATCTTTCAGCCCATTCTTCCAAATGGCCTAAATCTCTCTGTAGACTTGTGAAATCTACTTCATTATCCACAACACCCCCTATCTTAGTATCATCTGCATACTTACTAATCCAATTTACCACACCTTCATCCAGATCATTGATGTACATGACAAACAACAGTGGGCCCAACACAGATCCCCGAGGCACCCCACTAGTCACCTGCCTCCAACCTGACAAACAGCCATCCACCATTACTCTCTGGCGTCTCCCATTCAGCCACTGTTGAATCCATCTTGCTACTCCTGCATTTATACCCAACAATTGAACCTTCTTAACCAACCTTCCACGAGGAACCTTGTCAAAGGCTTTACTAAAGTCCATATAGACAACATCCACTGCTTTACCCTCATCAATTTCCCTAGTAACCTCTTCAAAAAATTCAAGAAGATTTGTCAAACATGACCTTCCAGACACAAACCCACATTGACTGTTCCTAATCAGACCCTGTTTATCCAGATGCTTATATATATTATCTCTAAGTATCTTTTCCATTAATTTGCCCACCACTGAAGTCAAACTAACAGGTCTATAATTGCTAGGTTTACTCTTAGAACCCTTTTTAAACAATGGAACAACATGCGCCGTACGCCAATCCTCGGGCACTATTCCGGTTTCTAATGACATTTGAAATATTTCTGTCATAGCCCCAGCTATTTCTACACTAACTTCCCTCAATGTCCTAGGGAATATCCTGTCCGGACCAGGAGACTTATCCACTTTTATATTTTTCAAATGTGTCAGTACTTCTTTTTCTCTGAATCTCATAGTATCCATAGCTACTCTACTTGTTTCCCTTAGCTCACATAATTCAATATCCTTCTCCTTGGTGAATACCGAAGAAAAGAAATTGTTCAATATCTCCCCCATCTCTTTTGGCTCTGCAGATAGCTGTCCACTCTGTCTCTCTAATGGACCAATTTTATCCCTCGTTATCCTTTTGATGTTAATATAGCTGTAGAAACCCTTTGGATTTACTTTCACCTTACCTGCCAAAGCAACCTCATATCTTCTTTTAGCTTTTCTAATTTATTTCTTAAGATTCTTTTTACATTCTTATACTTCTCAAGCACCTTATTTACTGCAATCTGCCTATAATTATTGTAGATCTCTCTTTTTCCGAACCAAGTGTCCTATTTCCCTTGAAAACCAGGGCTCTTTCCAATTTTTACTATTTCCTTTCAACCGAACAGGGACATAAAGATTCTGTACTCTTGAAATTACCCCTTTAAATATCCTCCATTTCTCTTCCACATCCTTCCCATAAAACAAAATGTCCCAATTCACTCCTTTTCAATAACATCAGACCCATTTATACTGCACAGTATTATAGGGGTACAAAATTGAGTTCCTTCACAATTCGTTACCACCAACACAGCATACACCAAACCGGATGTTCATATTTTCACAGCAGGAAGGTTTGGGTGTGCATGCAGAAATATTCAAGTTACATTCAAAAGGGGTAATTGACCCTCATGAATTTGTTTCTAATATCTTTACAAGTACAATACAATACAATACAATACAATTCAATTTATTGTCATTTGGACCCCTTGAGGTCCAAACGAAATGTCGTTTCTGCAGCCATACATTACAAACAAATAGACCCAAGACACAACATAATTTACATAAACATCCATCACATTGCTGTGATGGAAGGCCAAAAAAACTTATCTCTCCACTGCACTCTCCCCCCCCCCCCCGATGTCAGAGTCAAAGTCAAAGCCCCTGGTGGGCGATGGCGATTGTCCCGCGGCCATTAAAGCCACGCCGGGTGATGCAAGGTCGCACACCGGGTTCTTGGTGTTAGAGCCCCCGGCGGGCGCTCGCAGAGACCCGCAGCCATTCCAAGCCGCGCGGGGCGGTGCTGTAAGGCCCCGCTCCAGGAGCACTTCAACCCCGCAACTCGGGCGGGAGAAGTCGCCGTTGCGGGAGCCCTGAATAGCGGTCTCCCTCCAGGGACCCGCGGGCTCCCGGTGCCGCCGTCCGCCAAACCCGCAGTTGCAGCCACCGAATCTCCGGGGGTCGGGTTGCAGCAGCGTCCACCACCGCTCCACCCGCTCCGGACTCGGCCAGCTCCGCGACGGTGAGGTGAGGTGAGTAGTCGGCACCAGAGCCCCCGGTCTTCCTGTTGGAGGCCGCTCCTCGTTGCAGCCCCAACGACAACGGACCCGACAAAGAAAAGGTCGGGTCTCCCGTGCAGGGAGAGATTTAAAAGTTACCCCCACCCACACACATACCCCAACAAAAAATAACAAAAACTACATAAAAACATAGACATAAAATAATAAAAACGCAGACGGACTGCAGAGGCCGCTGCTGACGAAAGTCGCGCCGCCCACCGAACTGACACAAGTACTGACACTTTTGAAAAATATAAAAGTGGATAAGTCTCCAGGTCCTGACAGGATATTCCCTAGGCCATTGAGGGAAGTTAGTGTAGAAATAGCCGGGGCTATGGCAGAAATATTTCAAATGTCATTAGAAACGGGAATAGTCCCCGAGGATTGGTGTACTGCGCATGTTGTTCCATTGTTTAAAAAGGGTTCTATGAGTAAACCTAGCAATTATAGACCTGTTAGTTTGACTTCAGTGGTGGGCAAATTAATGGAAAAGATACTTAGAGATAATATATATAAGCATCTGGATAAACAGGGTCTGATTAGGAACAGTCAACATGGATTTGTGCCTGGAAGGTCATGTTTGACTAATCTTGAATTTTTTGAAGAGGTTACTAGGGAAATTGACGAGGGTAAAGCAGTGGATGTTGTCTATATGGACTTTAGTAAGGCCTTTGACAAGGTTCCCCATGGAAGGTTCGTTAAGAAGGTTCAACTGTTGGGTATAAATGCAGGAGTAGCAAGATGGATTTAACAGTGGCTGAATGGGAGATGCCAGAGGGTAATGGTGGATGGCTGTTTGTCGGGTTGGAGGCAGGTGACTAGTGGGGTGCCTCAGGGATCTGTGTTGGGTCCACTGTTGTTTGTCATGGGCTGAAAGATGGCAGATGGAGTTTAATGCTGATAAATGTGAGGTGCTACACCTTGGCAGGACAAATCAAAATAGGACGTACGTGGTAAATGGTAGGGAATTGAAGAATACAGTTGAACAGAGGGATCTGGGAATAACCGTGCATAGTTCCTTGAAGGTGGAATCTCATATAGATAGGGTGGCAAAGAAAGCTTTTGGTATGCTAGCCTTTATAAATCAGAGCATTGAGTATAGAAGCTGGGATGTAATGTTAAAATTGTACAAGGCATTGGTGAGACCAAATATGGAATATGGTGTACAATTTTGGTCGCCCAATTATAGGAAGGATGTCAACAAAATAGAGAGAGCACAGAAGAGATTTACTAGAATGTTGCCTGGGTTTCAGCAACTAAGTTACAGAGAAAGGTTGAATAAGTTAGGCCTTTATTCTCTGGAGCGCAGAAGGTTAAGGGGGGACTTGATAGAGGTCTTTAAAATGATGAGAGGGATAGACAGAGTTGATGTGGACAAGCTTTTCCCTTTGAGAATAGGGAAGATTCAAACAGGAGGACATGACTTCAGAATTAAGGGACAGAAGTTTAAGGGTATCATGAGGGGGAACTTCTTTACTCAGAGAGTGGTAGCGGTGTGGAATGAGCTTCCAGTGGAAGTGGTGGAGGCAGGTTCGTTGGTATCATTTAAAAATAAATTGCATAGGCATATGGATGAGAAGGGAATGGAGGGTTATGGTATGAGTGCAGGCAGGTGGGACTAAGGGAAAAAAGTTGTTCGGCACGGACTTGTACGGCCGAGATGGCCTGTTTCCTTGCTGTTATTGTTTTATGGTTATATGTTATAAGGGGAAAGAAAGATGGTGGATGCCGCATCATCCTTGATTTGACTCAGCTTAACGCTTTTGTGCAGTGTAAATATTTAAAAATGGAAACCTATGTTACTGCCAAACATTTGATTCCCAAAGGATGCTTTATAGCATGCATCGATCTCAAAGATGCATACTATTCGGTACCCATTCATAGGGATCACCGGAGGTATTTGAAGTTTAACTCGATGGCACAACAGTGGCAGTTTAAGGTGTTGCCTAATGATTTAACATCAGCACCCAGATTATTTACCAAAATATTAAAACCGGCACTTGCGCTTCTCAGAGTTCAAAAATATATTGTCATGACATACTTGGATGATATCCTAATTATTGGGAAAACTCTGGAATTAGCTAAATTAGCTGTTTCAGCCACTAAACTCTTGTTTGAGAAATTGGGATTTCTCATCCATCCAGATAAATCTAAGTTGATACCTTCCATGGTTATTGATTATTTAGGGTTTACTATGAACTCTGTTTACATGTACGTGATTCTGCCCTGGGGCAAGAGATTAGAATTAATAGAGGCCTGTACCAACCTTGTTGTTGTTGAGCAACCATCTATTCGACAAGTAGCCAGGGTAATTGGCAAGTTAGTGGCTGCATTTCCAGCCGCACAGTTTGGACCTTTGCATTATCAACATTTACAACGTGCAAAGGTGCAAGCACTCAAAATTCGTGCAGGTCATTTTGACAGACCAATACGGTTACCAGCCAATGCTATTTCTGAATTGCAATGGTGGATACTCAACATTCGGCATTGTTCCAATACCATTTTAGTCAGCAGTCCTTCAGTTATTTTACAAACTGATGCTAGCGCTCAAGGTTGGGGTGCGACTAATACCATCTCTAGTTGCGGTGGCAGATGGGACGTGCATGAATCTTCATTGCTTCAATCACATGGTATTAATTATTTAGAATTGTTGGGTGCGTTCTATGGCCTAAGAGCTTACTGCACAGGCATGGACCATCTGCATGTCCGACTTCAGGTTGACAACACCATGGCGGTGGCATATATTAATCACATGGTGGAATTAAGTCAGTATCCTGTGATAATTTGGCTAACCTTATTTGGCACTGGTGTATTAAAAGAAACATTTGGATTTCAGCTACCTACCTTCCAGGTACGCTTAATATAGTGGCGGACACCAGGGCACAAAAATTTAATGACAACACCGAATGGATGTTGGACCACAAAATGTTCACCGACATTGTTGCTCGTTATATGGAACGCCGGATATCGATCTATTCGCATCCAGGCTTAATCACCAATTGCCAAAATATGTTGCATGGGAGCCAGACCCTGGGGCAGTGGCGATGGATGCATTCTCGCTACACTGGGGAGGACTGTTTTTCTATGCATTTCCTCCCTTCTGCCTCATCAGGCGGGTCTTGCAAAAGATCCAACAAGACTCCGCGTCGGGTATTTTGGTAGTACCCGACTGGCCTACTCAGCCATGGTTCCCTTTGGTTCTGGGAATGGTATCAGGACCATGTATGACCGTTTCCAAATGCTATGATTTGCTGGTTCATCCTGTAACAGCGGAGAGTCACCCATGCCATGACCGGATAAATGTATTAATTCACAGAGTCTGAGGAGACCTTTTCTGGGGCTCGGACTGATGGATTGAACCTTTGACAAGATCACGGCGACTTGGAGGGAGTTTGAAGTTTGATCTTTATTTTATGAGGAGTTACGTTGAGGGATTACGTGCCCTCCACTCCCAACCCCTCTATCATAAAGGTCAGCTGGTATTCTTGTTTCTGGAATCTTACTATATTCAGTTCAACTGTTATCTGTGATTTCACACTGCTGCTTTGAAGATTGACGCGCATGCGGGCTGGCGGGTTCTTCATGTAATCGCTCATCATAACTCCTCATAAAATAAAGATCAACCTTCAAACTGGTAAGTTTTCGTTAAATCTAACTATTATAAAAGATGAGATAGCTGCACATTTGGATAGCAGTAACAGGATCGGTCCGAGTCAGCATGGATTTATGAATGGGCAACATGCTTGACTAATCTTCTGGAATTTATTAAGAATGTAACTAGGAAAATGGACAAGGGAGATCCAGTGGATGTAGTGTACCTGGACTTTCAGAAAGCATTTGATAAGGTCCCACATAGGAGATTAGTGGGCAAAATTAAGGTACATGGTATTGGGGGTAGAGTGCTGACATGGATAGAGAAGTGGTTGGTGTAAATGATGTGAGACTGATGACAATAGATCATTAGATCAAACATAACTTTAATCACTGTTGTACAAGCACAGCATTGGAAGCTGACAGCCGTTGGGACCTCGTGCAGCATCTGCTGACTGCAGGAGGAGGAGAGTGCTGTTATTGCTCTGGTGATGGGGTGGAGTTAGTGAAGCTAGCAACATGTGGTTAGTGGCTGAACAGCATCAATTTACATCCTTCCCCTTTTAGAATGAAACACACTCGTCAAACAATGGGGTGGCATGCACATGTTAAACATATTCCCCATATCTGTCCGGGGGTCGACTCACACGGCCTGAGCACGTGCGAATCAAACCCTCCCCCCCTCATCGAGAAAAGGAGAATGAAGATCAGGAGGTGAGGACGTCACCGAACCCGTCTGTGGAGACCGAAAAGGAGAAGATTTTACGGGCGAGGCCCGTTGTTAGTAGTAAATGTGAGTCGCGGAGGGGTGGGAGGCATGCGGGAGCGAGGAGACGACGCAGGAGATGGCGACTGGAACTGGAGCAGAGGAGCATATGGACCAGTGGATGACGGTCGCGGCTCTCTCACAGCAAGAAGATGTTGTCTGCTTCTGCGGTAAACAGTTCCATCACAATCAACAATGTACGAACGTGGCTCGTCAGCCGAGTTTATCACAGTGGCCAAGCGGGAGTGACCAGTAGTGGTGCGAAGGTGGATGACCTGCCCAGGCAGTAGAGGCTGGAGCGGTTTGCTAGAACGGTCATGGGACCGCTTCTGTATGTCTTTCATCTCCTGGATGTATCTCTGGACGTTAGTGGGTTTGAGCACTCGGGGGATCAGCTGTTGTGCAATAGGAATTGGAGATCTCGTCAAGTGCGACATCAAGCGCTGAGCTGGTGAGCCCAGGGCACAATTCCGGGCAATGTTCCGAAGTTTCAGCAGGTCCAGGTAAATGTCCAAATGTGAAATACGTGCACGCTCCATCAAGTGCTTGGCGCTTCTGACGGCGAGTTCAGCGAGTCCGTTGCCCTGTGGATACTCTGCACTGCTTGTGACGTGCTGAAAGTTCCATCGATCAGCAAAAAGCTTGAACGTGTGGCTGCTGAACTGGGGGCCGTTGTCGGTTTGCAAGCTTACCGGAGTCCCATAGGCAGAGAAGTGTCATTTCATCTTCCGTATGACAGACTCGGACGTGAGGGAGTGCAGCTGGTCGATCTCGAACCAATTGGAGAAAGAGTCAACTAGAAAGAGATAGTGTTTGCCTCACCACTCAAAGATGTCTGCCGCCAGCGACGTCCAGGGCAGTGCTGGCGGGGGTTGTTGTAGGCAAAGATCATAGAGGAGCAAGATAGACCACTCCTCCAAAATCCAATGGACTGACGTGTACTACGTGACGGAACGTCACGGCCGCCATTTCTTTAAGCGACACGCGACTTCCGGTATGCCACCCGCTGTGATCCAAAGCAAAGATTATAGAGCTCCTCTATAATCTTTGACCCAAAGCAAAGATCCTCGAGTATCTTGTAGCGGGAACAGCCCCCTCCTTTGCGTTGTATTGTGCAGTTTCCCTTTAACACACACTGCACAAAATTAAATTTAACGTATATATATTTTATATATTTATATGAATGTGTGTCTGTGTGAGAGGCAAGTTAGAGATAATAAAGTTTATTCTCATGGATCAGAAGCAACTTTGATTTAAATAATCACTATTAATTCATTTGTCTTGTAAGATGATGTGCATTAACCATAAAGGCAATTATATATATAATTATATAGTAATAATAAATATATGCAGATATATATATTTATACACATACATATATATACACATACATACATACACACGTATACACATACAAATGCACACATACATATGGACACATTTATATGCATACATACACACATATATAAACATATATAAACATACATATATACACACATATACATGCATATATACACATACATGCATATATACACATACATATATATTTATACATATGATCATTTTCCAACGATCAATAGATTTACGATCAGTTCCTGTGGATTGGAGGATAGCTAATGCTATCCCACTTTTCAAGAAAGGAGCGTGAGAGAAAACGGGGAATTACAGACCAGTTAGCCCGACTTTGGTGGTGTGAAAGATGCTGGAGTCAATTATTAAAGATGTAATAATGGGGCATTTGGATAGCAGTAAAAGAATTAGTCCAAGTCAACATGGATTTATGAAAGGGAAATCATGTTTGACTAATCTTCTGGATTTTTTTGCCGCAAGGCTTGGTGTTGGGGCCGCAACTGTTTACCATATATATTAATGATTTGGAAAAGGGAATTAGGAGCAAAACTAATGCATACATACCTACATATTTAAATTCATCTGATAAGTTGGTCAAATAACATGGGCACCTTCTTGCTTTTTTTGAGACATGGATTTTTTAAATGTGAATGTCTCATAGCAACACATTTGTGGGTCAGCAGTATTTTGTACCAACCCCCACAATTTCAAATAATTGTAAATTGAACTTCTTAAACAAGGAAAACAATTGTTATTTACATCATTTTGTGTGGCTGTCAAGGTGGCTGTGTTGACTGTAATTATGAGACTGCCGGGCAGTATCACTGTGAATGGTGGTGGCTGTGTGTTTTAATGCAAGTGTGAAAAGGAGAGTAAATTTAAAGAGACAATGTGAGAACCATCAGGGTTTCATCCAAGAACCAATTTAAAGTCAAGGTTCCATCAATTACAGTATTTCAATTTATTTATTTATTTATTCCGAACCAGTAAGACATTAAAGACATTAATAGTAACAAAATCGAAATTATCAAACAATTGGACTTTACAATCAATATTTACAAAGCAATGAAAAGAACAAAATCAAAGTTCCAATGTCCAACTCTGTGCCTGTACAAGCTCGAAAAGGAGTGAGAAGAAGAATAACTTATTAAATCTCACCCCTAATTGAAAATCTTATTCTTAATATTCTTCCTAATTAGGCTTTTTGTGTTCCCTCTTGAACCTTGTGTCTCCCAGAGCCTCTGGGGAGGTTCTGGAGATACAATAATCCAATCTTGAGGCAAATAACCATCTTTAAAACTGGCATTGCCTGCCCTTTAATTCTACATTCTCCGAGGATGCTGGATGCCACGACAATCTCTTGCAACAAGTACAGAAAGGCAGTCAACTGCAAAAAGATCAGAGAGGAAAGAGTATGGAAGGGAAAGGCTTTTCAGAATCATAATCAGATTTTATTTGCCATGTTTTGCCTCATACGAGGAATTTCATTGGCCAGGTCAGTCATACAATTAAAAGCAACAGCACTCAAAAACACATTTTAATACGGACATTCACCACAGTGACTCCTACACATTCCTCACTGTGATGGAAGGCGAAATAAAGTTCAAGTCCCTTCCTTTTGTTCTTCCTCGGTCGGGGGCCTCAAACCCCCCGTTCAAACTCCGTTCAATGGTGAACTCCTCTTGGTCTCCAGGCCTATAGTGCTGCACAAATCACTGCACCACATGCATCTATTTATTCCCTTTTCACATGGTTCACGCAGCTGGATATTAACTTGCCGACATGGAAAGAGATGCAGTGAGCATTCAATAGTTCAGACTTCTGGGTGAATTAAGGGGCTGCTTGATGGGCTGAGGGTAATCGAGATTGTCTGATTGTCATTCTTTTGGAAGAACTGATGGAAGTTCTTATGGAAAAGCTGATGAATTGACTACGGGATGAGCTGGTGGGCTCGAGGATTGCTGGATGAGTGTTCTAGAAACATAGAAAATAGGTGCAGGAGGAGGCCATTTAGCCCTTCGAGCCAGCACCGCCATTCATTGTGATCATGGCTGATCAGCCCCAATCGATAACCCGTGCCTGCCTTCTCCCCATATCCCTTGATTCCACTAGCCCCTAGAGATCTATCTAACGCTCTCTTAGTTCGATCTTAGGGCCCTCTTTATTCAACATCTACATGCTCCCACTAGGGCAAATCATGCGAAATAATAATATTGACCACCACTGCTATGCCGATGACACTCAAATCTATGTAGCGCTATCACCAAATGACTATCGCCCCATAGATCTGTTGTGCCAGTGCATTGAGCAAGTCAAAGACTGGATGTGCCAAAATTTTCTCCAACTAAATAAGGACAAAACGGAGATAATTGTTTTTGGTGCTAAAAAAGAAAGGCTTAAAGTAACCCAACACCTTCACTCTCTGTCCCTGAAAACTTCAAACAAAGCCAGAAATCTTGGGGTCATTATGGATTCAGATTTAAATTTCGACAGTCACATCAAATCAGTAACAAAATCGGCCTACTATCACCTCAAAAACATAGCAAGATTAAGAGGACTCATGTCAGCTCAAGACTTAGAAAAACTTGTACATGCCTTTATTAACCATATAACCATATAACCATATAACAATTACAGCACGGAAACAGGCCATCTCGACCCCTCTAGTCCGTGCCGAACACATAGTCTCCCCTAGTCCCATATACCTGCGCTCAGACCATAACCCTCCATTCCTTTCCCATCCATATAACTATCCAATTTATTTTTAAATGATAAAAACGAACCTGCCTCCACCACCTTCACTGGAAGCTCATTCCACACAGCTACCACTCTCTGCGTAAAGAAGTTCCCCCTCATGTTACCCCTAAACTTCAGTCCCTTAATTCTCAAGTCATGTCCCCTTGTTTGAATCTTCCCTACTCTCAGTGGGAAAAGCTTTTCCACGTCAACTCTGTCTATCCCTCTCATCATTTTAAAAACCTCTATCAAGTCCCCCCTTAACCTTCTGCGCTCCAAAGAATAAAGCCCTAACTTGTTCAACCTTTCTCTGTAACTTAGTTGCTGAAACCCAGGCAACATTCTAGTAAATCTCCTCTGTACTCTCTCTATTTTGTTGACATCCTTCCTATAATTAGGCGACCAAAATTGTACACCATACTCCAGAATTGGCCTCACCAATGCCTTGTACAATTTTAACATTACATCCCAACTTCTATACTCAATGCTCTGATTTATAAAGGCCAGCACACCAAAAGCTTTCTTTACCACCCTATCTACATGAGATTCCACTTTCATGGAACTGTGCACAGTTATTCCCAGATCCCTCTGTTCACCTACATTCTTCAATTCCCTACCATTTACCATGTACGTCCTATTTTGATTTGTCCTGCCAAGATGTAGCACCTCACACTTATCAGCATTAAACTCCATCTGCCATCTTTCAGCCCACTCTTCCAACTGGCATAAATCTCTCTGTAGACTTTGAAACTCTTCTTCATTACCCGCAACCCCACCTATCTTAGTATCATCTGCATACTTACTAATCCAATTTACCACACCATCGTCCAGATCATTGATGTACATGACAAACAACAGTGGACCCAACACAGATCCCTGTGGCACCCCACTCGTCACTGGCCTCCAACCTGACAAACAACCATCCACCATTACTCTCTGGCATCTCCCATTCAGCCACTGTTGAATCCATCTTGCTACTCCACCATTAATACCCAACCATTGAACCTTCTTAACCAACCTTCCATGAGGAACCTTGTCAAAGGCCTTACTGAAGTCCATATTTATTAATAGTAGGCTAGATTATTGTAACGGTCTCCTTGCAGGTCTTCCAAAAAAAACTGTCAGGCAGCTACAGCTTGTTCAGAACGCTGTTGCTAGAGTTCTAACAAAGACCAAAAAATTTGAACACATTACACCAATTCTTAAATCCTTACATCGGCTCCCTGTATGTCAGAGAATTGATTTTAAAATCCTGCTGCTCACCTATAAATTACTACATGGTTTAGGGCCAAAGTATATCACTGACATGCTTCCACTATATAAGCCTTCTAGACCGCTAAGATCTTCTGAAACCAATCTGCTAGTGATTCCCAGAGTAAATACAAAACATGGGAAAGCAGGATTTAGTTACTATGCATCAAATAGCTGGAATAAACTTCCTGAAGATTTTAGACTTGCCTCAACTTTGACCACTTTTAAAATAAGACTGAAAACTTTTATGTTTACTTTAGCTTTCAGCTAAATCTTAACTACATTGCACTTTTAACTTTTGCACTTTTTATAATGCATTTTTAATTTTGCTTTTCTTTTCTTTTAGTTCTTCTATTTTATTTCATTTTATTATTTCATTTATTGTATGACATGTTTTTATGTGAAGCACTTTGAGTCTGCCTCGTGTATGAAATGTGCTATATAAATAAAATTGCCTTGCCTTGCCTTAAATCCACCCAGTGATTTGGCCTCCACTGCTCTCTGTGGCAGGGAATTCCACAAATTCACAACTCTCTGGGTGAAAAAGTTGTTTCTCACCTCAGTCTTAAATGGCCTCCCCTTTGTTCTAAGACTGTGGCCCCTGGTTCTGGACTCGCCCAACATTGGGAACATTTTTCCTGTATCTAGCTTGTTCAGTCCTTTTATTCATTTATATGTTTCTATAAGATCCCCTTGCATCTAACAAGAGTGTTTTATTGTCATGTAAATTAAATTAAATTTCTTTATTTATATAGCACATTTTTAGTCAACTTGCATTGACCCCAAAGTGCTTCACATAATTACATCCACACACACAGGCAAAGGTGGGTGAAGTGTCTTGCCCAAGGACACAACGACAGTATGCACTCCAAGCGGGATTCGAACCAGCTACCTTCCGGTTGCCAGCCGAACACTTAGCCCATTGTGCCATCTGTAGAACAATTTCCTGCATCTAGCTTGTCCCAGATAGAACAATTAAATTCTTACTTTCAGCAGCACAACAGAATCTGTAAACATAGTACACTGTAGACAATATGATAAGATCGCCCCTCATCCTTCTAAACTCCAGTGAATACAAGCCTAGTCTTTTAAATCTTTCCTCATATGACAGTTCTATTAGGTTATTTGATGGTTAGGACAGGTTTAGAGGGGTATGGGCCAAATGCAGGCATGTGGGACTAGTGTAGATGGGACATGTTGGCCAGCGTGGGTAAGTTGAGCTGAAGGGCCTGCTTCTACGCTGTGAGACTCTATGACTAGGTGATCTGTTGAGGCTGGTGGTATGCCATGAGGAACAATGGGCATGGACCTTTGTAAACCACCACCTGGTTGAGTCTCCTTGAGTCACCATCGGCATTGATAACATCAGTCAGGGGTTGATGATCTGCAAAAAACAAGTTGGTCTCATTCTTGTTCTCTCATGCGATACAGGCAGCAGATCTGAACTGCCTGTGTTTGCCCTCTTGGCTGTCTTGTCAAATTACGCTGGAGATTAGAGTCACCCCTGAAACAAACAGTGCCTTGTGATCCACAGGGGAAAAAATAAAATCTAAATGCAGAACAATGGATGGTTTAAATCAAAGAAAATGATACAAAGAGGCCATTAGAGCAATACCGATCTAGGAAACTGAGAGCAGATTTTACAATGCATTTAAACCTCTCCCATTTTTATGAGATGCATTCCTGGAATATGTAGGAAGTTTATTGTAACCTAGTGCCCTAGTGGATTAAGGGCGGCATGGTGGTGCTGCGGTAAAGTTGCTGCCTTACAGTGGGTGCTGTCTGTACAGAGTTCTTAGGTTCTCTCCATGACTGAATGGGTGTTCTCGGAGATCTTCGGTTTCCTCCCACACTCCAAAGACATACAGGTTTGTAGGCTTGGTATAAGTGTAAATTGTCCCTCGTGTGTGTAGGATGGTGTTAGTGTGCGGGATCGCTGGTCAAAGCGGACGCGGTGGGCCAAAGGGCCTGTTTCCGCGCTGTATCTCTGTAAGAAATAAAAGCAAGAATAAGCCATCTAAGTTCACACCACCATCAGTAAGATTATTGTTGATCCTGCACCTCAACACCTTATTCCCACATTCTCTCCATTATCCTTCATCCTTTTCGTATTTGAACAAAAATATCTCTCCTTTCAAGGACTCGACTTCCACCATCTCACGCGATCAAGAATTCCAAGATTTCCAGCCCTTGAGTGAAGAAACTGCTCCTTGTCTCATTACTAAATATCATTACCCATATTCTGAGACTTTGGCCCTCGTTCTAGATCACCAGACCAGCCGCAATCTCCACCCACGAGTCCAATCTAAACAGAGATAGACACAAAATGCTGGAGTAACTCAGTGGGTCAGGCAGCATCTCTGGAGAAAAGGAATAGGTGACGTTGCAGGTCGGAAGCCTTCTTCAGACTGCGTTCTGACACTACTTCTTCTTCTTCTTGCGTATGGCGTGCACAGCCTAAAGTTGTGGGACAACTTATTCTATTTGATCTTATTTGTCGAAACAGGGCGGACCACGTGAAGGTTGCAATCTCCCACCCCGCGTTCTGCCACCAAAGAGCAAAATGTCCAACGTAGATACAATAATAAATATATCGCCATTTGCATTAGTTTTGTGCAGTTAACAAATCACAATTTCACACAATGTACATAAGAGGGCAGTTATTTGACAAATACTCTGCAGTTCGGTGCAGGAGAACTTGTCGACGAGTATTCTGGACCCACTGTTGACATCTGAAATTACAGGAGATATCATTTAGGATTAACTAATAAGAAAAAAGATGAGCATAACTACATGCCTGAACAATGGATGATATATCACTTAAATGCAATTGTTTTCAGTTGTGTGGAGAGATCTGTATATTGAAGATGCTTTTTGCCTCTAATATGTCAATTTACCTTAAATGTAGAAGAGCTTATTAAAATCTTCTTACAAAGACCATTAAGTATTTTCTTTCTATCCTCTTTTGGACCCAAGGCATAGCAGAGCTGCCAACTCTCACGAAGAGGTGAGGGAGGGAGAGAGGGAAGGGAGGGAGAGAGAGAAGGGAGAGAGAGAGGGATGGGAGGGAGATCGAGAGAAGAGAGGGAGAGAGAGAGAGATCGAGAGAAGAGAGGGAGAGAAAGATCGAGAGAAGAGAGGGGAGAGAGAGATCGAGAGAAGAGAGAGATCGAGAGAAGAGAGGGAGAAGGGGGGAGAGGGGGAAGGGGAGAAGGGGGCGAGGGAGAAGGGGGGAGAGGGAGACGGGGGGAGAGGGAGAAGGGGGGAGAGGGAGAAGGGGGGAGAGGGAGAAGGGGGAGAGGGAGTGGAACGATAGCACATTATAACGTGCAGCCGTCCCATTCCGACCAAAGATTATAGAGCAGAGCTCCTCTCGTACCTTTGATTGCAGCCACCGCCGCCGAACCCCACCGGCCCACCATTGCACCCAGAGATGATAGAGCAGAGTTGTATAATATTTGATTGCACCCTTCTTCACGGCGGGCTTGTGATCTTTGCTTGTGATGTATCGACAATTCGAGGAATATAACGGGTAACAGCCGCCGCGTTCTCGGACTTGAATCTGAGCTCGAAAAATCCCGTGGTCACTGGGCCCAATGTGTCCCGTGGGCCATATTTTGGAGACCAATCCCTTACAAGAACAAAACCAAAAACGTACAGAAGTGTTAAAATTGTCTTTATTATTATGGTAAGTAAAGATCTATTAAAAATAAGTCTACTAACTTTCTAATGTACCGACAAACCTAGTTTCACAATGGCCGTTCATGGGAGAACAGAAAATAACATTTTCACGACAGAATATCGACAAAAAATAATAATATTTTCTTACCTTTCTTTTTTATCGGGGAACCTAAAGAATGACAGGTCTGGTCGTTTAGTTTTACGATTAGAACAATTGATAGCGGAGCAGTGAGATGAAGATTTACATGAGGACGCCATGACAGTGTGGGAGAAGCCCAAAAAAATGCTCAATAAAATGGTGTCGACAATCACACACGTCATACTACGCGTTTTTCGAGGAGTGGTCTATCTTGCTCCTCTATGATCTTTGGTTGTAGGTGCGGTTGTCGCTGCTGATGTGGCGCAAGGCTGTTGCAGGCAGGACATGAGGCTACACGATCCTGGATGTATTTCGCCATCCCTGACCAGTAAAAGAGCTCGCAGACACGCGCGACTGTTGTGTCAGCTCCGGGGTGTCCGCTGTGTGCCTCCGCGAAATACTCGTCTCTTAGCGACGAGGACACCACCACTTTGTGGCCCTTGACGATGACACTGACTTGCACAACCAGTTCGTCACGGACGAGGAAAAACGGCTGCACCGCCATGGGCGTGTTGGATATCTTGTCAGGCCACCCAGTCTTGATAACGGACAATAGGACTTGAAGTGTTTCATTGGCAGCAGTGTGTGTAGCCAGGGTTCGTGGCAATTTTATAGGTGACAAGTAGCCTGCCTGGGATGGCATCGAAGAGATCAGGGAAGTCTGTGAGTGGATCCCAGGAGGTGCGCAGCCGGTGAACCATTTTGTCGAAAGCAATCAGACCGAGATCTTAGCAGGCCTGGTTTCCCAGGAGGGCCACAGAATCAAAATTTAGTACATAGAACGTTAGAGCTTTGCTAGATTTGGCTAGGTCACATTTCAAAGTAGTTTCCCCCAGGGGAGTGAGAACTTCACCGCCAAATGCATGGAGAGTGGAGCTGTCCTTGATGAGCTGCTCGTTAGCTTTAATCTTCTCGAAAAGGTAAACAGACATAGTATTTACCTTTGCGCCGGTATCGAGACGGGCAATAAATTGAAATCCATTCACAGAGGTAGTGACTGCAGGGTCTGAGCATTGCACAGCTGCATGTATAAACAAAAGAGTCCTCTTGCGAATTAATTGGGCTGAGCCCGGGGGAGAGGTCGGAATGTGGCCGTGAGCTGTTATCACCCTGCAGTAGAAAGTTGAGAGCAGGCCTGTTCCCACGGGACCGAGCGGCTGAACGACACACAGAGGCAAAATGGTTAAATTTTCAGCAATAGTTGCAGGCTTTTCCCATAGCAGGGCAAGAAGCCTGTCTTCCTTATAGGTAGTTGTAATTCGGACACCTCTTATGAAGGTCATTGCGGGACGCTTGGCTGGCAGGGGTCGTGGGGCGTCTCCTGTTGGAGGAGACCTGGGTCATGGGACGTCTGTTATCCGAGTAATCCCTCTGTCTAACGTGACCTGTCTGATGTATAGTTTTGTTCTCCCGGGGGTTAGAGGGAACGACAAATTCTGCGGTGCGACACGCGCGCACCGCTTCGTCCAACGTGAGGTCAACCTTCCTTAAAAACTCAGATCTGAGCTTGAGATCACTAATTCCATTTACCAAAATGTCTCGAGTTAATTGATTTGTCAGCTCCTCAGCAGGTAACCATATAACCATATAACAATTACAGCACGGAAACAGGCCATCTCGGCCCTACAAGTCCGCGCCGAACAATTTTTTTCCCTTAGTCCCACCTGCCTGCACTCATACCATAACCCTCCATTCCCTTCTCATCCATATGCCTATCCAATTTATTCTTAAATGATACCAACGAACCTGCCGCCACCACTTCCACTGGAAGCTCATTCCACACCGCTACCACTCTCTGAGTAAAGAAGTTCCCCCTCATGTTACCCCTAAACTTCTGTCCCTTAATTCTGAAGTCATGTCCTCTTGTTTGAATCTTCCCTATTCTCAAAGGGAAAAGCTTGATCACATCAACTCTGTCTATCCCTCTCATCATTTTAAAGACCTCTATCAAGTCCCCCCTTAACTTTCTGCGCTCCTGAGAATAAAGACCTAACTTATTCAACCTATCTCTGTAACTTAGTTGTTGAAATCTTAGCTGCTGACATCTACACCGCTGAGCAAGGTACAATAAATCTGCTATAAACGTGTCAGCTCGTTCTCCAGGGAGCTGTAACCGAGAGAAAAACTTGGCCCGGTCCAGGATATGGTTGGATGGGAGATCGCATATCTGGCTAAATTTACGCAGTGACAAATTATAATCGTCTGGAGCGGCACAGCCAATTTTCTATTCATGTCAACACCTTCCCCCCAATACCATGTGCTCTAATTTTAGTCACCAGTCTCCCGGGCGGGACCTTATCAAAGGCTTTCTGAAGGTCTAGATACACTACATCCATTGGCTCCCCTTCATCCATTTTACTTTTCACATCCTCAAAAAATTCCAAAAGATTAGTCAAGCATGATTTCCCTTTCATAAATCCATGTTGACTTGAACTAATCCTTTTACTGCTATCCAAATGCCCCTTTATTACCTCTTTAATAATTGACACCAGCATCTTTCCCACCACCGAAGTCAGGCTAACTGTTCGTAATTCTCCGTTTTCTCCCTCGTTACTTTCTTGAAAAGTGAGATAATATTAGCTATCCTCCAATCCACAGGAACTGATCCTGAATCTATTGAACATTGGAAAATGATCACCAATGCGTCCACTATTTCTAGAGCCACCTCCCTGAGGACCCTGGGATGCAGACCATCAGGCCCAGGGGATTTATCATCCTTCAGTCCCATTAGCCTACCCAATACTATTTCTCGCCTAATGAAAATTTCTTTCAGTTCCTCGACTCCCTTCGATCATTAAACTCCATCTGCCATCTTCCAAATGGCCTAAATCTCTCTGTAGACTTTGAAAATTTACTGTCTCCCTAACACTGGCAAGATCTCCTTTAGATCTCCCATGGACCCCGCGTGATCTTACATGATCTTACATGGTAGAAGGGTTAACCTTCCCCATGGCTCTCTAAACTAATCTAAAAAACTAAACTACAGCGCAAGCAGCTAAGCTCAAATATGCCCCAAAACAAGTCATAAATCTCACCAACAATATAACGGGCAGTCTAAAATATAAAGGCATATGCCATCCACAATGACATTGAAAACAGGCCAAATGGCCACTGCATACCCGCCCCTAATTGTTCCGAATACATAATGAGGCTATTACCAATAAACATCAAAAAAAGTGCCCATATATCAAAAGCAAAAGGTCAGGGAATAAAATCCCGTGGCTCCTCGTCGGGAAATTAAACCCCGGTCTCCCACATGACAGGCGGGGATACTAATCACTATACTAACGAGGAAAAAATAGCAGGCAATATATATCTGCGATCAGAATTCTTCATCGACTTTTCCAAGGAAAACTTGGTTATTGATCTTATTATCACAGTGGTTTTAGTTCAGTCGTATCGTGCATACCAAACCCTTAAAATCAGGCATGATACCCAGTATATAGTCCAAAAGATAATAGTCCAAAGCTTTGACAGCATGAAACATCTTCCTCCATGTCCGATCAACTCATGAATGTGTTGTAACAACAATGTTGAAGTATGAAAATCCTTCAAAAGAATAACAGGATCTTTAACAATAAAGTTCACCGTTAAGTTTGATATAATGTCCAAATCTTTAGCAGAGATTTCAAATCCCAGCTCAAGCTTTGGCCATTCTCTGTCTGGCTTGCAGAGAGATTTTAGTTCATTGATCCATTACTTCTCGCTTAAGAAACGCTTCAGTGTCAGTTCTCTGGAAACTTCATTCGCAGAATTTTCTTCTGCGTCAACATATTTCAGTGTACCACAATAGTAACTCCCAATGCTCTCTCCATTGGCAGATCGTCTTTGTCTAAATCCAACTCTCTGGTTTCTTTGGCTTTGTTATCTAGTGGAATGCATTCACAATTGTCCCACTTCGAAAGTATAAATCCTCCCTTCTTGCAAAGAGAAGTCAGATGTTCTACTGGTAGAATTGCTTCCTGCTCAGTAGACATAGATTTTATGCAATCATCCTTATGGAAATTATTCTTCAAAGAGATTCTTACTTGATGAAATTTACTCTTCTCGCCAAACTTGCGTTTCAAAGTCTGGGTATGTTGCTCTGCCATACAACGATTATTTGGCAGATTAACACTTTCTTATTTGAAAGGTAAATCTATACAACAGTGTCCATCAGTTTTCACTGAGTAGTTCATAACATCCATGAACTTCAACTCTTCTTTCGACATCTCTTCAGATTCCTTGCTGGTACTTTCATTAGAGTTATGATTGTATGGCTTCATCACCGACCTTTCTAATTCATCAGTAGATATTTGATTAACAGCAATGGCAGGACAATTCTTCTGATTCCGATCTCGTGGTTCCTCCTCAAGGTGCCATAGATAACCCATCCAAGTCGTGTTTTCGTAGCATATGGTCCATCACCTCGGCTCCAAACAATCTGTATAGGTTCCAAAGCCTTCAAAACATTCATTCCGATAAGTAGATCAACACTATAATTTATTTCAGATATCTTGACATCCTTCAGGTTAGGCCATTGTTTCAAGTCTTCATGTCTCGGTATAATCTGACGACCAACAGGCATAGTTCCATGCGTAAACACTTCAGATATCGATATGAAATTATCTTCATCCAAACTAGATATCTCCATACTCGTAATGTAATGACTCATGCTCTCTTTATCTTTAATCATGGTACGTAATCGAATCTTAGTCTCTGCTCCTGTGATAGTCAATCTTCTCATCAGGTGTTCTGTGCAAAAGGTAGTAGAACATCCGTGATCCAGAAAAGCATATGTTTGCAACACTGTATTCGTCTTGCTGTACCTTACCTGTACAGGTAAGATAGAAAAATTACAAGCTTCTACCCCGGCCCCAATATGAGCAGTTACTTGAGGCGTGGTGATAGCATTCCTAGCAGTTGGGTTCTTGCCCTATTCTGTTTGTTCCGGTTCATCTTCTATTTGCTCTGGTATTTCACCATCCATTTACTCCAGTTGGAATGGAATGGAATGCTATTTATTGTCATTCAAACCTAGGTTTGAACGACATTTCATTTCTACAGTTGTCAGTTCCGCAGGCTCCGCGTCTGGAGCCCTCAGGTTAGTCCCGGCTGGAGGCCGCCGCCGGCTCCTCAATGTTAGGCCCAACGCCATCCGAGACCCGACAGGCAATAGTCGGGCCCCCGCACAGGGAAGAGTTTAAACGGTTTCCCCCACGGCCACCCCACCACCCCCCACATATACACAGCTAAAAAATAAAAATAAAAACCAGCCAAAGACATACATTTAACAAGACAAAAATAAAAAAATAAAAATACAGACGACTGTAGTCAAGCTGCTGCTGTTAGGCGCCGCTACTTACCAAGTTCTTCTTCTTCTTCCCAATGATCTGGTAGCTCTTCTTCAGTGTGAAGTGCTTCAGGATGATATTGTTTACACTCTTAACAAATTATAGGACTCTTACAGTCTCTCACCATATGTCCTTTTTTCAAACACCCAAAACAGATTCCCTTCTCTCAAGAAATCCATCTAGTCTTCATATTCTCTCATCTTGAATCTTCAACACCATCTTATGGTGTGACCAACTTCATCACATAACAAACAAAATACTATTTGCTTGCTAGTAGACACATTTCTTTTTCTTTCTTCTGTCTTTCCCACAGATACGGTCTTGATAGCAAAACTACTTCTCTTAGATTCAGATCTTTCTTCTGTTTCGGAAAAGGTAGAACCTTTGTTAGTTGCCATCGGTTTGTAATATTCAATATTCCCGTAGTGTGGCTCTAACATGTTCCATACTTCCCTGTCCAAGAATTCCACCAGGTCTGGTAGCCTGGCTACTTGTCTCCTTTCATCTCTTATTTTGCCTGCTTCATCTCTCCACTTTTCTCTCAGTCTTCTGGGCAACTTGCTCAAGATGATTCTAGTATTACTCACAAGATTCATTTCTTCCATGTGGCCGAGATTTCTCAACGAGCTGTAACATTCTCTCAGAAATATTGTATAATCACTCAATGCCTCCCCATTTTCCGTTTAATTTCTTTCCATGCGGGCCTTCTCCATGTAAGCGTTAGCAATCCTCTGTTCATCACCAAAACGTTCTTCAAGTCATCTTCTCGCCTTTTTATAGCCATGGTTGCCTGGCTCCATCTGACAACTTTCTACAAGTCCCTTCACACATCCACTTGTACTTCACCAGAAATCGTAAACGCTCTTTTTCATCCTTAACTTTCGTCTCTAACACCTCCTCTAGTGCCCTTACGAAAGTTTCAAACTGCAAAGGATCTCCACCACACGTAGGAATTTCTACTGGTGGTAGAATGAGAGAGGTATTTTGTCATGCTAACCTCACGTTGAATTCAGATTGCCTATTCAACACTGCCAATAATCCATCCTGAAAACTCTTGTCTTGGCTCCACCTGTTGATAAACAGGCCTTTGTGATTCAAACTGACTTGCTCGGGCCTGAGCACCAGGCCTCGAAAAAGCGTGGTCCGGTACTGGTTTGTCTCGAGCATCCACAGATGCTCCAATAGTAATTGGTTTTGATCTAGCACTCATTTGCTGAGATGCAGTTTTACCATCTTACTTTGTTCCAATGGGTTTTCAAAGCCTAGAAATCTAGTGGACCTCGATTGTGGAATTGATCCAACTGCTGGTTCACTTTGAGCAGTTTTTCTTCTTGGACCAGAGCTCCTCATCCTCGACGATCTAGAGCTGCATCCTGACCCCTCACTTTCCAGAAGGTCCTTCTTGGCTTTGGCCACCGCCATCTTTGTGTCTAATTCCAGTTGTTCTTGCTGTCGAGATTTTTCTTATCCTTTGAGAAACAAATTTTCTAGCTGCTATTTGGATGAGAATGGATAAGGAAAATATCTTCAATACGCGTGCAAGCTTTCTCACAGACCGTCAGAGCTTCTTCACTCATAAAGCTTCAAGACACAGTCTATTGTTGAATAAACGCTTTATTGTTGATGGTAAACAGCAAGATACTACCGACACGTTACTGCAATCTTCCTTGACTTCCAACTTGCAACTTTAAACATTACAAAACTCCTTGTGTCTCCGTAACATTGACATAGTCGAAGGATTGACCTTCATCATCTCTCCAAACGAATCTAAAAACTAAACTTCTGCGCAAGCAAGCTCCAAACACGCCCTAAAGCACGTCGTAAATTCCCCCCACAATATAACGGGCAGGCTAAAATTTAAAGGCACATTCCATCATCAATGACATGCAAAACAGGCCAATGGCCACTACACTGCCTGCACCCTGCTTGGGGTGCTGTGAGATCGGACTTGCTGCCCTTGCCCCGTGTGGGATGCTGTGAGATCGGAGTTACTCCAACATGGGGGAGGGGGAGGGGAAGGCAGACGCAAGGAGGGGGCGGGTCCTGGTCCTTTGAGGCGTCGGGGTGGGGGGCGGGACCAGCTCCCATTGGCCGCTGGCGCTGCCCGTCAGGGGGGAGGCGGGACACGGTCACATTGGCCGCTCCTTGATCCCTCTGCTGAACCTAAAACGTCGCCCATTCCCTCTCTCCAGAGATGCTGCTCATCCCGTCCAATTACTCCAGCACATTATAGACAATAGGTGCAGGAGGAGGCCATTCGGCCCTTCGAGTCAGCACCGCCATTCAATGTGTTCAGGGCTGATCATCCCCAATCATTACCCCGTTCCTGCCTTCTCCCCTAATGCCGACTCCACTATTTTTAAGAGCCCTATCTCGCTTCCACTTGAAAGCATCCAGAGAACCTGCCTCCACCGCCCTTTGAGGCTGAGAATTCCACAGACTCACCACTCTCTGTGAGAAAAAGTGTTTCCTCGTCTCTGTTCTAAATGGCTTACCCCTTATTCTTAAACTGTGGCCCCTGGTTCTGGACTCCCCCAACATCGGGAACATGTTTCCTGCCTATTGCGTGTCAAGTTCAAGTGAGTTTATTGTCATGTGTCCCTGTAAAGGACAATTCTTGCTTTGCTTAAGCACACAGAACATAGTAGTGTGAGGTGCTACATCTTGGCAGGACAAATCAAAAATGGACGTACATGGTCATGCAAGCGCCGTTGGTGGGTTTGCAAACAGCGGCCGCTATCAGGGAGGAGGAGGAGAAGGGGGCGAGGTATGGAGGAAGGAAGGCAGCGCTCCTCGGACAACATTGCCCCGGTGCCTTGGCCATTGGGATTTCCTCGCCACCACCTCCCTCCTCCGCCATCCAACAAACAGCAAGTTGCGGGGCCGAGCGGTGCAGCTCAACGATCCTATAACTATAGTATCTTTTGTGCAGCTGCTTCAGAAGGGTCGGAACGAATGACGGGCCCCGAACAGCGGCAGCATCGGCCGCGACAGCAGCTCCATCTCCTCCTCCTCCCTGATAGCGGCCGCTGTTTGCAAACCCACCAACGGCGCTTGCAAAACAAACCCTCCCGCACACGGAGGCCTCCCCCCCTGACTCGGCGTGCGGGAGGGTTTGTTTTATCAGGGAGGAGGAGGAGGAGATGGAGCCTCTGTCGCGGCCGCTGCTGCCGCTGTTCGGGGCCCGTCATTAGCTCCGACCCTTCCTCACCGCCCACTAGTATCTTTCCCACACAATACAGCCATCACCGCCGACACAAAACGTCGCGTTCCTTTTCTCCAGAGATGCTGCCTGACCCGCGGAATTACTCCAATTTTTTGTGTCCATCTTCGGTACAAACCAGTATCTAGTTGCCAAGCCGGGCAAAATGACTCAGTGTTTAGGTTGCCCGGCGACGCTTTGAGTGGTCAGTGGCATCCGGGCATCCGCTAATTTGGAGCCCTGATGCCCACTACAGACGAAGGGTTGGAATCTAAGATGCTTGGACAGGTGTGTGGACAAGACAGGCTTAGAGGGGAGAATGGAACACAAGTGAGTGGAGCCATTGATACCTTCTCAAGATGGCGTTATGAGCGACGAGACCCTAACAAGATGGCCGCTGGCTGCCGACCAATCAGCGGCGCCGACCTCACCTGCCCTCACCAAGATGGCCGCCCGCTGGTCCCGGTCCCGGTCCCGCCCCGGGCCGAGTCTCCCCATCGACCGCATGAAGTTGGCGGCGGAGAAGCGGCAGTTGGTGGCGTCGCTGCCGACGGACCTGAGGTAAATAATGTTATAAATCAGCAGCGCAGCGGGATTGGGTCAATATGGGGGAGAACTGAGGTAAATCACCACATAAACTACACGTGTATGTGTGGGGAAAACTGGGGCCAAACTCCTTATAAATCAGCCGCCCCCCCTCTTATTCACTGAGGTCAATAACGTTGTAAATAAATCAGCAGCGGAATAAACCCGGTAAATGTGGGGGAGACCTGAGGTCAATCTCCACATAAACTACACGTCTGGGGGAATAAAACTGGGGACAATAATATAAACTCACCGTCTGGAGCAGCGTCCTGAGATAAAACACGTTATAAACATCTCCCTCTCTGTAAATAATCAATAAATCACCAAATAAACTACACGTCTGAGGAATAAACCCGGTAAATCTGGGGGTAAAACTGAGGTAAATAATGTTATAAACACACAGGGGAGTTTAATGCTAATAAGTGTGAGTTGCTACATCTTGGCAGGACAAATCAAAATAGGACGTACATGGTAAATGGTAGCGAATTGAGGAATGTTGTTGAACAGAGGGATCTAGGAATAACTGTGTACAGTTCCCTGAAGGTGGAATCTCATGTAGATAGGGTGGTAAAGAAAGCTTTTGGTATGCTAGCCTTTATAAATCAGAGCATTGAGTATAGAAGTTGGGATGTAATGTTAAAATCGTACAAGGCATTGGTGAGGCCAATTCTGGAGTATGGTGTACAATTTTGGTCGCCCAATTATAGGAAGGATGTCAACAAAATAGAGAGAGTACAGAGGAGATTTACTAGAATGTTGCCTGGGTTTCAGCAACTAAGTTACAGAGAAAGGTTGAATAAGTTAGGTCTTTATTCTTTGGAGCACAGAAGGGTAAGGGGGGACTTGATAGAGGTCTTTAAAATTATGAGAAGGATAGACAGAGTTGACGTGGATAAGCTTTTCCCATTGAGAGTAGGGAAGATTCAAACAAAAGGACATGACTTGAGAATTAAGGGACAGAAGTTTAAGGGTAACATGAGGGGGAACTTCTTTACTCAGAGAGTGGTAGCTGTGTGGAATGAGCTTCCAGTGGAAGTGGTGGAGGCAGGTTCGATTTTATCATTTAAAAATAAATTGGATAGGTATATGGATGGGAAAGGAATGGAGGGTTATGGTATGAGTGCAGGTAGATGGGACTAGGGGAAAATAAATGTTCGGCACGGACTTGTAGGGCCGAGATGGCCTGTTTCCGTGCTGTAATTGTTATATGGTTATATGGGAGCGGAATAAACAGGACTGTGGAGTCAGACCCAACACATCCGACCCCGACCCCTTAGGTAAAATAATTCTAAATCTGCTGTGATGACATTAGAGCTCATGGTATTGGAGGGAGGGTATTGACATGGATAGAGAATTAGTTGGCAGACAGGAAACAAAGAGTAGGAATAAACAGGTCCACGGCAGGCAGTGGTGAGTGGAATGCCGTAAGGCTCGGTGCTGTGACAGCAACTATTTACAATATTTATTAATGATTTAGATGATGGAGTTAAAAGTAACACTAGCAAATTTGCAGATGACACAAAGCTGGGTGGCAGTGTGAATTTAGAAGAGGAAAGGAAAAGGAGGTGGGGTAGCGTTGCTGATTAGAGAGGAGATTAACGCAATGGAAAGGAAGGACATTAGTTTGCAGGATGTGGAATCGGTATGGGTAGAGCTGCGAAACACTAAGGGGCAGAAAACGCTGGTGGGTGTTGTGTACAGGCCACCTAACAGTAGTAGTGAAGTTGGAGATGGTATCAAACAGGAAATTAGAAATGCGTGCGACAAAGGCAAAACCGTTATAATGGGTGACTTCAATCTACAAATAGATTGGGTGAATCAAATTGGCAGGGGTGCTGAGGAAGAGGATTTTTTGGAATGTATGCGGGATAGTTATCTAAATCAACATGTAGAGGAACCAACGAGAGAGCAGGCTATTTTAGACTGGGTATTGAGTAATGAGGAAGGGTTAGTTAGCAGTCTTGTTGTACGTGCCCCCTTGGGCAAGAGTGACCATAATATGGTTGAGTTCTTCATTAGGATGGAGAGTGACATTGTTAATTCAGAAACAATGGTTCTGAACTTAAAGAAAGGTAACTTTGAGGGTATGAGACGTGAATTGGCCAAGATTGACTGGCAATTAATTCTAAAAGGGTTGACGGTGGATATGCAATGGAAGACATTTAAAGACTGCATGGATGAACTACAAAAATTGTTCATCCCAGTTTGGCAAAAGAATAAATCAGGGAAGGTAGTGCATCCGTGGATAACAAGGGAAATCAGGGATAGTATCAAAGCGAAGGATGATGCGTACAAATTAGCCAGAAAAAGCAGCATACCGGAGGACTGGGAGAAATTCAGAGACCAGCAGAGGAGGACAAAGGGCTTAATTAGGAAAGGAAAAATAGATTATGAAAGAAAACTGGCAGGGAACATAAAAACTGACTGCAAAAGTTTTTATAGATATGTGAAAAGAAAGAGATTAGTTAAAACAAATGTAGGTCCCTTGCAGTCAGAAACGGGTGAATTGATCATGGGGAACAAGGATATGGCGGACCAATTGAATAACTACTTTGGTTCCGTCTTCACTAAGGAAGACATAAATAATCTGCCGGAAATAGCAGGGGACCGCGGGTCAAAGGAGTTGGAGGAATTGAGTGAAATCCGGGTTAGCCGGGAAGTGGTGTTGGGTAAATTAAATGGATTAAAGGCCGATAAATCCCCAGGGCCAGATAGGCTGCATCCCAGAGTACTTAAGGAAGTAGCTCCAGAAATAGTGGATGCATTAGTAATAATCTTTCAAAACTCTTTAGATTCTGGAGTAGTTCCTGAGGATTGGCAGGTAGCAAACGTAACCCCACTTTTTAAGAAGGGAGGGAGAGAGAAAACGGGGAATTACAGACCAGTTAGTCTAACATCGGTAGTGGGGAAACTGCTAGAGTCAGTTATTAAAGATGGGATAGCAGCACATTTGGAAAGTGGTGAAATCATTGGACAAAGTCAGCATGGATTTACAAAAGGTAAATCATGTCTGACGAATCTTATAGAATTTTTCGAGGATGTAACTAGTAGCGTGGATAGGGGAGAACCAGTGGATGTGGTGTATCTGGACTTCCAGAAGGCTTTCGACAAGGTCCCACATAAGAGATTAGTTTACAAACTTGAAGCACACGGCATTGGGGGTTCAGTATTGATGTGGATAGAGAACTGGCTGGCAAACAGGAAGCAAAGAGTAGGAGTAAACGGGTCCTTTTCACAATGGCAGGCAGTGACTAGTGGGGTACCGCAAGGCTCAGTGCTGGGACCCCAGCTATTTACAATATATATTAATGATCTGGATGAGGGAATTGAAGGCAATATCTCCAAGTTTGCGGATGACACGAAGCTGGGGGGCAGTGTTAGCTGTGAGGAGGATGCTAGGAGACTGCAAGGTGACTTGGATAGGCTGGGTGAGTGGGCAAATGTTTGGCAGATGCAGTATAATGTGGATAAATGTGAGGTTATCCATTTTGGTGGCAAAAACAGGAAAGCAGACTATTATCTAAATGGTGGCCGACTAGGAAAAGGGGAGATGCAGCGAGACCTGGGTGTCATGGTACACCAGTCATTGAAAGTGGGCATGCAGGTGCAGCAGGCAGTGAAGAAAGCGAATGGTATGTTAGCTTTCATAGCAAAAGGATTTGAGTATAGGAGCAGGGAGGTTCTACTGCAGTTGTACAGGGTCTTGGTGAGACCACACCTGGAGTATTGCGTACAGTTTTGGTCTCCAAATCTGAGGAAGGACATTATTGCCATAGAGGGAGTGCAGAGAAGGTTCACCAGACTGATTCCTGGGATGTCAGGACTGTCTTATGAAGAAAGACTGGATAGACTTGGTTTATACTCTCTAGAATTTAGGAGATTGAGAGGGGATCTTATAGAAACTTACAAAATTCTTAAGGGGTTGGACAGGCTAGATGCAGGAAGATTGCTCCCGATGTTGGGGAAGTCCAGGACAAGGGGTCACAGCTTAAGGATAAGGGGGAAATCCTTTAAAACCGGGATGAGAAGAACTTTTTTCACACAGAGAGTGGTGAATCTCTGGAACTCCCTGCCACAGAGGGTAGTCGAGGCCAGTTCATTGGCTATATTTAAGAGGGAGTTAGATGTGGCCCTTGTGGCTAAGGGGATCAGAGGGTATGGAGAGAAGGCAGGTACGGGATACTGAGTTGGATGATCAGCCATGATCATATTGAATGGCGGTGCAGGCTCGAAGGGCCGAATGGCCTACTCCTGCACCTAATTTCTATGTTTCTATGTTTCTATGATACTAAGAAGTTGCAGGGTGACTTGGACAGGTTGAGTGAGTGGTCAGATTCTTGGTTTCTTGGCCCTCCAAAATATTCCAAATGGAATTTAAACTGGAGGTGGATGCATGGCAGATGCAGTATAATGTAGATAAATGAGAGGTTATCCAATTTGGCAGCAAGATCAAGGAAGCAGATTATTATCTCAATGGTGTCAGATTAGTAACAGGGGAAGTCCAACGAGACCTGGTGTCCTTGTACACCAGTCACTGAAAGTAGACATGCAGGTATAGCAGACTGTAAAGAAAGCTAATGACATGTTGGCCTTCGTAACGAGAGGATTTGAGTACACACCCCCTTCCCCCTTCTCCCCACACACCCTCCACTCCCCCACACACCCCCCTTTACCTCTCCCCCATTACTCCCATCCCCCACCACCCCACCTGCCCCCTACACACCACCCCGCTCCCCACAACACCAATATCATGCCTGAGATTGGTCTCCTCTCCTGTCAGTCGCCGCCACACAGATTGGTCTCCTCTCCTGTCAGTCGCCGCCACACAGATTGGTCTCCTCTCCTGTCAGTCAGGACAGGACGGCTACGCCACTTCCCGCGCTGCCACGGCCTCTCCCGCATCACTAACTCTTCTCTCCCCTCCTCACGGCAACTTGTCTACCGTCTCCTCCACAACTGGCGGCAGCCACGAGGGGGCATTCAGTGGAGGCCCTGATCCCGTCTCTCTCTCCTCTCCCCTGCCCGCCCTCCGCGGCAATGGCGGCCCCAGGTGCATGGCTGCGACCATCCGTTTCCTCCGCTGCTGCTGAGATAACTCACCCTCGCGGCCATCTCGGAGGAGATCACCTCCAGCTGCTCGTCAAAACTCGTGGTGCCCACCGTGACGAACACCGACTGCATTCCCACCCCCCGCCCGCGGCGGCCTACCTGGCCAGGTTAAGATGGCGGACTGCAGGAGTGGGGCGCCATTGTGTATGGCTGCTCTGCCTGCAGTCTGTCCTTTCACCCTTTTTTATTTTCATTTTTAGTCCTGTTACTACAAAATGTTTGTTGGAGGTCTTCTTTTATGTGGTGGGTGGGGGGAGGGGAAGGGGGAAACTTTTCCTGGTCCCTACCTGGTCGGAGAGGCGGTTTTCCTCCGAGCTGCTTCTTCGCCCCTTCCTTGCGGCCTACCATCAGACTGTTGCATCGTTTCCTGTCGGGATCGGCCGGGACTACAGCTTCGGTGGCGGTGCAGCGCTGGGACACCAACCCGGAGTGGGTGATGCCTTACCGGGTCACCGTGCGGTAAGCTCCGGAGTACTGTGACCGCCGACCAACATCTGAGGAGCTGTGGCTGTGGAGCGTCCAGTCGCAGGCGGCGCTGGATTTAAACACCGCGGAGCCTGGGATTCGAGATCACCAGAATCGGAGCTCCAACTAGCGCGGTCTGAAGACTTCGGGTGCCGCGGTCTCTGGGGAGGAAGCGGCCGCTCCAGACATTTCCAAGCCGCCGAGGAGTGTTCACCCGATGCCGGCATTCCAGCTTTCTGGCAAGAGGGCTTTGAAAACATCGGACTGGCTGCGGAGGCCACAAATAGGCCCCGACCTCCGGTGATCACAGAGGGAGAGGACTGAACTTTCTGATGCCTTTCCCCACAGTGGAAATTTTTTATTCTGTTGTGGGGGGACGTTTGTGTTGAATTATACAATATGTTGTGTCATTTTTCTTAATTTTAATTTTTCTATGGATGTACGGAAGCTTAATTATTTTTTTTCTATGCAAAGCACTTTGGTCTCAACGCGAGTTGATTTAAACGTGCTATATAAATAAATTTACTTTACTTTACTTTACAGTGAGCAGGCAGGCAGGTGGGCAGGGCGGAGACTATCTGAGTGATAGCAGCGGGCGGGCAGGGGCCGAGCGGCAGCAGCGGGCTGGCAGGACGGGGCAGGCCGAGCGGCAGCAGCGGGCAGGCAGCCCAGGGACGGGCCGACAGTTCACATTGTCACCCAGCTTTGTGTCATCTGCAAATTTGCTAATGTTACTCCCAATCCCCTCATCTAAATCATTAATGTATATTGTAAATAGCTGCAGTCCCAGCACCGAGCCTTGCGGTACCCCACTAGTCACTGCTTGCCATTCTGAAAGGGATCCCTACTCTTTGTTTCCTCCACTCTAATCCCTACTCTTTGTTTCCTCCACTCTACCTCCAATACCATGTGCCCTAATTTTGCCCACTAATGTTCTATGTGGGACCTTATCAAAAGCTTTCTGAAAGTCCAAGTACACTATATCCACAGGCTCTCCTTTGTCCATTTTCCTAGATACGTCCTCAAAAAAATCCAGAAGATTAGTCAAATATGATTTCCCCTTCGTAAATCCATGCTGACTTGGACTGATCCTGTCAATGCTATCCAAATGCGCCACTATTTCATCTTTTATAATTGACATCCAACCACCGATGTCAGGCTATCAGCCTATAATTCCAGGGCTCGAAATTAGCGGTTGCCCAGGTGCCAATGGCAATCTAAAGTCCCGCCGGGCAACCTAAAAGCCATGCCATTTTGCCCGGCTTGGCAAGCACCCGGGACACCTATCATTTAATTCTGAGCGGGCCCCCTCTCTCTCTCTCTCTCTCTCTGTCACTCTCTGTCTCTGCCCGCCCTCGGGTCTCCGCTCGGCACGGCAGGCCGCCTTACACATGCGCACTGCCACGGCCTGCACATCCTCTCCCTGCACATGCGCACAACCACGGCTAGCACATCAACGGCCGTGGTTGTGCGCATGTGCCGCCCTGCACATGCGCACTGTCACGGCAACTGGTTGGCGTCGACCACTTTCTCCCTCCCTTTGCATTGTGGGAGATCTGGCCGCCATTGCTGTCCTTACCGCGACCGCTGAAAACCAACGCAAAATCACTGCCTGGAGCTGGAGTAACTCTTGCTTGGTTTCCTGGCCCTCCAAAAATATTCCAAATGGAATTTAAACTGGTGGACCCCCCACCACCAAACTATGAAAAATAACAGCCTATTGCATTTTATCTGTTTATTTATTGTGTATATGTATGGTCTATGGTATATAGACACACTGAACTTTTATCTCCTGTTCTGTATTATGTTTACATATTCTGTTGTGCTGCAGCAAGCAAGAATTTCATTGTCCTATCTGGGACACATGACAATAAAACTCTCTTGACTTGGACTTAAGCAAAAAAGGGTTCTTGGGAAAAAAGAGGCACCTTAAATTTAGTTGCGTCTGGTTGGGTACCTATGGTAGGGTGAAGACTATTCCATGCTTTAATTGTGCGGGGGAACTCCATGGAGCAGCCAACATCTCTGGATAGAAGAATTTGGGTGACGTTTCGGGTAGAGACCCTTCTTTAGATTTCCTCTGGTTTTAGTGTTTTTAGTTTAATTTAAAGATACAGCGTGGAAACAGGCCCTTCGGCCCACCGAGTCCACGCCGACCACCGATGACCCGTACACTAGTTCTATCCCACACATTGGCGACGCAAGAGTCAAGAATGTGTTATTCTCTCACTCCCCAGTTTGAACAATGAAATCCTTACTTGCAGCAGCACAACATTCTAGACTGGGTATTGAGTAATGAGGAAGGGTTAGTTAGCAGTCTTGTTGTGCGTGGCCCCTTGGGCAAGAGTGACCATAATATGGTTGAGTTCTTCATTAGGATGGAGGGTGACATTGTTAATTCAGAAACAAGGGTTCTGAACTTAAAGAAAGGCAACTTTGAGGGTATGAGACGTGAATTGGCCAAGATTGACTGGCAGTTAATTCTTAAAGGGTTGACGGTGGATATGCAGTGGAAAGCATTTAAAGACTGCATGGATGAACTATAACAATTGTTCATCCCAGTTTGGCAAAAGAATAAATCAGGGAAGGTAGTGCATCCGTGGATAACAAGTGAAATCAGGGATAGTATCAAAACAAAAGTTGAAACGTACAAATTAGCCAGTAAAAGCAGAGGATTGGGAGAAATTCAGTCCAGCAGAGGAGGACAAAGGGCTTAATTAGGAAAGGGAAAATAGATTATGAAAGAAAACTGGCAGGGAACATAAAAACTGACTGCAAATGTTTTTATAGATATGTGAAGAGAAAGAGATTAGTTAAAACAAATGTAGGTCCCTTTCAGTCAGAAACAGGTGAATTGATCATGGGGAACAAGGACATGGCAGACCAATTGAATAACTAATTGAATAACCAATTGAATAACCCGCTGAAGAAGGGTTTTGGCTCGAAACGTCGCCTATTTCCTTCGCTCCATAGATGCTGCTGCACCCGCTGAGTTTCCCCAGCAATTTTGTGTACCAATTGAATAACTACTTTGGTTCCGTCTTCACTAAGGAAGTCATAAACAATCTGCCAGAAATAGCAGGGGACCGGGGGTCAAATGAGATGGAGGAACTGAGTGAAATCCAGGTTAGCCGGGAAGTGGTGTCAGGTAAATTGAATGGATTAAAGGCCGATAAATCCCCAGGGCCAGATAGGCTGCATCCCAGAGTACTTAAGGAAGTAGCCCCAGAAATAATGGATGCATTAGTGATAATTTTTCAAAACTCTTTAGATTCTGGAGTAGTTACTGAGGATTGGAGGGTAGCTAATGTGACCCCACTTTTTAAAAAGGGAGGGAGAGAGAAATGGGGAATTACAGACCAGTTAGTCTAACATTGGTAGTGGGGAAACTGCTAGAGTCAAGATGGGATAGCAGCACATTTGGAAAGTGGTGAAATCATTAGACAAAGTCAGCATGGATTTACTAAAGGTAAATCATGTCTGACGAATTTCATAGAATCTTTCTAGGATGTAACTAATAGAGTGATTAAGGGAGAACCAGTGGATGTGTTATATCTGGACTTTCAGAAGGCTTTCGACAAGGTCCCACATAAGGGATTAGTATGCAAACTTAAAGCACACGGTACAGGGGGTTCAGTTTTGATGTGGATAGAGAACTGGCTGGCAAACAGGAAGCAAAGAGTAGGAGTGAATGGGTCCTTTTCAGAATGCCAGGCAGTGACTCGTGGGGTACCGCAAGGCTCAGTGCTGGGACCCCAGCTATTTATAATATATATTAATGATTTGGACGAGGGAATTGAATGCAACATCTCCAAGTTTGCGGATGACACGAAGCTGGGGGGCAGTGTTAGCTGTGAGGACGATGCTAGGAGACTGCAAGGTGACTTGGATAGGCTGGGTGAGTGGGCAAATGCATGGCAGATGCAGTATAATGTGGATAAATTTGAGGTTATCCACTTTGGTGGCAAAAACTGCAAAAATAGACTATTATCTAAATGGTGGCCGATTAGGAAAAGGGGAGATGCACCAAGACCTGGGTGTCATGGTACACCAGTCATTGAAAGTAGGCATGCAGGTGCAGCAGGCAGTGAAGAAAGAGAATGGTATGTTAGAATTCAGAGCAAAAAGATTTGAGTATAGGAGCAGGGAGGTTCTACTGCAGTTGTATAGTGTCTTGGTGAGACCACACCTGGAGTATTGCGTACAGTTTTGGTCTCCAAATCTGAGGAAGGACATTCTTGCTATAGAGGGAGTGCAGAGAAGGTTCACCAGACTGATTCCTGGGATGCCAGAACTTTCATATGAAGAAAAAATGGATAGACTTGGCTTGTACTCGCTAGAATTTAGGAGATTGAGGGGGGGGATCTAATAGAAACTTACAAAATTCTTACGGGGTTGGACAGGCTAGATGCAGGAAGATTGTTCCCAATGTTGGGGAAGTCCAGGACAAGGGGTCACAGTTTAAGGATAAAGGGGAAATCCTTTGGGACCAAGATGAGGAAAGCAGGCTCGAAGGGCCGAATGGCCTACTCCAGCACCTATTTTCTATGAATTTATGAGAACAGAATATGTAAACATAGTACTCTGTAAGCAATGTTATAAACGAGAAAAAAAAACTCCATACAGACAGCACCCATATTCAGGATCAATTCCGGGTCTCTGGCAATTTTAGGCAGCAACTTTATGGCCAATGTACTGCCCCAATAGCCTTGAACTGAATTAAAACATACAGGAGCTGTAAAGGGGGACATAGCGTCACTTAGAGATTAAAGGCTGAAAATGGATATTATTTTTTTTTGTGTCGAAAGTTATCAAACATAGTGGCACAGCTGGTGAACTTGCTGCCTCACACGCCAGAAATCTGTGTTATATCCTGTCCTCGGGCACTGTGTTGAATTTGCACATTCTCCCTGCAAGCGTGTGGGTTTCCTCCCATATCCCATAGACGCAATGGCTTTGTAGGTTAACTTGCCTCTGTAAAATTGCCCCTAATGTGCAGGGAGTGGATGAGGAAAGTGAGATAACAGAACTTGTGTGAATGGGTAGAGAAAAATGCTGGAGAAACTCAGTAGGTGAGGCAGCGCCTATGGAGCGAAGGAAATAGGCGGTGAGGGGGGGGGGGGCGGGAAGATAAAAGGAAGGCAGAGACAGTGGGCTGAGGGAGACCTGGGAAGCGGAGGAGAAAGCAGGGACTACCTGAAATTGGAGGTCAATGTTCATACAGCTGGGGTGTAAACTACCCTAGCGATATATATGAGGTTCTGCTCCTCCAATTTACGGTGGGCCTCACTCTGGCCATGGAGGAGACCCAGGACAGAAAGGTTGGATTCGGAATGGGAGGGGGAGTTGCAAGGGAAAGTGCCAGGAGAGGGGATGGTTTGGGTGGGAAGGGACGAATTGACCAGGGTGTTACGGAGAGAGCGGTCTCTGCAGAAAGCCGACAGGGGAGGAGATGGGAAGATGTGGCCAGTGGTGGGATCCCGTTGGTAGACAAAGCTGAAGAAAATCAGCGGGTGGGGCAGCATCTATGGAGGGAAGGAATAGCGACGTTACAGGTCGAGACCCTTCTTCAGACTGATGTCGGGAGGGTTGGGGGGGGCGGGAAAAAGAAAGGAAGAGGCGGAGACAGTAGGCTGTGGGAGAGCTGGGAATGCAAGGGGAAGGAGGGAGAGAGCAAAGGACTACCTGAAATTGGAGAAGCCAATGTTCTTACCGCTGGGGTGTAAACTACCCAAGCAAAATATGAGGTGCTGTTCCTCCAATTTGCGGTGGGCCTCACTCTGGCCATGGAGGAGGCCCAGGACAGAAAGGTCGGATTCGGAATGGGATGGGGAGTTGAAGGACTGAGCCACTGGGAGCTCAGGATGGTTATTGTCAACTGAGTGGAGGTGTTGTGTGAAGCAAGCCTGCACTTGATTTCACCGAGGTTGATCATACGCTGAATAATCATACCAGGTTTTTGTTTGGAAGTGGAAAGAGATAATAGAAATTGCATTAATTGCAACGTGTAAAAAGAGTTGAGATATTGTATTATAATTTTGCTGCATGTCATTGTGGTATATATCATGTCTTGATTGGTGAATATGTTTAGTTTGCGACTTTATTTCAAGCAGAAATATTATGTGATTGCTTCATTGACCATAATTCCGACTGGTAACTACGCACTTCGTCCAAGCACATTATCGCTCGCTTAATGCAAGCCATCTTCAATGACCACCTCAACTGTCATTTGGCAACCTAAAAAGTTGCCGAGGTTGCCCGGCTGGCAACAAGGAAAAAAGGTTAAGTGAGAGCCCTGAATTCCGTTTGCTCTCTCCCTCCTTAAAAAGTTGGGTAACATTAGCTACCTTCCCATCCACAGGAAATGATCCTGAATCTATAGAAAATTGGAATATAATCACCAATGCTTCCACGATTTCTAGAGCCGCTTCCTTTCGTATCCTGGGATGCAGACCATCAGGCCCTGAGGGTTTAAGAGCATTCATTCCCATCAGTCTACCCAACACCATTTCCTGCTAATGTGAATTTCCTTCAGTTCATATCACAAACTCCTTGCTGGACCCTCTGCAGTTTGCGTATCGGGCTAATAGATCTGTGGATAATGCAGTCAACCTGGGCCTGCACTTCATCCTACAGCATAGATTAGATTATTCCTTTAATAATCCTTTTCAGGAAATTACAGTGCCACGACAGCTTCAAGACAAACATAACACCACGCTTTCATACATAACAAGTTAAAATACGTTAAAATACAGGTTAAAATACAATTAATTTAAAAAAAGTGCAGTTATTTATGCTCATTGTAAAGTCTTATAGCAGCTGGTAAACAGGACTTCCTGTATCTCTCCGTTTTGCACATTGGTGCAATCAGCCTCTGGCTGAAGATGCTGCTCTTGATCACCTTCAGGGCATGGAGTGGGTGAGTGGGGTTTGTCATTATGGAACCTAGTTTATTTAGAGTTCTGGCCTCTGCCACCTGCTGGACCGTTCGTTGCTCAGCCCCGACCACTGAGCCGGCCTTCCTGATTAGTTTGTCCAATCTGTTTTTATCCGCTATACGGGCGCCATCTCCCCAACAGGCCACAGCAAAGAACAGAGCACTGGCCACCACTGAATGGTAGACACTGCACAGTAGGGGTTGGCAGATATTAAAAGACCTCAGCCTCCTTAAAAAATACAGTCGGCTTTGTCCCCTCCTGTACACCGCCTCCATATGACACTTCCAGTTCAGCTCACTGTCAAGCTGCACCCCAAGGTACCTGTGATTAGCAACCACCTCCACCTCAGTGCCCTTAATGGTGATCGGCGTTGCTTGAGTCCTCCTCCTCCCCCTCCTAAAGTCCACCACTATCTCCTTTGTTTTTTTGGTGTTGAGATGGAGATTATTGTGTGCGCTCCACTCCACAAAGTTACTTATAATGTCTCTGTATTCCTCCTCATTGCCCCCTTTAATGAGGCCGACAACAGCTGTATCATCCGAAAACTTCTGCAAAAAGCAGCTGTTGGTGTTCCATTGGAGATCCGCTGTGTAGATGGTAAACAGGAACGGAGCCAGCACAGTTCCTTGTGGAGCCCCTGTGCTGCTCAAGATGGTGCCCGAGACACTATTCTGTAGGCGCACGTACTGTGGTCTGAGGGAAAGGTAATCCAAACACCACAGTACCAGTGATGGATCCACTTTCATCTTCTCCATCTTCTCCCCTAGCAGTCGGGGCTGAATAGTGTTGAAGGCGCTTGAAAAGTCAAAAAAAGTAATCCTTACAGATGCATCAGTAGTGTCCAAATGTGTGTACACCCTCTGCAGCATGTAAATGAGGGCATCATCGACACTGATGTTAGGCTGATATGCAAACTGTAAAGGATCCATGTGATTTGACACACTAGTCCTGATGTAGGAAAGGACAAGTCTCTCAAATGTCTTCATTATGTGAGAAGTGAGCGCTACTGGTCTGTAGTCATTGTAGAGAGTGGGATGGGTCTTCTTTGGAACAGGTACCAGGCAAGATGTTTTCCACAGGCCGATAAATCCCCAGGGCCAGATAGGCTGCATCCCAGAGTACTTAAGGAAGTAGCCCCAGAAATAATGGATGCATTAGTGATAATTTTTCAAAACTCTTTAGATTCTGGAGTAGTTACTGAGGATTGGAGGGTAGCTAATGTGACCCCACTTTTTAAAAAGGGAGGGAGAGAGAAATGGGGAATTACAGACCAGTTAGTCTAACATTGGTAGTGGGGAAACTGCTAGAGTCAAGATGGGATAGCAGCACATTTGGAAAGTGGTGAAATCATTAGACAAAGTCAGCATGGATTTACTAAAGGTAAATCATGTCTGACGAATTTCATAGAATCTTTCTAGGATGTAACTAATAGAGTGATTAAGGGAGAACCAGTGGATGTGTTATATCTGGACTTTCAGAAGGCTTTCGACAAGGTCCCACATAAGGGATTAGTATGCAAACTTAAAGCACACGGTACAGGGGGTTCAGTTTTGATGTGGATAGAGAACTGGCTGGCAAACAGGAAGCAAAGAGTAGGAGTGAATGGGTCCTTTTCAGAATGCCAGGCAGTGACTCGTGGGGTACCGCAAGGCTCAGTGCTGGGACCCCAGCTATTTATAATATATATTAATGATTTGGACGAGGGAATTGAATGCAACATCTCCAAGTTTGCGGATGACACGAAGCTGGGGGGCAGTGTTAGCTGTGAGGAGGATGCTAGGAGACTGCAAGGTGACTTGGATAGGCTGGGTGAGTGGGCAAATGCATGGCAGATGCAGTATAATGTGGATAAATTTGAGGTTATCCACTTTGGTGGCAAAAACTGCAAAAATAGACTATTATCTAAATGGTGGCCGATTAGGAAAAGGGGAGATGCACCAAGACCTGGGTGTCATGGTACACCAGTCATTGAAAGTAGGCATGCAGGTGCAGCAGGCAGTGAAGAAAGAGAATGGTATGTTAGAATTCAGAGCAAAAAGATTTGAGTATAGGAGCAGGGAGGTTCTACTGCAGTTGTATAGTGTCTTGGTGAGACCACACCTGGAGTATTGCGTACAGTTTTGGTCTCCAAATCTGAGGAAGGACATTCTTGCTATAGAGGGAGTGCAGAGAAGGTTCACCAGACTGATTCCTGGGATGCCAGAACTTTCATATGAAGAAAAAATGGATAGACTTGGCTTGTACTCGCTAGAATTTAGGAGATTGAGGGGGGGGATCTAATAGAAACTTACAAAATTCTTACGGGGTTGGACAGGCTAGATGCAGGAAGATTGTTCCCAATGTTGGGGAAGTCCAGGACAAGGGGTCACAGTTTAAGGATAAAGGGGAAATCCTTTGGGACCAAGATGAGGAAAGCAGGCTCGAAGGGCCGAATGGCCTACTCCAGCACCTATTTTCTATGAATTTATGAGAACAGAATATGTAAACATAGTACTCTGTAAGCAATGTTATAAACGAGAAAAAAAAACTCCATACAGACAGCACCCATATTCAGGATCAATTCCGGGTCTCTGGCAATTTTAGGCAGCAACTTTATGGCCAATGTACTGCCCCAATAGCCTTGAACTGAATTAAAACATACAGGAGCTGTAAAGGGGGACATAGCGTCACTTAGAGATTAAAGGCTGAAAATGGATATTATTTTTTTTTGTGTCGAAAGTTATCAAACATAGTGGCACAGCTGGTGAACTTGCTGCCTCACACGCCAGAAATCTGTGTTATATCCTGTCCTCGGGCACTGTGTTGAATTTGCACATTCTCCCTGCAAGCGTGTGGGTTTCCTCCCATATCCCATAGACGCAATGGCTTTGTAGGTTAACTTGCCTCTGTAAAATTGCCCCTAATGTGCAGGGAGTGGATGAGGAAAGTGAGATAACAGAACTTGTGTGAATGGGTAGAGAAAAATGCTGGAGAAACTCAGTAGGTGAGGCAGCGCCTATGGAGCGAAGGAAATAGGCGGTGAGGGGGGGGGGGCGGGAAGATAAAAGGAAGGCAGAGACAGTGGGCTGAGGGAGACCTGGGAAGCGGAGGAGAAAGCAGGGACTACCTGAAATTGGAGGTCAATGTTCATACAGCTGGGGTGTAAACTACCCTAGCGATATATATGAGGTTCTGCTCCTCCAATTTACGGTGGGCCTCACTCTGGCCATGGAGGAGACCCAGGACAGAAAGGTTGGATTCGGAATGGGAGGGGGAGTTGCAAGGGAAAGTGCCAGGAGAGGGGATGGTTTGGGTGGGAAGGGACGAATTGACCAGGGTGTTACGGAGAGAGCGGTCTCTGCAGAAAGCCGACAGGGGAGGAGATGGGAAGATGTGGCCAGTGGTGGGATCCCGTTGGTAGACAAAGCTGAAGAAAATCAGCGGGTGGGGCAGCATCTATGGAGGGAAGGAATAGCGACGTTACAGGTCGAGACCCTTCTTCAGACTGATGTCGGGAGGGTTGGGGGGGGCGGGAAAAAGAAAGGAAGAGGCGGAGACAGTAGGCTGTGGGAGAGCTGGGAATGCAAGGGGAAGGAGGGAGAGAGCAAAGGACTACCTGAAATTGGAGAAGCCAATGTTCTTACCGCTGGGGTGTAAACTACCCAAGCAAAATATGAGGTGCTGTTCCTCCAATTTGCGGTGGGCCTCACTCTGGCCATGGAGGAGGCCCAGGACAGAAAGGTCGGATTCGGAATGGGATGGGGAGTTGAAGGACTGAGCCACTGGGAGCTCAGGATGGTTATTGTCAACTGAGTGGAGGTGTTGTGTGAAGCAAGCCTGCACTTGATTTCACCGAGGTTGATCATACGCTGAATAATCATACCAGGTTTTTGTTTGGAAGTGGAAAGAGATAATAGAAATTGCATTAATTGCAACGTGTAAAAAGAGTTGAGATATTGTATTATAATTTTGCTGCATGTCATTGTGGTATATATCATGTCTTGATTGGTGAATATGTTTAGTTTGCGACTTTATTTCAAGCAGAAATATTATGTGATTGCTTCATTGACCATAATTCCGACTGGTAACTACGCACTTCGTCCAAGCACATTATCGCTCGCTTAATGCAAGCCATCTTCAATGACCACCTCAACTGTCATTTGGCAACCTAAAAAGTTGCCGAGGTTGCCCGGCTGGCAACAAGGAAAAAAGGTTAAGTGAGAGCCCTGAATTCCGTTTGCTCTCTCCCTCCTTAAAAAGGTTGGGTAACATTAGCTACCTTCCCATCCACAGGAAATGATCCTGAATCTATAGAAAATTGGAATATAATCACCAATGCTTCCACGATTTCTAGAGCCGCTTCCTTTCGTATCCTGGGATGCAGACCATCAGGCCCTGAGGGTTTAAGAGCATTCATTCCCATCAGTCTACCCAACACCATTTCCTGCTAATGTGAATTTCCTTCAGTTCATATCACAAACTCCTTGCTGGACCCTCTGCAGTTTGCGTATCGGGCTAATAGATCTGTGGATAATGCAGTCAACCTGGGCCTGCACTTCATCCTACAGCATAGATTAGATTATTCCTTTAATAATCCTTTCAGGAAATTACAGTGCCACGACAGCTTCAAGACAAACATAACACCACGCTTTCATACATAACAAGTTAAAATACGTTAAAATACAGGTTAAAATACAATTAATTTAAAAAAAGTGCAGTTATTTATGCTCATTGTAAAGTCTTATAGCAGCTGGTAAACAGGACTTCCTGTATCTCTCCGTTTTGCACATTGGTGCAATCAGCCTCTGGCTGAAGATGCTGCTCTTGATCACCTTCAGGGCATGGAGTGGGTGAGTGGGGTTTGTCATTATGGAACCTAGTTTATTTAGAGTTCTGGCCTCTGCCACCTGCTGGACCGTTCGTTGCTCAGCCCCGACCACTGAGCCGGCCTTCCTGATTAGTTTGTCCAATCTGTTTTTATCCGCTATACGGGCGCCATCTCCCCAACAGGCCACAGCAAAGAACAGAGCACTGGCCACCACTGAATGGTAGACACTGCACAGTAGGGGTTGGCAGATATTAAAAGACCTCAGCCTCCTTAAAAAATACAGTCGGCTTTGTCCCCTCCTGTACACCGCCTCCATATGACACTTCCAGTTCAGCTCACTGTCAAGCTGCACCCCAAGGTACCTGTGATTAGCAACCACCTCCACCTCAGTGCCCTTAATGGTGATCGGCGTTGCTTGAGTCCTCCTCCTCCCCCTCCTAAAGTCCACCACTATCTCCTTTGTTTTTTTGGTGTTGAGATGGAGATTATTGTGTGCGCTCCACTCCACAAAGTTACTTATAATGTCTCTGTATTCCTCCTCATTGCCCCCTTTAATGAGGCCGACAACAGCTGTATCATCCGAAAACTTCTGCAAAAAGCAGCTGTTGGTGTTCCATTGGAGATCCGCTGTGTAGATGGTAAACAGGAACGGAGCCAGCACAGTTCCTTGTGGAGCCCCTGTGCTGCTCAAGATGGTGCCCGAGACACTATTCTGTCGGCGCACGTACTGTGGTCTGAGGGAAAGGTAATCCAAACACCACAGTACCAGTGATGGATCCACTTTCATCTTCTCCATCTTCTCCCCTAGCAGTCGGGGCTGAATAGTGTTGAAGGCGCTTGAAAAGTCAAAAAAAGTAATCCTTACAGATGCATCAGTAGTGTCCAAATGTGTGTACACCCTCTGCAGCATGTAAATGAGGGCATCATCGACACTGATGTTAGGCTGATATGCAAACTGTAAAGGATCCATGTGATTTGACACACTAGTCCTGATGTAGGAAAGGACAAGTCTCTCAAATGTCTTCATTATGTGAGAAGTGAGCGCTACTGGTCTGTAGTCATTGTAGAGAGTGGGATGGGTCTTCTTTGGAACAGGTACCAGGCAAGATGTTTTCCACAGCCTTGGAACCCTCTGTAGACGTAAGCTCAGGTTGAACAGGTGTGTTAGAATACCACACAGCTCTGAAGAGCAAGTCTTCAGTAGCCTTGGGCTGGTGTCATCAGGCCCCACTGCCTTCCCTGGCTTCAGTCTGTCCAGCATCACCTTGACCTGAGCAGTATAAAGAGTCATGGGTGGGGCTGCCGGTGGAGTGGGAGGTGGAAAGAGGGGACTCCGTACAGGTGACATCACAGGAGTGATGGAGAGAGGGATGGGAGGTGGAGAGGAAGCAGCAATGGTCAGCAGACCAGGTGGGGGAGGCTGGGGTGGTGTGGAGCCGTCGAATCTGTTGAAGAATCTATTCAGATCATCAGCCAGACCCTGTTCACCATCAGGCAGTGTACCACCGTTCTGCTTCATGCCCATGATCTTTCGCATTCCAGCCCATACCTGCTTCACACCATCTTGCTGCAGCTGTCGTTCCAATTTGAACCTATAGGCTTCTTTCCCCTCCTTAATCCTCACCTTCAGTTCCTTTTGAAGTTCTTTGATTTTATTCCTGTCGCCCTCCCTGAAAGCCTTTTTCTTCTCATTTAGTAAGGCCTTCAGGCTGCTGGTAATCCAGGGTTTGTTATTGGGGTAGCAACGAATTACCCTGGGTGGCATGATGTCATCATAACAGAAATTGATGTAATGGGTAATGCATTCTGTTAGGCCGTCAATGTCTTCCCCATACTCCTCACAGAACGCATCCCAATCTGTTGTCTCAAAACAATACCTCAGGGCTTCATCTGCCTCAGGATACCAGTCTCTTGATGTTCTGATGGTGACAGGCAACCTCTTGGCAGCTGGTGTGTAGGAGGGAGAGAGATGTAGCATGTCGTGGTCTGATCGACCAAGAGGGGGCAGTGCAGTACATTTGTATGCATTTTTGACATTTGCATACAAGAGATCCAGCGTTTTATCACCTCTGGTTGTACAGTCAATATACTGTTTAAAAGTGGGCAAAGTCTTAGAGAGACAGACATGGTTATAATCTCCAGACACAACAATGAACGCCTCTGGGTACTTGGACTGGAGTCCCGCTATAGTGGTGTGCAGCACGTCACACGCGACTTCCGCCTTGGCAGATGGAGGAATATAAACAACAATGGCTACCACTACAGTGAACTCCCTGGGTAGGTAATAAGGTCTTAAACTAACCGCTAAGAGTTCAATGTCCTTGTTGCATATCCGTTCTTTGATAGTAGCGTGATTAGGGTTACACCACTTGTTATTGACGAGCAGTAAAAGCCCCCCACCTTTCTGCTTACCGCTCGCTCCGGTGTCCCTGTCCGCACGTATCGACCTGAAGCCGGTGAAACTGATCAAAGAATCGGGCGTGTTTTCCGTCAGCCACGTCTCTGTCAGGCTAACAATGCTGCTCTCCCGGTACACTTTCTGGTACCTGACCAGGGTTTCTAATTCGTCTAATTTGTTCGTTAGACAGCGAACATTTCCCATGGTGATAGATGGAAGGGCTGGTTTAAAAGTCTCTCTCCATGTTCTCGTCAACCTCCTCTTGTTTCTCTTCACTCCCGCACGCGTTCCCCGATGTCTCCTCCGTAAGAGTTCCCTCGATATGTCATGTCGAGTCCCGAATATTGAGCCATGTACCAGGCTTAGCAGTTCCTGACGGGTATATATCACGGCAGTTTGCTCCGCCCGTCTGGCCGATATCAGGCACATATTTCCACTCCACTCCCGTTCCCCAGAAAGTATGGTTAAGTCTTGATTACGAACTCAACAACACGCAATAGTTGTAGCTATAACACTTATATGTAGTCTACTAAAATACTAACTAAGCATACACACTAATAATCCTATATAATACTAAATAAATAAACACTACACACAGCTGCTCGCGACAGGCTGCCGTCTCACCGGCGCCATTTTCCTATGCGAGGATCCTGTTTGTTGATTTTTGCTCTGCATTCAACACCATTGTGCCAGAGCTCCTACACTCCAAACTTTCCGAGTTGACTGTGCCTGAACCCCTCTGTCAGTGGATCACCAACTTCCTGACAGACAGGAAGCAGCATGTGAGGCTGGGAAAGCACATCTTGGACCCGCAAACACTCAGCATAGGAACACCGCAAGGCTGCGTACTCTCTCCTCTCCTCTCTCTACACCAACGACTGCACCTCCACAGACACCTCTGTCAAGCTTCTCAAGTTTGCGTATGACACAACCCTGATTGGACTGATCCAGGATGGGGAGGAATCTGCCTACAGACAGGAAGTGTCACAGCTGGTGTCCTGGTGCCGTAGCAACAACCTAGAGATCAATGCTCTTAAGACAGTGGAATTGATTGTAGACTTTAGGAGAGCTCCCCCTCCCCTCACCCCACTCACCATCAACAACATCACAGTCATATCTGTGGAGTATTTTAAGTTCTTGGGAACCATCATCTCCAAGGACCTTAAGTGGGGGGCTATCATCGACTCCACAGTCAAAAAGGCACAACAGAGGATGTACTTCCTGCGGCAGCTGAGGAAGCTCAATCTGCCACAGGCAATGATGGTCCAAACCTACACGGCCATCGTAGAGTCTTTTCTCACCTTCCCCATCATGGTCTGGTTTGGCTCAGCCACCAAGCACGACATCTGGAGGCTACAGCGAATCATCCAATCAGCAGAGAAGATTATTGGCTGCAACCTTCCCTCCATTGATGAACTGTACACTGCAAGGGCCAGGAAGCGAGCGGGCAAGATCATCTCTGACCCCTCTCACTCTGGCCACAAACTCTTTGAATCACTTCCCTCTGGAAGGCGACTCCGGACTGTCAAAGCTGCCACAGCCAGACATAAAAACAGTTTTTATCCACGAGTAGTTGCTCTACTCAACAGCCAAAAATCTGTAGCCTCCCTTTGATCTGGTATTTTGTTAGTTCACATGCTTGATCAATGGTGTTTTATCATTAATGTTTTATTAGGGTTAGGGTTTTCTGAGTCATTCGTAACTGTCACTGTATGTCATGTTGTTACTTGTGGCCGGAGCACCAAGGCAAATTTCTTGTATGTGAGTACTTGGCCAATAAACGTAATTACTTACTTACTTACTTACTTCCTCCGTCACCCGAGGTCCTCAGGCTACAAGTACATCTGGGAGATTGTTTGTGTCTTCCTTAGTGAAGACAAATAACCATATAACAATTACAGAATGGAAACAGGCCATCTCGGCCCTACAAGTCCGTGCCGAACAATTATTTTCCCCTAGTCCCATCTACCCGCACTCAGACCATAACCCTCCATTCCCTTCCCATCCATATACCTATCTAATTTATTTTTAAATGAAAAAATCGAACCTGCCTCCACCACTTCCACTGGAAGCTCATTCCACACAGCTACCACTCTCTGAGTAAAGAAGTTCCCCCTCATGTTACCCCGAAACATCTGTCCCTTAATTCTGAAGTCATGTCCTCTTGTTTGAAACTTCCCTACTCTCAATTGGAAAAGCTTGTCCACGTCAACTCTGTCTATCCCTTTCATCATTTTAAAGACCTCTATCAAGTCCCCCCTTAACCTTTGCGCTCCAGAGAATAAAGACCTAACTTATTCAACCTTTCTCTGTAACTTAGTTGCTGAAACCCAGGCAACATTCTAGTAAATCTCCTCTGCACTCTCTCTATTTTGTTGACATCCTTCCTATAATTGGGCGACCAAAATTGTACACCATACTCCAGAATTGGTCTCACCAATGCCTTGTACAATTTTAACATTACATCCCAACTTCTATACTCAATGCTCTAATAAATGCTGGCATACCAAAAGCTTTATTTACCACCCTATCTACATGAGATTCCACCTTCAGGGAACTATGCACAGTTATTCCTAGATCCCTCTGTTCAACTGCATTCCTCAATTCGCTACCATTTACCATGTACGTCCTATTTTGATTTGTCCTGCCAAGATATAGCACCTCACACTTATCAGCATTAAACTCCATCTGCCATCTTTCAGCCCATTCTTCCAAATGGCCTAAATCTCTCTGTAGACTTTGGAAAGCTACTTCATTATCCACAACACCACCTATCTTAGTATCATCTGCATAATTACTAATCCAATTTACCACACCTTCATCCAGATCATTGATGTACATGACAAACAACCGTGGACCTAACACAGATCCCTGAGGCACGCTACTAGTCACCTGCCTCTAAAGTACCTGTTCAACTTGTCTGCCATTCCCATAATAAATTCACCTGTTTCTGTCTTCAAGGGTCCAACTTTGGTCTTAACTAATTTTTTCCTCTTCACATAAGGCTCCTTTATTTTCTTGGCTAGCTTAACTTTGTTCCTCATGCTTTCTCCCCGTTTTACCATTTTAGTTATCTTCTGTTGCTCTTTGCCCAATCCCCGGGCTTCCCGCTCATCTTTGCTATGTCGCACTTTTTCTCTTTTATTTTTATACTGTCCTTGACTTCCATTGTCAGCTATGGTCGCCTCTTACTCCCCTTTCTTCCTCTTTTGAATGAACTGATCCTGCACCTTCTGTATTATTCCCAGAAATACTTGCCATTGTTGTTCCACTGTCATCTCTGCTAGGGTCTCTTTCCAGTCAACTTTGGCCAGCTCCTCCTTCATGGCTCCATAGTTCCATTTGCCCAACTGTAATACTGACACTTCCGATTTTACCTTTACATAGATAAATGTGAGGTTATCCCCTCTGGTGGCAAAAACAAGGGGGCAGATTATTATCTCAATGGGGTTAGGTTAGGTAAGGCGGAGGTGCAGCGAGACCTGGGCATCCTTGTACACCCGTTACTGAAAGACCAGGGGCCCCAGTCTTATGCCCCTGTCCCACTTAGGAAACCTGAATGGAAACCTCTGGAGACTTTGCGCCCCACCCAATGTTAAGGAGAAGGAGAAGGACTGCAAAGGTAACAATCTCAGGATTACATAGAAACATAAAAACATAGAAAATAGGTGCAGGAGTAGGCCATTCGGCCCTTCGAGCCTGCACCGCCATTCAATATGATCATGGCTGATCATTCAACTCAGTATCCTGTACCTGCCTTCTCTCCATACCCCTTGATCCCTTTAGCCACAAGGGCCACATCTAACTCCCTCTTAAATATAGCCAATGAACTGGCCTCAACTACCTTCTGCGGCAGAGAATTCCAGAGATTCACCACTCTCTGTGTGAAAAAGGTTTTCCTCATCTCGGTCCTAAAAGATTTCCCCCTTATCCTTAAACTGTGACCCCTTGTTCTGGACTTCCCCAACATCGGGAACAATCTTCCTGCATCTAGCCTGTCCAACCCCTTAAGAATTTTGTAAGTTTCTATAAGATCCCCCCTCAATCTTCTAAATTCTAGCGAGTACAAACCGAGTCTATCCAGTCTTTCTTCATATGAAAGTCCTGACATCCCAGGAATCATTCTGGTGAACCTTCTCTGTACTCCCTCTATGGCAAGAATGTCTTTCCTCAGATTAGGAGACCAAAACTGTACGCAATACTCCAGGTGTGGTCTCACCAAGACCCTGTACAACTGCAGTAGAACCTCCCTGCTCCAATACTCAAATCCTTTTGCTATGAATGCTAACATACCATTCGCCTTCTTCACTGCCTGCTGCACCTGCATGCCTACTTTTAATGACTGGTGCACCACGACACCCAGGTCTCGTTGCATCTCCCCCTTTCCTACTCGGCCACCATTCAGATAATAGTCTACTTTCCTGTTTTTGCCACCAAAGTGGATAACCTCACATTTATCCACATTATACTGCATATGCCCCACTAGATAGTGCCTGCCATTGAGAAAAGGACCCGTTTATTCCTACACTTTGCTTCCTGTCTTCCAACCAGTTCTCTATCCACATCAATACTGAACCCCCAATACCGTGTGCTTTAAGTTTGTATACTAATCTCTTATGTGGGACCTTGTCGAAAGACTTCTGAAAGTCCAGATATAACACATCCACTGGTTCTCCCTTATCCACTCTACTAGTTACATCCACGAAAAATTCTATAAGATTCGTCAGACATGATTTATCCTTCATAGATCCATGCTGACTTTGTCCAAAGATTTCACCACTTTCCAAATGTGCTGCTATCCCATCTTTAATAACTGACTCCAGCAGTTTCCCCACTACCGACGTTAGACTAACTGGTCTGTAATTCCCCGTTTTCTCTCTCCCTCCCTTTTTAAAAGTGGTGTTACATTAGCTACCCTCCGATCCTCAGGAACTACTCCAGAATCTAAAGTGTTTTGAAAATTTATCACTAATGCATCCACTATTTCTGGGGCTATTTCCTTAAGTACTCTGGGATGCAGCCTATCTGGCCCTGGGGATTTATCGGCCTTTAATCCATTCAATTTACCTAACACCACTTCCCGGCTAACCTGGATTTCACTCAGTTCCTCCATCTCATTTGACCCCCCGGTCCCCTGCTATTTCCGGCAGATTTTTTATGTCTTCCTTAGTGAAGACAGAACCAAAGTAGTTATTCAATTGGTCTGCCATGTCCTTGTTCCCCATGATCCATTCACCCGTTTCTGACTGCAAGGGACCTACATTTGTTTTAACTAATCTTTTTCTCTTCACATATCTTTAAAAGCTTTTGCAGTCAGTTTTTATGTTCCCTGCCAGTTTTCTTTCATAATCTATTTTCCCTTTCCTAATTAAGCCCTTTGTCCTCCTCTGCTGGTCTCTGAATTTCTCCCAGTTCTCTGGGAGGCTGCTTTTTCTGGCTAATTTGTACGCTTCATCTTTTGTTTTGATACTATCCCTGATTTCCCTTGTTATCCACGGATGCACTACCTTCCCTGATTTATTTTTTTGCCAAACTGGGATGAACAATTGTTGTAATTCAACCATGCAGTCTTTAAATGCCTTCCATTGCATATCCACCGTCAACCCATTAAGAATCAATCGCCAGTCTATCTTGGCCAATTCACGTCTCATACCCTCAAAGTTACCTTTCTTTAAGTTCAGGACCCTTGTTTCTGAATTAACGATGTCACTCTCCGTCCTAATGAAGAACTCAACCATATTATGGTCACTCTTGCCCAAGGGGCCACGCACAACAAGACTGCTAACTAACCCTTCCTCATTACTCAATCCCCAGTCTAGAATAGCCTGCTCTCTCGTTGGTTCCTCTACATGTTGGTTTAGAAAACTATCCCGCATACATTCCAAGAAATCCTCTTCCTCAGCACCCTTGCCAATTTGATTCACCCAATCTATATGTAGATTGAAGTCACCCATTATAACTGTTTTACCTTTGTTGCACGCATTTCTAATTTCCTGTTTGATGCCATCCCTAACTCCACTACTACTGTTAGGTGGCCTGTACACAACTCCCACTAGCGTTTTCTGCCCCTTAGTGTTTCGCAGATCTACCCATATCGATTCCACATCCTCAAAGCTAATGTCCTTCCTTTCTATTGCGTTAATCTGCTCTCTAACCAGCAACGCTACCCCACCTCCTTTCCCTTTCTGTCTATCCCTCCTGAATATTGAATATCCCTGGATGTTCAGCTCCCAGCCTTGGTCACCCTGGAGCCATGTCTCCGTGATCTCAACTATATCATAGTCATTAATAGCTATCTGCACATTCAACTCATCCAACTTATTACGAATGCTCTTTGCATTGAGACACAAAGTCTTCAGGCTTGTTTTTACAACACTCTTACCCCTTATACTATTATGCTGAAAAGTGGCCCTTTTTGATTTTTGCCCTGGATTTGCCGGCCTGCCACTTTTACTTTTCACCTTGCTACCAATTGATTTTACCCTCATTACTGCCTGTGCCATGCGACAGTGAGAGTAGGAATGGAGCGAGGTGGAGGATAAATGAGTGGATGAGGGACTGGTGCAGTGGGTATGGATTCAAGTTTCTGGATCATTGGGACCTCTTTTGGGGAAGGTGCGACCTGTACAGAAAGGACGGGTTGCACTTGAACTCGAGGGGGACCAATATCCTGGCGGCGAGATTTGCAAAGGCTACTCGGGAGACTTTAAACTAGTATGGTTGGGGGGAGGGACTCAAATTGGGAAAGCTAGCAGTCAGTGTGTGAGGCAGGAGGCAGAGAATGGTAGCACTCTGACCCAAAATGTAGGGGAGAGAGAAGAAAAAGACAATAAACAGAGAATAAGAGAGGGTGGGTTTCTTAAATGTGTATATTTTAATGCTAGGAGCATTGTAAGAAAGGTGGATGAACTTAGAGCCTGGATTGACACCTGGAAGTATGATGTTGTGGCGAACAGTGAAACATGGTTGCAAGAGGGCTGTGATTGGAAACTAAATATTCCAGGATTTCGTTGCTTCATGTGTGATAGAATTGGAGGGGCAAGAGGTGGAGGTGTTGCCTTGCTTATCAGGGAAGATATTACAGCAGTGCTTTGGCAGGATAGATTAGAGGCCTTGTCTAGGGAGGCTATTTGGGTGGAACTGAGAAATGGGAAAGGGGTAGCAACACTTATAGGGGTGTATTATAGACCGCCAAATGGGGAGCGAGAATTGGAAGAGCAAATATGTAAGGAGATTGCAGATATTAGTAATAAGCACAAGGTAGTGATTGTGGGAGATTTCAATTTTCCACACATAGACTGGGAAACACATTCTGTAAATGGGCAGGATGGGTTGGAGTTTGTAAAATGTGTGCAGGATCATTTTTTGCAGCAATACATAGAAGTACCTACTAGAGAAGGGGCGGTGCTGGACCTCCTGGTAGGAAATGAGACGGGTCAGGTGGCAGAGGTATGCGTTGGGGAACAGTTCGGGACCAGTGATCACAATACCATTAGTTTCAATATAATTATGGAGAGGGTCAGAACTGGACCTAGGGTTGAGATTTTTGATTGGAGAAAGGCTAACTTTGAGGACATGCGAAAGGATTTAAAAGGAGTAAATTGGGAGTTTGTTTTATGGGAAAGATGTGGAAGAGAAATGGAGTACATTTAAAGGTGAAATTTTAAGAGTACAGAATCTTTATGTCCCTGTTCGGTTGAAAGGAAATAGTAAAAATTGGAAAGAGCCATGGTTTTCAAGGGAAATTGGACACTTGGTTCGGAAAAAGAGAGAGATCTACAATAATTATATGCAGCATGGAGTAAATGAGGTGCTTGAGGAGTATAAAAATGTAAAAAGAATCTTAAGAAAGAAATTAGAAAAGCTAAAAGAAGATATGAGGTTGCTTTGGCAAGTAAGGTGAAAGTAAATCCAAAGGGTTTCTACAGCTATATTAATATCAAAAGGATAACGAGGGATAAAATTGGTCCATTAGAGAGTCAGAGTGGACAGCTATCTGCAGAGCCAAAAGAGATGGGAGAGATATTGAACAATTTCTTTTCTTTGGTATTCACCAAGGAGAAGGATATTAAATTATGTGAGGTAAGGGAAACAAGTAGAGTAGCTATGGAAACTATGAGATTCAAAGAAGAGGAAGTACTGAAACTGTTGAGAAATATAATGTGGATAAGTCTCCAGATCCGGACAGGATATTCCCTAGGACATTGAGGGAAGTTAGTGTAGAAATAGCAGGGGCTATGACAGAAATATTTCAAATGTCATTAGAAACGGGAATAGTACCGGAGGATTGGCGTACTGCGCATATTGTTCCATTGTTTAAAAAGGGGTCTAAGAGTAAACCTAGCAATTATAGACCTGTTAGTATGACGTCAGTGGTGGGCACAAATTAATGGAAAGGATACTTTGAGATAATATATATAAGCATCTGGATAAACAGGGTCTGATTAGGAACAGTCAACATGTATTTGTGCCTGGAAGGTCATGTTTGACTAATCTTCTTGAATTTTTTGAAGAGGTTACTCGGGAAATTGATGAGGGTAAAGCAGTGGATGTTGTATATATGGACTTCAATAAGGCCTTTGACAAGGTTCCTCATGGAAGGTTGGTTAAGAAGGTTCAATGGTTGGGTATTAATGGTGGAGTAGCAAGATGGATTCAACAGTGGCTGAATGGGAGATGCCAGAGAGTAATGGTGGATGGTTGTTTGTCAGGTTGGAGGCCAGTGACTAGTGGGGTGCCACAGGGATCTGTGTTGGGTCTACTGTTGTTTGTCATGTACATCAATGATCTGGATGATGGTGTGGTAAATTGGATTAGTAAGTTTGCAGATGATACTAAGGTAGGTGGGGTTGTGGATAATGAAGTAGATTTTCAAAGTCTACAGAGAGATTTATGCCAGTTGGAAGAGTGGGCTGAAAGATGGCAGATGGAGTTTAATGCTGATAAGTGTGAGGTGCTACATCTTGGCAGAACAAATCAAAATAAGACGTACATGGTAAATGGTAGGGAATTGAAGAATGCAGGTGAACAGAGGGATCTGGGAATAACTGTGCACAGTTCCCTGAAAGTGGAATCTCATGTAGATAGGGTGGTAAAGAAAGCTTTTGGTGTGCTGGCCTTTATAAATCAGAGCATTGAGTATAGAAGTTGGGATGTAATGTTAAAATTGTACAAGGCATTGGTGAGGCCAATTCTGGAGTATGGTGTACAATTTTGGTCGCCTAATTATAGGAAGGATGTCAACAAAATAGAGAGAGTACAGAGGAGATTTACTAGAATGTTGCCTGGGTTTCAGCAACTAGGTTACAGAGAAAGGTTGAACAAGTTAGGGCCTTATTCTTTGGAGCGCAGAAGGTTAAGGGGGGACTTGATAGAGGTCTTTAAACTGATGAGAGGGATAGACAGAGTTGACGTGGATAAGCTTTTCCCACTGAGAGTAGGGAAGATTCAAACAAGGGGACATGACTTGAGAATTAAGGGACAGAAGTTTAGGGGTAACATGAGGGGGAACTTCTTTACTCAGAGAGTGGTGGCTGTGTGGAATGAGCTTCCAGTGAAGGTGGTGGAGGCAGGTTCGTATTTATCATTTAAAAATAAATTGGATAGTTATATGGACGGGAAAGGAATGGAGGGTTATGGTCTGAGCGCAGGTATATGGGACTAGGGGAGAATACGTGTTCGGCACGGACTAGAAGGGTCGAGATGGCCTGTTTCCGTCATTGTTACATGGTTATATGAGGTCCAGTACCAACTTGATTTTCCCAGTCTACCTGCATGTTGAAATCTCCCATAACAACCACAGCATTACCTTTGCGACATGCCAACTTGCACCCTATATCCAGGCTACTGTTTGGGGGCCTATAGATAACAATTAGGGTCACCCCCCATAAGGGACTAAATTTAATTCCTCATCAACAGAGCTACCCCACACCTTCTGCCCACCTGTCTGTCTTTTTGATAGGCCGTATCAGGGCTCGAAATTAACGGTTGTCCGGGTGCCATTGACTACTCAAAGCGGCGCCGGGCAACCTAAACACCGAGTCATTTTGCTCGGCTTGGCAACCAGATACTGGTTTGTACCGAAGTTAGACACAAAAAACTGGAGTAACTCCGCGGGTCAGGCAGCATCTCTGGAGAAAAGGAACGCAACATTTTGTGTCGGCGGTGACGGCTGTATTGCGTTGGAAAGATACTAGATGTGGGGTGACGAAGGGTCACAGCAAATGACGGGCCCCGAACAGCGAAAGCGGCTCCATCTCCTCCTCCCGCCCCCCGCCCGCCCTGATAAGGGCCGCTGCTTGCAAACCCGCTAATGGCGCACTTTAAAAACAAACCCTCCCGCATGCCGAGACCAGGAGGAGGGAGGGAGGGGGAGGCCTCGGCGTGCGGGAGTGTATGTTTTGAAAGCGGTTATCGCCGTTAGCGGGTTTGCAAGCAGCGGCCGCTATCAGGGAGGAGGAGATGGAGCCGCTATCGCGGCTGCTGCTGCTGCTGTGCGGGACCCGTCATTCGCTCTGATACTTCTGAAGCAGCTGCACCATAGATCATATAGCTATATGATCTTTGAGCTGCACCGCTCGGCCCCACACCTTGCTGTTGGCTGGCGGAGGAGGGAGGCGGTGGCAAGGAAATCCCAACGGCCAAGGCAGCGGGCGATGTTGTCCGAGATGCGCTGACCCTCCTTCCTCCATACCTCGCCCCCTTTCTTTCTCTCTCTCTTGTACGCCCCATCCAACCACCCCCCCCTTATCCTGGGACCCCTCCTCTACATCCCGCACGGTTCCCCATTCTCGCATCTATTCAGTCGTCACTGACATCCCCTGTGCGCCCCTCTCCTCCCCATCTCCCCCACCAATCTATTCATCCTCGGCTGATCACCCTATCCACCTCGCATTGATTCTCCTGCCACCCCCCCCCCCCCCCCCCCCCCCATCCATCCTGCACTGGTTCCCCTATTCACCCTGTACTTACCCCTTTCCCATCCATCCTGCACTTCTCCATCCATCCTGTACTGATCCCCCATCCATCCTGTGCTAATCCACGCATTCATCCCGTACTGACCCACCCTCCATTTACCCTGCACCTTCTCCTCATTCATCCTGTAGTGATTCTCCATTCATCCTGCACAGACCCTCCGATCCACACTGTACTGACCCCCCCCCCATTCATCCTGCGCTGACCTCCCACCCCCCCATACAACCTGTACTGATCCTCCCATTCAAGAAGAATGGGGGGATCAGTCTGAGGAAGGGTCTCGACCCAAAACGTTGCCTATTTCCTTCGCTCCATAGATGCTGCCTCACCCGCTAAGTTTCTCCAACACTTTTGTCTACCCCATCCATCCCGTACAGAATGCCCCATTCTACATCACTGACATCCCATGTGCTCTCCCCTCACAATTTTATCCTACTCCAACCAACACGTACTAATTCACCTGCCTCAATCCATCCATTCTGCACCGACTACCTTCTAACCCCCCTCCCTCCCCCGCCATCTATCCACCCCGCACTGATTCACACACACTCCCCTCCCTGACCCTATTGTCCTGGAAATGTCTTCAGAGCGAACATTGACTATGTTTGATAACGGAATGCAATCAAATGTGTTTTAATTAAAAATGTTATTATTTGTTTAAATCCATAAAGATGGATTAATTATATTGTGAACCGCAGTGTTCGATTGTCACTGCTACCGTTGACACATTTTTACAGAATTCATTTTAACGGCAAATCAATGCTCTTAATATGGAATATCAGTACTGTAGTTATTTAATGAGCAACATTCACAACTATACGTATGCATATATGTTACCATGGTCCAGGATTTATTGACACAGGTTGATCATACGCTAAATAATTCAACCACATTTTTGTTTGGAAGTGGAAAGAACTAATAGAAATTGCATTAATTGCAACGTGTAAAAAGAGTTGAGATACTGTCTTATAATTTTGCTGCATGTCATTGTGGGATATATCATGTCTTGATTGGTGAATATGTTTAGTTTGTGACTTTATTTGAAGCAGAAATAATATGTGAATGCTTCATTGAGTATAATTCCGATTGGTAACTACGCACTTCGTCCGAGCACATTATCGCACGCGTCATGCAAGCCGTCTTAAATGACCACCTAAACTGTCATTTGGCAACCTAAAAAGCTGCCAAGGTTGCCCGGCTGGCAACAGGGAAAAAAAGTTAAGCGAGAGCCCTGCATATAACCCTGAATATTCATTTCTCAGCCCTGGTCATCTTGCAGCCATGTTTCTGTAATTCCCACAACATCATACTTGCCAATTTCTAACTGGGCCTCAAGCTCACCCACTTTATTCCTTCTGCTTTGTGCATTCATATATTTTTAATGCATTACTTGCCTCACTTTGCACACCGATTCCTATTTCACTTGGCCATACTCTCCTATCCCTTTGTAAGCTTCCTGTCCCTGTAAAGAGTAGGAGTAAACGGGTCCTTTTCACAATGGCAGGCAGTGACTAGTGGGGTACCGCAAGGCTCAGTGCTGGGACCCCATCTATTTACAATATAAATGATTTGGACGAGGGAATTGATTGCAACATCTCCAAGTTTGCGGATGACACAAAGCTGGGGGGCAGTGTTAGCTGTGAGGAGGATGCTAGGATGCTGCAAGGAGACTTGGATAGGCTGGGTGAGTGGGCAAATGCATGGCAGATGCAGTATAATGTGGATAAATTTGAGGTTATCCACTTTGGTGGCAAAAACAGGAAAGTAGACTATTATCTGAATGGTGGCCGATTAGGAAAAGGGGAGATGTAACGAGACTTGGGTGTCATGGTACACCAGTCATTGAAAGTAGGCATGCAGGTGCAGCAGGCAGTGAAGAAAGCGAATGGTATGTTAGCATTCATAGCAAAAGGATTTGAGTATAGGAGCAGGGAGGTTCTACTGCAGTTGTACAGGGTCTTGGTGAGACCACACCTGGAGTATTGCGTACAGTTTTGGTCTCCAAATCTAAGGAAGGACATTCTTGCCATAGAGGGAGTGCAGAGAAGGTTCACCAGACTGATTCCTGGGATGTCAGGACTTTCATATGAAGAAAGACTGGATAGACTCGGTTTGTACTCGCTAAAATTTAGAAGATTGAGGGGGGATCTTATAGAAACTTACAAAATTCTTAAGGGGTTGGACAGGCTAGATGCAGGAAGATTATTCCCGATGTTGGGGAAGTCCAGAACAAGGGGTCACAGTTTTAGGATAAGGGGGAAATCTTTTAGGACCGAGATGTGGAAAACATTTTTCACAGAGAGGGTGGTGAATCTCTGGAATTCTCTGCCACAGAAGGTAGTTGAGGCCAGTTCATTGGCTATATTTAAGAGGGAGTTAGATGTGGCCCTTCTGGCTAAAGGGATCAGGGGGTATGCAGAAGGCAGGTACAGGATACTGAGTTGTACTTCGTGTTGTACTTACGGTGGCGCTGGTGCCAGCAGCCTCCACCTACAGCCCGGTATCTTTTAGTTTTTTTGTTTTTGTTGAAGTGTGTTTTTGATGTTTTTTTTAATGTCTTTATGTGGGGGAAGCGGGCACGGTAAGGGGGATACCGTCCTTCAGTCGCTTCCTGGAGAGGACGCGACTATTATTCGAGTCACGTCCTCGCCCCCCCCCCCCCCCCCCCAGCGGCCTACCTGGATTGGCGCGGCCTTTCCTGCCGGGATCGACCAGAGCTCCAGCAGCGGCGGGACAGCGCTGAAACATCGCGGGGCTGGCGATGCCTTACCGGGGGTCGCGGTCTGGAGCCCGGAGTGCTGGACCTGCTGCACCGACATCATGGAGCTGCGGTTTGCGGGCTCCCAATGCGGGCGGCGCTGATAGACAATGCGGGGTCCTGCGACTCCGCCCGGCTCGGCCTGCGGACTCGGGAGCTGCGGACTCCGGCTGCGGGAGGCGGCTGATCTGGAGGTCCGGGCCGCTGAGGAGGATGTTCACCGTCGGAGATCGGCGTCGGCGTTCCACCAGCCCGGCGTGAGGGCCTGAACATCGGGCCACCCGGGGCGGCGACTGCGGGTGCTAGGAAGGCCTCGACCACGAGTGAACAACTGGGAAGAACGGAGGGGAGGCTGGCTGGACTATGGTGCCTTCCTCACCTTGGTGGCACTGTGTTATGTTGTGTCGTGGGCTTTCAGTGTTTGTGCTTTTTTTTTAAATTCTATTTTATTTTTAATATGTTTTATTATTTATTATTATTTATTTATTTTTACGATACTGCCTGTAAGGGAAATTCATTTCGTTGTCTCTAGCTGAGACAATGACAATAAATTTGAATACAATACAATACAAAGTTGGATGATCAGCCATGATCATATTAAATGGCGGTGCAGGCTCGATGGGCCGAATGGCCTACTCCTGCACCTATTTTCTATGTTTCTATGACACAAAGCTGGGGGGCAGTGTTAGCTGTGAGGAGGATGCAAGGAGGCTGCAAGGTGACTTGGATAGGTTGGATGAGTGGGAAAATGCATGGCAGATAGAAACATAGAAATTAGGTGCAGGAGTAGGCCATTCGGCCCTTCGAGCCTGCACTGCCATTCAATATGATCATGGCTGATCATCCAACTCAGTATCCCGTACTTGCCTTCTGATCCCTTTAGCCACAAGGGCCACATCTAACTCCCTCTTAAATATAGCCAATGAACTGGCCTCGACTACCCTCTGTGGCAGAGAGTTCCAGAGATTCACCACTCTCTGTGTGAAAAAAGTTCTTCTCATCTCGGTTTTAAAGGATTTCCCCCTTATCCTTAAGCTGTGACCCCTTGTCCTGGACTTCCCCAACATCGGGAGCAATCTTCCTGCATCTAGCCTGTCCAACCCCTTAAGAATTTTATAAGTTTCTATAAGATCCCCTCTCAATATCCTAAATTCTAGAGAGTATAAACCAAGTCTATCCAGTCTTTCTTCATAAGACAGTCCTGACATCCCAGGAATCAGTCTGGTGAACCTTCTCTGCACTCCCTCTAGGGCAATAATGTCCTTCCTCAGATTTGGAGACCAAAACTGTACGCAATACTCCAGGTGTGGTCTCACCAAGACCCTGTACAACTGCAGTAGATGATAGGGGGCGCCGTCCTGTGTGGAATGGCTGCTCAGCCTGCAGCTGTTTGTTTTTCACTCTTTTTAAAATTTTTAGTGAGTTTTAATGTTTTATTTTTGGAGCTCTAGTCTTTTTTTATGTGGAGGTTGGGGGGGGGGGGAGGAAGGGGGAAACTACTTTTCAGGGTCCCAACCTGGTCGGAGAGGCAGCTTTTATCCGCGCTGCACTTTCGACCAGTCCTTGCGGCCTACCAGTGGGCCTCGAGCGGCGTTTCCTGAGGGGACCGCCCAGTACCTTGGTTTCAGTGGCGGCGGCACAGCGCTGGAGCGCTATTGCGGAGCGGGCGATGCCTTGCCAGGGTCGCCGCGTTGGAGCTCCGGTGAGATGAAGACCGCCGATGAATCATCACGGTGCTGCGGGTCCGCGGAGCTGTGGGTCCGTGGAGCGGCCAGCCACAGGAGGCGGCGCTGAACTTAACATCAGGAGCCTGGGATCTCTCGCGATGAGATCGCCAGTGATGGAGCTCCATCCGGCGCGGCCTTGTTGGCTTCGGAAGCCACGGTCTCCAGTAAGGAAGCGGCTGTTCCAGGTTTCCCAAGTCGCTGAGAGGATTCTCCGGACGCCGGAGCACCATCACCCGGCGAGAACGTCCTGGAACATTGGGCCTCTGTAAAGGCAACTGTGGAGGCCTCAATAGGCCCGACTATGGGTGGACATGAGATGGGGACTGGACATTGTGCCTTCCCTCATAATGGGAACCATTGTGGGGGGATGTTTTTATGTTAAAGACCTTTATTATTGTTATGTTTTAGCTGAAAGGACGCTGCACGGAGAGGAAGCTGGCGCTGTTTGTTCGCCGCTTCTCCGTCTGCTATTGCCTCTTGTGTTCTTGTTTGTGTTCTGTTTTTGTTTTGTTTTGTTTTTTTTGCCTTGCCTTGTAAAGCGACTGAGTCCTTGAAAAGCGCTATATAAATTCAATTTATTATTATTATTATTAATATTAGAAACATAGAAATTAGGTGCAGGAGTAGGCCATTCGGCCCTTCGAGCCTGCACCGCCATTCAATATGATCATGGCTGATCATCCAACTCAGTATCCCGTACCTGCCTTCTCTCCATACCCTCTGATCCCCTTAGCCACAAGGGCCACATCTAACGCTCTCTTAAATATAGCCAATGAACTGGCCTCGGCTACCCTCTGTGGCAGAGAGTTCCAGAGATTCACCACTCTCTGTGTGAAAAAGGTTCTTCTCATCTTGGTTTTAAAGGATTTCCCCCTTATCCTTAAGCTGTGACCCCTTGTCCTGGACTTCCCCAACATCGGGAGCAATCTTCCTGCATCTAGCCTGTCCAACCCCTTAAGAATTTTGTAAGTTTCTATAAGATCCCCTCTCAACCTCCTAAATTCTAGAGAGTATAAACCAAGTCTATCCAGTCTTTCTTCATAAGACAGTCCTGACATCCCAGGAATCAGTCTGGTGAACCTTCTCTGCACTCCCTCTATGGCAATAATGTCCTTCCTCAGATTTGGAGACCAAAACTGTACGCAATACTCCAGGTGTGGTCTCACCAAGACCCTGTACAACTGCAGTAGAACCTCCCTGCTCCTATACTCAAATCCTTTTGCTATGAAAGCTAACATACCATTCGCTTTCTTCATTGCCTGCTGCACCTTCATGCCCAATTTCAATGACTGGTGTACCATGACACCCAGGTCTCGCTGCATCTCCCCTTTTCCTAGTCGGCCACCATTTAGATAATAGTCTGCTTTCCTGTTTTTGCCACCAAAATGGATAACCTCACATTTATCCACATTATACTGCATCTGCCAAACATTTGCCCACTCACCCAGCCTATCCAAGTCACCTTGCAGTCTCCTAGCATCCTCCTCACAGCTAACACTGCCCCCCAGATTAATGTCATCCGCAAACTTGGAGATATTGCCTTCAATTCCCTCATCCAGATCATTAATATATATTGTAAATAGCTGGGGTCCCAGCACTGAGCCTTGCGGTACCCCACTAGTCACTGCCTGCCATTGTGAAAAGGACCCGTTTACTCCTACTCTTTGCTTCCTGTTTGCCAACCAGTTCTCTATCCACATCAATACTGAACCCCCAATGCCATGTGCTTTAAGTTTGTATACTAATCTCTTACGTGGGACCTTGTCGAAAGCCTTCTGGAAGTCCAGATACACCACATCCACTGGTTCTCCCCTATCCACGCTACTAGTTACATCCTCGAAAAATTCTATCAGATTCGTCAGACATGATTTACCTTTTGTAAATCCATGCTGACTTTGTCCAATGATTTCACCACTTTCCAAATGTGCTGCTATCCCATCTTTAATAACTGACTCTAGCAGTTTCCCCACTACCGATGTTAGACTAACTGGTCTGTAATTCCCCATTTTCTCTCTCCCTCCCTTCTTAAAAAGTGGGGTTACATTTGCTACCCGCCAATCCTCAGGAACTACTCCAGAATCTAAAGAGTTTTGAAAGATTATTACTAATGCATCCACTATTTCTGGAGCTACTTCCTTAAGTACTCTGGGATGCAGCCTATCTGGCCCTGGGGATTTATCGGCCTTTAATCCATTCAATTTACCCAACACCACTACCCGGCTAACCTGGATTTCACTCAATTCCTCCAACTCCTTTGACCCGCGGTCCCCTGCTATTTCCGGCAGATTATTTATGTCTTCCTTAGTGAAGACGGAACCAAAGTAATTATTCAATTGGTCCGCCATATCCTTGTTAACAGGCCTATTAACCCAATATAAATAGATACCATGCAATAAACAAAAATTCAATTAATTAATAACACCAATAGTATTGCATAAAAGACCTGCAAATGCATAAATGTTGAGAGGAATAGATAGAGTGGATCGTGTAGATGGGGCATAGAAACATAGAAAATAGGTGGAGGAGGCCATTTGGCCTTTCGAGCCAGCACCGCCATTTATTGTGATCATGGTTGATCATCCACAATCAATAACCCGTGCCTGCTTTCTCCCCATATCCCATTATTCCGCTAGCCCCTTATAAATTCATCCATTGAATTGGCCTCCACTGCCCTTCTGTGCAGAGAATACCACTAATTCAGAACTCTCTGGGTGAAAACTTTTTTTTCTCATCTCAGTTTTAAATGACCTCCCCTTTATTCAGACTGTAGCTCCTGGTTCTGGATTCCCCCAACATTGCGAACATTTTCATGCATCTAGCTTGTCCAGTCTTTTTATAATTTTATGTGTTTCTATAAGAAACCCTCTCATCCTTCTAAATTCCAATGAATATAAGCCCAGTCTTTACAATCTTTCCTCAAATGACAGTCCCACCATCCCGGGATCAACCTGGTGAACGTACGTTGTACTGCCTCAATAGCAAGGATGTCCTTGCTCAAATTGGGCCAAACTGCACACAATACTCCAGATGTGGTCTCACCGGGTCTCCGTACAACCACAGATGGATCTCTTTACTCCTGTGTGGGGAGGAGGGGGAGGGGTGTGTGTGCGGGGAGGGACACCACACAGCGACTTTCCCGACACCACACAATGACTTTCCCGACTCCACTCTTGCGGACTCAATCAGGACTTGTGGACTCAGACCCGCATCCGGGACTTTATTCTCCAGCGGGTGCCGGAAGGGGCATTACCTTCATGAACAATTTATTTTCTTCGGTATTCACCAAGGAGAAGGATATTGAATTATGTGAGGTAAGGGAAACAAGTAGAAACATACAAAATAGGTGCAGGAGTAGGCCATTCGACCCTTCGAGACTGCACCGCCATTCAATTGCTGGTTATGGAGGGTTATGGTCTGAGCGCAGGTATATGGGTCAGGTTAGGAACAGTCAACATGTATTTGTGGCTGGAAGGTCATGTTTGACTAATCTTCTGGGATTTTTTGAAGAGGTTACTAGGGAAATTGATGAGGGTAATGCAGTGGATGTTGTCTATATGGACTTTAGTAAGGCCTTTGACAAGGTTCCTCATGGAAGGTTGGTTAAGAAGGTTCAATTGTTGGGTAATAATGCAGGAGTAGCAAGATGGATTCAACAGTGGCTGAATGGGAGATGCCAGAGAGTAATGGTGGATGGCTGTTTGTCAGGTTGGAGGCAGGTGACTAGTGAGGTGCCACAGGGAGCTGTGTTGGGTCCACTGTTGTTTGTCATGTACATCAATGATCTGGATGATGGTGTGGTAAATTGTATTAGTAAGTATGCAGATGATGCTAAGATAGGCGGTGCTGTGGATAATGAAGTAGATTTCCAAAGTCTACAGAGAGATTTAGGCCATTTGGAAGAATGGGCTGAAAGATGGCAGATGGAGTTTTTTTTTTTAATATATTTTTTTATTAAAGGTAATCAATTACAATGCTTCAAACAACTTTATATCAAATTAATTCAATTTGCATTAAGTAAAACACTAGTAATACTTATCTACTATTTTTTTAGAAATAATGATAGAGAAAGAATAGAACAGTTATAAATCATTAAGAGAGTGATTAAATAATAATTTGATTATATATAAGAAAGAAAAGAGAAACGAAAAAAAAAAAAAAAAATTTGAGTAACCACAATATGTATTATTAATAACACTACTACAAGTGATAGTATCAATAAAGACATATATGTTAATTCCAATATAAAAATGAATTATTCTCACCAAATCCCGCAGGGTGCACGCCGAGCTGTGTTGCCAAGAACAGCTACTTCTCTAAATACTGTATATATGGAGACCATATCTGTTCAAAAGAATTATACTTGTCCAATAGGACAAATCTAATTCTTTCCAGATGTAACGTCTCCATCATCTCTGTTGCCCACATTTTGGTTGTGGGGGATAATGTTCCCTTCCAAAATTTCAATATGATTTTTTTCCCAATTATCAAACAGTAATCAAAGAAATTTCTTTGATTTACTGTAAGTGATAGATGTAAATCCGGAATTCCAAATATTATTAACTTTGGGTTAGGGTCCAATTTAACTTTGATGACTTCAGAAATAACTTTAAAAATTTCTGTCCAGTAATAATTCAATTTAGGACATGTAACGAAACTATGTATTAAATTTGCCTCTGCTTTCTTGCACTTATCACAAATAGCGGAGAGATTCGGAAAAATACTATTTAATTTAGTTTTCGAATAATGTAACCTATATAATACTTTAAATTGTATCAGTATATGTCTGGCGTTTAATGAACACCGGTGTATTCGTTGTAGACTTTCTTCCCAGTTTTCTTTTGTTATAGCCAATCCCATTTCATTTTCCCATGCTTGACGATATATTTCCGTTATTGGATTCTCCTTATCCAAAATGATGTTATATATATAGGCTATTAATTTTTCTGTATTTGGATGTAAATTAAACAGTTCGTCTAACAATCCTGCTTCTTTATTTTTATAATCTTGTGTATTGGATTTAATATAATCTCTAATTTGTAAATACCTAAACAAATGTTGTGGAGACAATCCATAAATATCTTATAACTCCTGGAATAAAAGAAATTTTCCTTTTCTATAAAGGTGTTCTATCCTTGTAATTCCTAAATCATCCCATTGTTTAAAGAGATTATCCAAATGTAGAGTCTTAACTATTTGTTTCCAAATACGTCTATTATTATATATTATTAGGTTGTCTTTATAATATTTTTTTTGTACTTCCGTTGGTGCAAAAATTATCGAACCTACATTGAAAGGTAGACAGTCTTCCTTTTCTATATTTAACCATGTCGGTTCATGATCCATATTTACCCACCAGAAATTCATATTCTTAATCTGAACAGCCCAGAAATAATATAAAAAGTTTGGAAGTGCTAATCCTCCATTTATCTTAGCTTTGCATAGATGTTTTTTATTTATTCTGTGATTTTTATAATCCCAAATAAAACTATTGACAATATTATCAATTTTTAAAAAAAAAGTTTTCGGAAGAAAAAAAGGAATAGCCTGAAACAAATATAACAACTGCGGTAGAAATACCATCTTTATGGCACTTATTCTACCAATCATGGATATAGGAAGTGTTTTCCAATATAAAATATTTTTTCTAAGTTTATCTAATAGTTGAGGATAGTTAGATTTTATTAATGAGTTATGAGTTTTAGCAGATGGAGTTTAATGCTAATAAGTGTGAGGTGCTACATCTTGGTAGGATAAATCAAAATAGGATGTACATGGTAAATGGTAGCGAATTGAGGAATGCAGTTGAACAGAGGGATCTAGCAATAACTGTGCATAGTTCCCTGAAGGTGGAATCTCATAGAGATAGGGTGGTAAAGAAAGCTTTTGGTATGCTAGCCTTTATAAATCAGAGCATTGAGTATAGAAGTTGGGATGTAATGTTAAAATTGTACAATGCATTGGTGAGACCAATTCTGGTGTATGGTGTACAATTTTGGCCGTCCAATTATAGGAAGGATGTCAACAAAATAGAGAGAGTACAGAGGAGATTTACTAGAATCTCTCCCCGCAGGTCTCCCCACTGCCCATCTAAGAACCTTCTACAGGGGCACAATTGAAAGCATAATAACCTACGGCATCACTTCCTGGTTCGGGAGCTGCAAGGCTTACGAACAATATCAACTAAATAGGATACTGAAGACCGCCAGCAGGATTACTGGTGCCCCACTCCCTTTCCTGCTGGAGATATACAAGAAGAGGAGCATCAGTAGAGACATCTCCATCATCCAGTACCCCTACCGCCCATCACACCACATCTTCTCCATTCTGCCATCTGGGAAGAAGTACAGGAGCATCAGCTGCAAAACCAGCAGGATGCCCCTCAGCTTCTTCCCACAGGCAATAAGACTGATTAACGGACTGTGTCCCCTCCCAAAATATCGCTCACCAACACATCCAACCCCGCCCATACTTTGACAGTTAGGCACCTGTCAAAGTAAAGCCACTGTCGATCGGAATGTCTGTTTTTATTATATTGTTAATTTTAGGCCGACTTTCTGTTTTAAACATGGTAATTTTAATTTGTTTTTAAAGCTCTATGTATTTATCCTTTTTTTTACTTATACACTGAATGGAAACCGATCGAGCAACTTTTTTTCGTTTCCTCTGTGTATGCGAGTACTCAGTGAAAATGATATTAAAGAAATACTGAATACTGAATAAGAATGTTGCCTGGGTTTCAGCAACTAGGTTACAGAGAAAGGTTGAATAAGTTAGGTCTTTATTCTTTGGAGCGCAGAAGGTTAAAGGGGGACTTGATAGAGGTCTTTAAAATGATGAGAAGGATAGACAGAGTTGACGTGGATAAGCTTTTCCCATTGATAGTAGGGAAGATTCAAACACGAGGACATGACTTCCGAATTAAGGGACAGAAGTTTAGGGGTAAGGGGACACTTCTTTACTCAGAGAGTGGTAGCTGTGTGGAATGATCTTCCATTGGAAGTGGTGGAGGCAAGTTCGATTTTATCATTTAAAAATAAATTGGATAGGTATATGGATGGGAAGGGAATGGAGGGTTATGGTCTGAGTGCAGGTAGATGGGACTAGGGGAAAATAAGTGTTAGGCATGGACTTGTAGGGCTGAGATGGCCTGTTTCCGTGCTGTAATTGTTATCTGGTTATATGGTGACCGACAGGCGAGAAGACCAATCTACTGATCTCACGAATTTTTAAACTTTCATAACTTTTGTGATCTTCCACCGATCGGCACAAAACTTGGTGTGCTTGGAGAGAGGAGAACGGTGAGTAAGGTGGCTATAAAATCCTAGCTATAGAGTTTTAGTAATATTGAACTGAATTGAATACCTTTATTGTCATTCAGACCTTACGGTCTGAACAAAATTTCGTGCCTTGTGTCATACATACAATCATACAATAATAAACAACAATAAACACAAATTAACATCCACCACAGTGTATCCTCCAAGCACCTCCTCACTGTGGTGGAGGCAAAAATCTTAGTGTTACTGTCTCTTCCCTCCTCTTCTCCCTCTGCGCCGAGGCGATTCCCCACCGGGCGATGGCACAAACAGTCCTGCGGCTCACCGAACCCCGCAAACGGGCCGGTTCAAACAGCCCGGGGTGGTCGAAGTTGCCGCCCTCCAGTCCAGCGCACGCAGCCGCTGGCCCGCGGCTGAACCCAGGACTCAGGTCACCACCGCCAGAACGCCGTCCCAGCCACCGGAGCACCGTTCCAGCCCCAAGCCGGATCGCCCTCACGTGAGTGCCATTCCTCCTTCGAGCTGGGCCGCCCCGACGGGAGTGCCATTCCTCCCTCGAGCTGGGCCACTCCGACGGGAGCGCCATTCCTCCCTCGAGCTGGGCCACTCCGACAGGAGCGCCATTCCAACCTCGGGCTGTGCTGCTCCGACGGGAGCGCCACAGCCCCTCACGAGAGAGTCTCAGCCCCTCGTCAGGCCGCCCTCACGGGAGCGTCACAGCCCCTCACCGGATAGATAGATAGATAGAAATATAGATAGACAGACAGACAGATGATCAGCCGTGATCATATTGAATGACGGTGAAGGGTCGAATGACCTACTCCAGAAATTAGCGGTTGCCCGGGTGCCAAAGGCCACTTAAAGTACCGCTGGGCAACCTAAATGCCCGGCTTGGCACTGCAGATACTGGTTTATGCCGAAGATAGGCAGAAAAAACTGTAGTAACTTAACGGGTCAGGCAGCATCTGTGGAGAAAAGGAATAAGTGATGTTTCATGTCGGCGGCAACGGCGGCTGTGGTGCGAGGCAGATACTCGGTGCGGGTGACAGAGGGTCGGAGCAAATGACAGGTCCCGCACAGCAGCAGCGGCAGCGACAGTTGCTTCACCCCCTCCTCCCGCACCTCGCCCACCTTGATAGTGGCCGCGGAGCGCTGACCTTCCTTCCTCCCCACCCCCCCCCCCTCTCTCTCTCTCTCTCTCTCACTCTCTCTTGTACGCCCCCCTCCACCCCCTTATCCTGGGACCCCTCTCCATCCCACACTGATCCCCATTCCCGCCTCTATTCAGTCCTCACTAACTTCCTCTGTGCTCCCCTCCCCATCTATTCAACCTGCACTGATCTCCCTATCCACCTTGCATTGATTCTCCTGCAACCCCCCATCCATCCTACACTGGTCACCCAATTCATCCTGTACTGACCCCCCCTTCCCATCCATCCTGCACTGCCCCCACCTCCCATTCATCCTGCACTGTTACCCCCATCCATCCTGTACTGCTCCTCCCATTCAACCCGTACTGACTCCCCCTCCATTTATCCTGCACCGATCCCCCCCCATCCATCCTGTAGTGATCTCTCCATTCATCTTTTACTGCTCCCTCCATTCATCCTGTACAGATCCCCTCATTCATCCTGCACTGATCTCCCGATCCATCCTGTACTGACCCCCCCTCCATTTATCCTCTAGTCTTCTGTCCCGACAGCATCTAATTGGGTGAACCTGTTCACAAGAGCAACAACACCCGGGGACGCTTGCATTCCATGCTTCCCTCCCTATCTCAACGTCACCCACCTTCTCTCTTTCAGTCTTGATCCGAAACGTTGCCTATTTCCTTCGTTCCATAGATGCTATGTTTCTATGCTGCCTCACCCACTGAGTTTCTCCAGCATTTCTGTCTACCCCCATTCATCCTGTACTGATTTCCCCGTCCATCCCGTACTGGCCCCCCCCACCTTTAACCCCACTGACATTCCCGCGCTCTCCCCTCACAATTTTACCTACTCCAACCAACACGCACTAATTCCCATGCCTCAATCCCTCCATTCCGCATCGATTGCCTTCTCAACTGCCATCTCCCTGCCATCTATCCATCCCGCGCTAATTCGTTCACCCACCCCCCCCCCCCCCCCCCCCCCCCGACGCTATTGTACTGGAAATATCTTCTGAGCGAACATTGACTATGATTGATAATGGAATGCAATCAAATGTGTTTTAATTCGCAATATTATTATTTGTTTTAATCCATAAAGATGGAATAATGAAATTGTGAACACGTGAAACATTAAAACCCAAGTGTTTGATTGTCACTGCTACTGTTGATTACAGTTATTACAGAATTCATTTAAATGGCAAATAGAAACATAGAAAATAGGTGCAGGAGGAGGCCATTCGGCCCTTCGAGCCTGCACCGCGATTCATTGTGATCATGGCTGATCGTCCCCTATCAATAACCCGTGCCTGCCTTCTCCCCATATCCCTTGACTCCACTAGCCCATAGAGCTCTATCTAACTCTTAAATATATCCAGTGATTTGGCCTCCACTGCCCTCTGTGGCAGAGAATTCCATAAATTCACAACTCTCTGGGAGAAAAAGTTTTTTCTCACCTCAGTCTTAAATGAGAGAAGGGGCAGAGACAGAGACACAGAGAGAGGGTCAAAAGGGATAGGGGGTGGAGAGGAGGAGAAAAGGGAGGGTGCTGAGAGGGTGGTGAGGTGGGGAGCGGGGAGGGAAGAGGGTAGGGGGTGTGGAGGGGAGGGAGGGTGGGGGAGGGGAGAGATGGGGGGGGGAGAGAGGGTGTGCTGAGGGGGTGAGATGAGGGGCGGGGAGAGGTGGGGAGCAGGGAGGGTGGAGGGAACGGGGTAGGTGTGAGGAGGGAGGGGGGGTTTAGTGGAGGGACGGTGGGGGAGGAGATGGAGGGGAGGAGGGGGAGAAAAAGGGGAGAGAGGGGGGGGGTGGAGGAGAGGGGGGGGCGGCAGGGGGGAGAGGAGAGGGGTGGGAGGAGAGGGGGAGAGGAGGAGAGGGGGGAGAGGAGAGGGAGGGGGAGAGGAGAGGGAGGGGGGAGAGGAGATGGGGAGGAGGGGGGGAGAAGAGAGGGGGGGGAGAGGAGATGGGGAGAGAGAGAGAAAGAGAGAGGTGGGGAGAGAGAGGAGGGGAGAGAGAGAGAGAGAGCCTTTTTACTTCAACCCGAACAACCATTTGCAGGCAGTGCTTTTTTGCCTCTAACCATATTTTCATTTTCAAACCAAATTAAGGGTACTCACAGTGCTGTAGACATTTGTTCAGTGTCATTCAGAACTCAGAGTGACAGAGACAAGTCGACAGAGTTCCATCTTGCAGAGATTAATTGAGGCACACCACTTCCTCGTTTTATAGTCCCTCCCTCCCCCCTGCCGCCAGCGGGGGCAGCAGAGAGAATGGGGAATTTTGTAAAAACATTAATATCTCTGTCATTATTAATCGACGGGAAAAATCCTCGGCACACATGCGGCAGAGGGGGGCTCTGAGCGAGGTGGCCAAAAATGACGGCCGTAGGTGGCGGCGTTCTCTCGGAAATCGCAGCAGAGAAGGCCAAAAGCGGTCAAGAACAGAGATTTAGTAATATAGATGTTTCTATAAGAGACCCCCTCATCCTTCTAAACTCCAGTGAATACAAGCCTAGTCTTTTCAATCTTTCCTCATATGACAGTCCCACCATCCCAGGGATCAATCTCGTGAACCTACGCTGCACTGCCTCAATCACAAGGATGTCCTTCCTCATATTAGGAGACCAAAACTGTATACAATATTCCAGATGTGGTCTCACCAGAGCCCGCTACAACTGCAGAAGAACCTCTCTACTCCTATACTCTTGTTATGAAGGCCAACATTCAATTAGCTTTCTGCACTGACTGCTGTACCTGCACGCCAACTTTCAGTGACCGGTGTACAAGGGCATCCAGGTCTCTCTGTACCTCCCCGTTACCTAACCTAACCCCATTTTCTTTTAGGAGGTACACAAAATTGCTGGAGGAACTCAGCGGGTGCAGCAGCATCTATGGAGCGAAGGAAATAGGCGACGTTTCGGGCCGAAACCCTTCTTCAGACTGATGGGGGGTGGGGAAAGAAAGAAGGAAAAAGGGAGGAGGAGGCGCCCGAGGGCGGGCGGATGGGAGGGTGGGAGGAGACAGCTAGAGGGCGAAGGAAGGGGAGGGGACAGCACAGGCTAGCCAAATTGGGGGAATTCAATGTTGATGCCATAAGGGCGCAAGGACCCCAGACCCCATTTTCTTTTAGTTTTATTCTATCCCTAACTTCTCTTGTCAGCCACGGTTTCCTCCTACTCCCCTTAGAATCTTTCTTCCTTTTTGGAATGAAATGATCCTGCGTCTTCCAGATTATGCCCAGAAATTCCTGCCATTGCTGTTCCACCGTCATTCCTGCTAGGATCCCTTTCCAGTCTACCTTGGCCAGTTCCTCTTTCATGCCTTCATAGTCCCCTTTGTTCAACTGCATCACTGACACTTCCGATTTAACCTTCTCCTTCTCAAATTGCAGATTAAAACTAATCATATTATGATCACTACCTCCATGCAGTTCCTTTACCTCGAGTTCTTTTATCATATCTGGTTCATTGGACAACACTAAAAGAGAGTGAGACAGAGAGAAAAGAGAGAGATACAGAGACAGAGAGAAAGGCGGAGAGGCAGAGATATAGTGAGCGATAGAGATAGAGACAGAGAGTGTGAGAGAGGCATAGAGAGAGAGAGAGAGAGAGAGAGAGAGGCAGAGGGATAGACACAGAGTACTGTCGGGGATGATGGGAGCGGGAGATATATATATAGAGAGACAGACAGACAGACAGACAGAGGCAGAGAGGGAGAGGGAGAGAGAGAGAGTATTATCTAAATGGTGGCCGACTAGGAAAAGGGGAGATGCAGCGAGACCTGGGTGTCATGGTACACCAGTCATTGAAAGTGGGCATGCAGGTGCAGCAGGCAGTGAAGAAAGCGAATGGTATGTTAGCTTTCATAGCAAAAGGATTTGAGTATAGGAGCAGGGAGGTTCTACTGCAGTTGTACAGGGTCTTGGTGAGACCACACCTGGAGTATTGCGTACAGTTTTGGTCTCCAAATCTGAGGAAGGACATTATTGCCATAGAGGGAGTGCAGAGAAGGTTCACCAGACTGATTCCTGGGATGTCAGGACTGTCTTATGAAGAAAGACTGGATAGACTTGGTTTATACTCTCTAGAATTTAGGAGATTGAGAGGGGATCTTATAGAAACTTACAAAATTCTTAAGGGGTTGGACAGGCTAGATGCAGGAAGATTGCTCCCGATGTTGGGGAAGTCCAGGACAAGGGGTCACAGCTTAAGGATAAGGGGGAAATCCTTTAAAACCGAGATGAGAAGAACTTTTTTCACACAGAGAGTGGTGAATCTCTGGAACTCCCTGCCACAGAGGGTAGTCGAGGCCAGTTCATTGGCTATATTTAAGAGGGAGTTAGATGTGGCCCTTGTGGCTAAGGGGATCAGAGGGTATGGAGAGAAGGCAGGTACGGGATACTGAGTTGGATGATCAGCCATGATCATATTGAATGGCGGTGCAGGCTCGAAGGGCCGAATGGCCTACTCCTGCACCTAATTTCTATGTTTCTATGAGAGGGACAGAGAGGGACAGAGAGAGAGACAGATCGAGACAGAGAGAGATGGAGAGAGACAGCAAGAGAGGGAAAGTGACAGGGAGAGAGAGAGGGAGATAGACAGAGAGAGAGAGACACAGGGAGAGAGAGACATACAACGGAGGCCCTGCATGCGGAATTTTATCGGAACATCCTCCGTATCCAAAGGAAAACACCAACAAACGCATGTAGGGCGGAACTAGACAGATACCCACTGATAATAAATATCCAGAAAAGAGCACTAAATTTTTGGAATCACCTTAAATCTAGCCCCACAGATACCCTCCAGTTTAAAGCCCTTCAAACACGAGGGGAACCAGAAAAGAGTTCCCTGTGTCAGTTGGTACTGAGATTAACTAACCCTATTCAGTTAAACCCTATCCAGTTAAACCCTGACCGGCCCCAGATCAATACTGACCCCCAATCACCAGTTAGAGTGAACCAAATTATCAAACAATGTAAAGAAACGTACTTGGCACATTGGGATAAAGAAACCAAAAGCCAAAGCAGATTAGAATGTTACCGTTCCCTAAAAAGAGATTATAAATTGGCAGACTATCTTTCAACTGTTAGAGACATAAAGCAGAGACAGACCCTCACCAAGTACAGGTTAAGTGACCACTATTTGGCAGTTGAAAAAGGAAGACAGAAGAGATTCTGGCAACCAAGAGAAAACAGAATATGCGGCCACTGTTTGACAGATGAGGTTGAAACAGAGGTGCACTTCTTCCTAAAATGCAAAAAATTTGACGAAACAAGGAAAGCATACTTTGACAAACTCAGTATGGCAACCCCTGACTTTAAAGAACTAGATGATACATCAAAACTAAGAATAATCCTTGGCATAGGAAATACGGCACATCTTGGTGCACAATACGTAACAGCATGCCATAACCTGAGAGACGGTGAATGACCAACACGCACATATGTACGCACACACTAATCGACATTAACACTAAGAAATTAATATTGAATTTCTAAACTTGCTATTGTGTTGTACTGCTTACAGCTGCAAGAACGTGTAGCAATCAATAAACCCGACCACGGGTGAACATCTGGGAAGATCGGAGGGGAGGCTGGCTGGACTATGGTGCCTTCCTCACCAACTTTCTGTGTTTGTGCTTTTTTTTAAATTCTATTTTATTTTTAATATGTTTTATTATTTATTATTTATTTATTTTTATGATACTGACTAAAGGGAAATTCATTTCGTTGTCTCTAATTGAGACAATGACAATAAATTTGAATACAATACAAAATACAATAGAATAAAGGGCTATAGGCCAATTGCAAGTTTATGTACAGGGACATATCTATCCATGCACTGTATACTTGTATTTATACTTATGCATTTTAAATATGTATGTCATGTTTTATACTTTGGCAATATAACAATGTTTTTTTATCATGCCAATAAAGTTTTTAAATTGAAATTGAAATTGAGAGAGAGAGACAGGGAGAGAATAGAGAGAGACAGTGAGAGAGAGATATGGACAGAGAGATAGATAGATAGAGAGAGGCACAGAGTGAGACAGATAGAGGGAGCGAGAGAGAGAGAGGGAGATGGATAGAGAGCGAGAGACAGATAGAGACACAGAGACAGAGAGAGAGGAGGAGGGAGAAAGAGATAGAGAGAGAGAGAGAGAGAGAGACACACACACACAGTGAGAGCGAGACAGAGAGAGAGGGACATATGGAGAGGAGAGAGAGAGCGAGAGATAGTGACAGAGCGAGAGACACAGAGAGAGTGACAGAGAGCGAGAGATAGAAAGAGAGAGAGACAGTGGCGGAGCAAGAGAGGTGGAGAGGGACAGAAGCCGAAAGAGAGAAAGGGAAGCAGGAGGCAAAGGGAGGGGGGAGGGTTCAAGCAGGAGTGGGTTTGGTGCCGAAGGGGATGAACGGGGGCAGGGAACTTGGGGGGGGGGGGGGAGAGCGGGGTCAAGTGAGCCAAGGAAGGGGGTAGGCAGCCAGGTGGGGGTGTGTTCACATTATTTGAGGGTGGGGAGGAGGGGGGAGGGAGTAAAGGGGGTTAAGGAGCAGGAGGCGGCAAGGGGAAGGGGCAGGGACCACAGGGAGGAGGTCACATTGTTTGGGGGTGGGGAGGATGTTGCAGTTTAGGAAGTCAAACCAGGGCAGGATCTTCACTGAATGGCGGGAGCTGGGGGAATGTGTGGAGCCGAGTATCTAGGAGGGCGGGTACGAGTTGGGCCGAAGGGCCACTTTCCAACGATGTATCACTCTATGAAACTATGACAAAGTACTGGAATAACTCAGCGGGACAGGCAGTATCTGTGGAGAAGATAGACACGAAAAGTACTGGAGTAACTCAGCAGGTCAGGCAGCATCTGTGGAGAGAAGGAATGGGTTGAGACCTTTCTTTGGTTTAGTTTAGTTTAAAGTCCGCCGGAGTCCGCGCCGACCAGCGATCACCCCGTAGCACTATCCTACGCACATTAGGGACAATTTAACAATTTTGTGGAGGCCGATTAATCTACAACCATGAACGTCTTTGGAGGAAACCGGAGTAAAGACCCACGCAGGTCAAGGGGAGAACGTACAAACTCCACACAGACAGCACCCGTAGTCAGGATTGAACCCAGGTCGCTGGCGGTGAGGCAGCAGCTGTACCGCTGTGCCGCGCAGAATTATATAATGGTTTCCTTCACCATAAACGCACCCAATATGTGCTTGTAATGACCCGTTTGCCAGCTTGTTGACCCTCTGTGTTCCCCTCCTGCAGGGTTTAGGAGGCGTTGCTGTGGACGGAGAGACGGGGACATCTGCGGCCATTGAGGGCAACCTGGGTGCCGGTGAGCCCCCCTCCCCCATCTGCTCGGTGTGCGGGCTGAGCTTTGACGGGCTGACCTTCAATGGAGGGGCACATGACAGGGCACAAGAAGGAGAAGCGTTATGAGTGTGATGTATGTGGCAAGGCCTGGTTGACCCCAGGCCTGCTGGAGACCCACCGGCGGATGCACACGGGAGAATGCCCCTTCACCTGCTCGGAGTGCGGCAAGAACTTCAAATGCTACAGCAACCTGCAGCAGCACAGCCTCGTGCACTCCGACAAGAGGCCCTTCACCTGCTCCGACTGTGGCAAAGGCTTCAAGTCGTCCACACAGCTGAAGTTGCACAAACGCGTGCACACCGGGGAGCGGCCCTACACCTGCAGCGACTGCGGCCAGGGCTTCAGCCAGTCCGGCAACCTGCTGGAGCACAAGCGCACCCACAGTGGCGAGCGACCCTACACCTGCGCCCAGTGCGGCAAGGGCTTCCCCCGCTCAAGCAGCCTGATGGAGCACCAGCTCACCCACACCGGCGAACGGCCCTTCACCTGCAGCGAGTGCGGCAAGAGTTTCACCCGCTGCACCCGGCTGCGAAGGCACCAGCGCACCCACACCGGCGAGCGTCCCTATACCTGCACCCAGTGCGGCAAGGGATTTATCCGCTCCGACACCCTGCTGTCCCACCAGCGCACGCACACCGACGAGCGTCCCTACACCTGCACCCAGTGCGGCAAGGGGTACACCCACCCCAGCAACCTGTTGTTCCACCAGCGCTCCCACACTGGCGAGCGACCCTACATTTGCGCCCAGTGTGGCAAGAGCTTCACCCGCTCCACCCGCCTGCTGTACCACCAGCGCATCCACACTGGTGAGCGCCCCTACACCTGTACCCAATGCGGCAAGGGCTTCACCAGCTCCACCCAGCTGCGGGCCCACCAGCGCATCCACACTGGCGAGCGTCCCTACACCTGTACCCAGTGCGGCAAGAGCTTCACCAGTTCCACCCAGCTACTGGCCCACCAGCAGGTGCACGCCGGCGACCGTACCTTCCCCAGCCCGGTGTGTGGAGAGAGCTTTGCCATGGCCTCCCATGCCCTGTCTCACGAGCGCGTGCACACCAGTGGCCAACCCTACGACTGCCCGTACTGCGGTGAGGAGTTTGACAGCTCGCGGGGGTTGCGGCAGCACCGGCGGACTCACGCCGGCGAGCAGCTGTTCCCACTGTGACAAGAGAGCACGGGGGCTGCGGGAGCACTAGTGGATACAAACCGGACAGAGACCCTTTGTGTGCACTGAGTGTGACAAGGGTTTCACCTGCATGTCCAGCCTGTTGCGGCACCAGCGTACCCGCAGCGGTGAGCGTCCCTTCCCCTGCCTGTCCTGTGGTAAGGGCTTCACCCATCTTGACCACCAGAGCTGGGGCATCGGCGAGTCCACACCGGCCAGAGCCCCTTCACCTGCCCGCTCTGTGGCAAGGCCTTTGCCCGCTCCTCCAGCCTGCTGGCACACCGCCACGTGGATAGGAGCTGTTCAGGTAGACACAAAATGCTGGAAGGAATGGGTAACATTTCCGATAGAGACCTTCTTCAGTCTCTACCCGAAATGTCACCCATTCCTTCTCTCCAGAGATGCTCCCTATCCCGCTGACTTACTCCAGCATTTTTTGTCCTTTTTTTGTAAACCAGCATCTGCAGTTCATTGTTTTTAAACCATTCTGGTTAACCGTCTCTGCACCTTCCCCAAGGCATCCACATCAGTCCTGTAATGGAGAGACCATAACTGTATGCAATACTCCAAATGCTACCTGACCAATGTCCCTTAATGCTGCACATATACATTCCTCTCTCTCCCCTCTCCCTCCACTCTCCTCCCCACTCATACAAATTCTCTCCATTCCAACCTCATGCCCCCCTCCTCTCTCTCACACACCCCCTCTCTCTGTCCCTCTCTCACACGCGCACACGCACCTCTCTTCTCTCACACACACCCTTTCTCTCACACACACGCATCCAACTCAGTATCCCGTACCTGCCTTCTCTCCATACCCCCTGATCCCCTTAGCGACAAGGGCCACATCTAACTCCCTCGTAAATATAGCCAATGAACTGGCCTCAACTACCTTCTGTGGCAGGGAATTCCAGAGATTCACCACTCTCTGTGTGAAAAATGTTTATCTCATAACCATATAACAATTACAGCACGGAAATAGGCCATCTCGACCCTTCTAGTCCGTGCCGAACACGTATTCTCCCCTAGTCCCATATACCTGCGCTCAGACCATAACCCTCCATTCCTTTCCCGTCCATATAACTATCCAATTTATTTTTAAATTATAAAAATGAACCTGCCTCCACCACCTTCCCTGGAAGCTCATTCCACACAGCCACCACTCTCTGAGTAAAGAAGTTCCCCCTCATGTTACCCCTAAACTTCTGTCCCTTAATTCTCAAGTCATGTCCCTTTGTTTGAATCTTCCCTACTCTCAGTGGGAAAAGCTTATCCACGTCAACTCTGTCTATCCCTCTCATCATTTTAAAGACCTCTATCAAGTACCCCCTTAACCTTCTGCGCTCCAAAGAATAAAGCCCTAACTTGTTCAACCTTTCTCTGTAACTTAGTTGCTGAAACCCAGGCAACATTCTAGTAAATCTCCTCTGTACTCTCTCTATTTTGTTAACATCCTTCCTATAATTAGGCGACCAAAATAGTACCCCATACTCCAGAATTGGCCTCACCAATGCCTTGTACAATTTTAACATTACATCCCAACTTCTATACTCAATGCTCTGATTTATAAAGGCCAGCACACCAAAAGCTTTCTTTACCACCCTATCTACATGAGATTCCACTTTCAGGGAACTGTGCACAGTTATTCCCAGATCCCTCTGTTCACCTGCATTCTTCAATTCCCTACCATTTACCATGTACGTCCTATTTTGATTTGTCCTGCCAAGATGTAGCACCTCACACTTATCAGCATTAAACTCCATCTGCCATCTTTCAGTCCACTCTTCCAACTGGCATAAATCTCTCTGTAGACTTTGAAAATCTACTTCATTATCCACAACCCCACCTTAGTATCATCTGCATACTTACTAATCCAATTTACCACTTTATCTCATCTCGGTCCTAAAAGACTACCCCCTTATCCTTAAACTGTGACCCTCTCTCAAGACACACAGTCCCTCTCTCTCTCTCTCTCACACACTCCCTCTCTTGTTCTCTCACGCACACACTCTCACACACACATTCTCACACACGCTCTTTCTCACACACACTCTCCTTGTATCTAGACTAGGCATGCATTTTACCCTACATGCACTCAGTCCGCCAAGGCCTGGATCTCCCAGTTGCCAACCATTTTAACTCCCCTTCCCACTCCCACACTGATCTTCCTGTCCTGGGCCTCCTCCATTGCCAGAGTGAGGTTGAAAGATCTAATAGTCAAATCTAAAATGGAGTCGTTCTTCTACAAAAGCATGGTCTAGTAGAACAAAATAATGGCTCGGTGCCGAGTCGGAATGACTTTGCAAATTATATTGAACACAATATGGAGGACACGTTGTCTTTTTAATAAAGACATTAAGATGGAAGCCTGCGTAATAAAATGTACTTCTTTCAAGGCCATAAAGAAGCCAAGGTTGATAAAAAATAGCTGATGCGCCAGGGATAAGTAATAACTTGTTATTGGATGAGCTTGATTTGGTCCCAGCTTTTCCTATATTCTGAAAGACTACAAAATCTTTCAGTAATGCCATATTCAGACTTGGTAGGAGTGTTTTACTGATAAGAAAAATGTATAATTGTGCTAACTTTCCTTGTTTCTGAGAGTGGAGCCCGAGAAGCACTGCGCAACGTTTGTGCTCATTGTAGATCTTGCCACTCCCGTCTGACAAATCAATTTAAGATTGCCACGGTTTACTTTTAACAGTTTTGTTGCTATCTGCTTTTTAAGAGACAAACTTTGACAAGGTGACACGCAAGCTGGAGGAACAGCAGTGTCCAGATCGACACGTCTCCCGTCCATTCCCCTCCAAAGTGCCGGTAGAACTCAGCTGGTCAGCCATCCGTGGTGGGAAACGGATGGAGAAGTGTTCCTAATATAAGCCCTCCTTGCCCCTGTCGAGCAAAAGTGAGCCAAGCTGCACACAGCCGACTGCTCACAGTACCAGCTGACTGCCACTGGCCCAAACATTTAAAGGCATTTTAAAGTGATTTTAAAAGAGAGTTTTGATGCATTTGTGCCTTACGTAACAAATAAAGCAAGTTTATCCTGACCTTACCGTGAAAGAGTTTAATTAAGTTTGGTTCGTAAATTAAAAATGGAGATTTGCTGAAAAACAGAAAGCAGTCAAATTTAAAAGAGCATTTTCCCAGCAGAATATCTGAGGAAAATCTTAGAAGCTTGGTTTATACTAATCTATGAACAATGTATTAACATAGAGATGTATTGTCTGGGCACAGCACCATATTAGATATCTGTCAGAACTGCTGTAGGTTTGGGAGCAACAGCAGCAGGAGCTTAGCAAGAGATACGACTGATTGGCTCTAGCCCAAGTGGGAGGAGAGAAGTGAAAACAGTTAAAGTAGTGGCCAAGGACAGGCAGACTTTACTCAGAACTGCTGTAGATTTGGGAGCAACAGCAGCAGGAAATTAGCAAGAGATATGACTGATTGGCTCTAGCCCAAGTGGGAGGACAGAGGTGAGTCAGTGCCGGGAAAACAGTTGAAAACTGAGGAATTTGGTTTGTAAATCAGTCAATTTATCAGTCAATTTAAGCAAGACGGCTCTTAGCGAGCGGCAGTGAGTGAGCGGCCTTGTGAGGGAAGTGCGAGTCTGGCGAGGAGGCTGAGGAGAGGAGACCATGCAATACGCTTGAGAGGTAGAGACAAAAGAAGGAGATGTCAGGCAAGCTGATTCAGTGCGATGCTTGCAGTATGTGGGAGGTCAAGGACACCGCTGGTGCCTCTGGCTGCTACAAATGCGAGAAGTGCATCCAGGTAGAGCTCCTGAAGGGCCGTGTTGGGGAACTGGAGAAGCAAGTGGATGACCTCCGGTTCGTCCGAGAAACTGAGTCGTTCCTCGACAAGTCCTACAGTACGATTGTTACACCTAAGGTACTGGAAGAGAGAAGATGGGAGACAGTGAGAACGGGAGGGAAGCATGGAATGCCAACGTCCCCGGGTGTTGTACCTCTTGTGAACAGGTTCACCCACTTAGAAGCTGTCGGGACAGAAGAGGTGTTTACACTGGGCGGCGGACTGGCTTGTGATGCGAATAGGGCTGTTGAGCCAAAACTAAAAAGGCCTAAGGCAGGCAACGCCATTGTAGTGGGAGACTACATTGTGAGAGGTACGGACAGGGGTTTCTGCGGCAACAGACGGGATGCGAGGATGGTGTGCTGCCTTCCTGGTGCCAGGATCCAGGATGTCACGGACAGAGTGCAGAAAATCCTCAAGGGCGAAGGTGAACATCCGGAAGTGGTAGTGCATGTCGGCACAAACGATGTCGGAAAGAAGGGGATGAATATTCTGCAGCGTGACTTTAGAGAGTTCGGAAAAATGCTGAAAAGCAGGACCTCCAGGGTTGTTATCTCCGGTTTGCTTCCAGTTCCTCGTGCTGGCGAGAGCAGGAACAGGGAGATACGGGACCTGAACGTGTGGCTGAGGAACTGGTGCACGGGGCAGGGATTTAGATTCTTAGATCACGGATCTGTTTTAGGGTAAGGGGGAAACTGTACAAAAGGGACGGATTGCATCTTAACAGGTGGGGGACCAGCATTCTGGCAGGCAGGTTTGCCACTGCTACACGGGTGGTTTTAAACTGAATAAGGGGGGTGGGGTGTCGAATGGGATAGTGGAGGATGGAGTTAAAGGGAAAGGGTTTCTTAAATGTGTGAGCATAGAGACAGAGGGGTGTAAAATGAGGGTAGAAGCAATAGGTAGCAAGGTGAAAAGTAAAAGTGGCAGGCAGGCAGACAAAACCAGTGCAAAAATCAAAAAGGGCCACTTTTCAACATAATTGTATAAGGGGTAAGAGTGTTGTAAAAACAAGCCAGAAGGCTGTGTGTCTCAATGCAAGGAGCATTCGTAATAAGGTGGATGAGTTGAATGTGCAGATAGCTATTAATGACTATGATATAGTTGGGATCACGGAGACATGGCTCCAGGGTGACCAAGGCTGGGAGCTGAACATCCAGGGATATTCAATATTCAGGAGGGATAGAGAGAAAGGAAAAGGAGGTGGGGTAGCGTTGCTGATTAGAGAGGAGATTAACGCAATGGAAAGGAAGGACATTAGTTTGGAGGATGTGGAATCGGTATGGGTAGAGCTGCGAAACACTAAGGGGCAGAAAACGCTGGTGGGTGTTGTGTACAGGCCACCTAACAGTAGTAGTGAAGTTGGAGATGGTATCAAACAGGAAATTAGAAATGCGTGCGACAAAGGCAAAACCGTTATAATGGGTGACTTCAATCTACATATAGATTGGGTGAATCAAATTGGCTGGGGTGCTGAGGAAGAGGATTTTTTGGAATGTATGCGGGATAGTTATCTAAATCAACATGTAGAGGAACCAACGAGAGAGCAGGCTATTTTAGACTGGGTATTGAGTAATGAGGAAGGGTTAGTTAGCAGTCTTGTTGTACGTGCCCCCTTGGGCAAGAGTGACCATAATATGGTTGAGTTCTTCATTAGGATGGAGAGTGACATTGTTAATTCAGAAACAATGGTTCTGAACTTAAAGAAAGGTAACTTTGAGGCTATGAGACATGAATTGGCCAAGATTGACTGGCAATTAATTCTAAAAGGGTTGACGGTGGATATGCAATGGAAGACATTTAAAGACTGCATGGATGAACTACAAAAATTGTTCATCCCATATATAACCATATAACCATATAACAATTACAGCACGGAAACAGGCCATCTCGGCCCTACAAGTCCGTGCCGAACAATTTTTTTCCCTTAGTCCCACCTGCCTGCACTCATACCATAACCCTCCATTCCCTTCTCATCCATATGCCTATCCAATTTATTCTTAAATGATACCAACGAACCTGCCGCCACCACTTCCACTGGAAGCTCATTCCACACAGCTACCACTCTGAGTAAAGAAGTTCCCCCTCATGTTACCCCTAAACTTCTGTCCCTTAATTCTGAAGTCATGTCCTCTTGTTTGAATCTTCCCTATTCTCAAAGGGAAAAGCTTGATCACATCAACTCTGTCTATCCCTCTCATCATTTTAAAGACCTCTATCAAGTCCCCCCTTAACCTTCTGCGCTCCAGAGAATAAAGACCTAACTTATTCAACCTATCTCTGTAACTTAGTTGTTGAAACCTAGGCAACATTCTCGTAAATCTCCTCTGTACTCTCTCTATTTTGTTGACATCCTTCCTATAATTGGGCGACCAAAATTGTACACCATACTCCAGATTTGGTCTCACCAATGCCTTGTACAATTTTAACATTACATCCCAGCTTCTATACTCAATGCTCTGATTTATAAAGGCTAGCATACCAAAAGCTTTCTTTACCACCCTATCTATATGAGATTCCACCTTCAAGGAACTATGCACGGTTATTCCCAGATCCCTCTGTTCAACTGGATTCTTCAATTCCCTACCATTTATCATGTACGTCCTATTTTGATTTGTCCTGCCAAGGTGTAACACCTCACATTTATCAGCATTAAACTCCAACTGCCATCTTTCAGCCCATTTTTCCAAATGGCCTAAATCACTCTGTAGACTTTGGAAATCCTCTTCATTATCCACAACACCCCCTATCTTGGTATCATCTGCATATTTACTAATCCAATTTACCACCCCTTCATCCAGATCATTGATGTACATGACAAACAACAAAGGACCCAACACAGATCCCTGAGGCACCCCACTAGTCACCTGCCTCCAACCCGACAAACAGCCATCCACCATTACCCTCTGGCTTCTCCCATTCAGCCACTGCTGAATCCATCTTGCTATTCCTGCATTTATACCCAACAGTTTAACCTTCTTAACCAACCTTCCATGAGGAACCTTGTCAAAGGCCTTACTAAAGTCCATATAGACAACATCCACTGCTTTACCCTCGTCAATTTCCCTAGTAACCTCTTCAAAAAATTCAAGAAGATTAGTCAAACATGACCTTCCAGGCACAAATCCATGTTGACTGTTCCTAATCAGACCCTGTTTATCTAGATGCTTATATATATTATCTCTAAGTATCTTTTCCATTAATTTGCCCACCACTGAAGTCAAACTAACAGGTCTATAATTGCTAGGTTTACTCTTAGAACCCTTTTTAAACAATGGAACAACATGCGCAGTACGCCAATCCTCGGGGACTATTCCCGTTTCTAATGACATATGAAATATTTCTGTCATAGCCCCGGCTATTTCTACACTAACTTCCCTCAATGTCCTAGGGAATATCCTGTCAGGACCTGGAGACTTATCCACATTTACATTTTTCAAAAGTGTCAGTACTTCTTTTACTTTGAAACTCATAGTATCCATAACTACTCTACTCGTTTCCCTTACCTCACATAATTTAATATCCGTCTCCTTGGTGAATACCGAAGAAAAGAAATTGTTCAATTCTCCCCCATCTCTTTTGGCTCTGTAGATAGCTGCCCACTCGGTTTCTCCAATGGACCAATTTTATCCCTCATTATCCTTTTGCTATTAATATAGCTGTAGAAACCCTTTGGATTTACTTTCACCTTACTTGCCAAAGCAACCTCATATCTTCTTTTAGCTTTTCTAATTTCTTTCTTAAGATTCTTTTTACATTCCTTATACTCCACAAGCACCTCATTTACTTCATGCTGCCTATAATTATTGTAGATCTCCCTCTTTTTCCGAACAAGATGTCCAATTTCCCTTGAAAACCAGGGCTCTTTCCAATTTTTACTGTTTCCTTTCAACCGAACAGGAACATAAAGATTCTGTACTCTTAAAATGTTCCCTTTAAATGTCCACCATTTCTCTTCTACATCTTTCCCATAAAACAAAATGTCCCAGTCCACTCCTTTTAAATCATCTCGCATCTCATCAAAGTTAGCCTTTCTCCAATCAAAAATCTCAACCCTAGGTCCAGTTCTGACCTTCTCCATAATTATATTGAAACTAATGGTATTGTGATCACTGGACCCGAAGGGCTCCCCAACGCATACCTCCGCCACCTGTCCCGTCACATTTCCTAACAGGAGGTCCAGCACTGCCCCTCCTCTAGTAGGTACCTCTATGTATTGCTGCAAAAAACTATCCTGCACACATTTTACAAACTCCAAACCATCCAGCCCATTTACAGAATGTGTTTCCCAGTCTATGTGTGAAAGTTGAAATCTCCCACAATCACTACCTTGTGCTTACTACTAATATCTGCTATCTCCTTACATATTTGCTCTTCCAATTCTCGTTCCCCATTTGGCGGTCTATAATACACCCCTATAAGTGTTGCTACACCTTTCCCACTTCTCAGTTCCACCCAAATAGCCTCCCTAGATGAGCCCTCCAATCTATCCTGCCAAAGCACTGCTGTAATATCTTCCCTGACTAGCAATGCAACACCACCACCTCTTGCCCCTCCAATTCTATCACACCTGAAGCAACGAAATCCTGGAATATTTAGTTTCCAATCACAGCCCTCCTGCAACCATGTTTCACTGATCGCCACAACATCATACTTCCAGGTGTCTATCCAGACTCTAAGCTCATCCACCTTTCTTACAATGCTCCTAGCATTAAAATATGCACATTTAAGAAACCCCCCGTCTCTTCTTCTGTTTATTTCCTTTTTTTTCTTTCTCCTCTTGTGTCCGAGTGCTTCCCTTTTCTGCTTCGTGCCTCCCATTCTGTCTACTAGCTTTCTCTATTTGAGTCCCTCGCCCCAACCATTCTAGTTTAAAGTCTCCCCAGTGACCTTTGCAAATTTCCCCGCCAGGATGTTGGTCCCCCTCGGGTTCAAGTGCAACCCATACTTTCTGTACAGGTCCCACCTTCCCCAAAAGAAGTCCCAATGATCCAGAAACTTGAATCCCTGCCCTCTGCACCAGTCTTTCAGCCACGCATTTATCCTCCACCTCGCTCCATTCCTACTCTCACTGTCGCGTGGTACAGGCAGTAATCCTGAGATTGTTACCTTTTTGGTCCTTTTCCTTAACTCTCCTCCCAACACCCTAAATCCTCCCTTCAGGACCTCTTCACTTTTTTTACCTATGTCATTTGTACCTATATGTACCACGACCTCAGGCTCCTCTCCCTCTGATTTCAGGATATCTTGGATGCGTTGAGACACGTCCGAGACCTTGGCACCAGGGAGGCAGACCACCATCCTGGTCTCCCGACTGCATCCACAGAAACGCCTATCCGACCCCCTAACAATAGAGTCCCCAATTACTATTGCCCTCTTCTTTTTTTCCCTACCTTTCGGAGCAACAGGGCCAGTCTCTGTGCTGGAGGCCCGTCCGCTGTTGCTACCCCCGGGCAGGCTGTCATCCTCATCCGTACTCAAACAGGAGTACTTATTTGCAAGGTGTACCGACATTGGAGTACTCCCTCGTTCCTGCCTCTGCCCCTTGCCCTTCCTTAGCGTGACCCACATGTCTCTCTCCCGTGGTTTTGGAGTGACCACCTCCCTATAACTCCCCTCTATGACCTCGTCACTCTCCCTGACCAGACAGAGGTCATCGAGCTGCTGCTCCAGGAACCTAATACGGTCCCTTTGGAGCCCCATCTCTCTGCACCTGGTGCAGATGTGGACGTCTGGAGGGCCATCCGACACCATGACCTCCCACATCTGACATCCAGAACAGTACACTGCTCTGACTGTCATTCTCTCGCCTTACCCTGGATCCGATACCAGTATAATACAATAGAAACTGCTGGGAGAAATCAGCAGGTATCTGACACAAACAGCTGCTCCCTCTTGCCCTTTAAACTGTACCTTTATTATATAAACAAAAAGCACTGTACCTTTAGCTCACTGTACCTTTACTAATCCACTGTACCTTTAGCCCACTGTACCCTTAGCTCACTGTACCTTTAACCAGAAAGCAGAAATGCTAACCTGAGTTTGCACCCAATCAGCTGCTTCCTCTAGTCTGCTTCCACCAATCAGCGGCATCCACCAGAAACCCTCCCTATGGAGTGTGGAACGTTACAGACTTTGGTAAGCCCTGACCCTCCTCCACTGTCTCCAACGGTCCCGGGCCTCTGTGAAAACAAGCCCCGTGCCCGATTTAAGTACTCACCGCCCTGACCCTCCTCCACTGTCTCCAACGGTCCCGGGCCTCTGTGAAAACAAGCCCCGCGCCCGATTTAAGTACTCACCGCCCTGACCCTCCTCCACTGTCTCCAATAGTCCCGGGCCTCAGTTGGGCAAAAGAATAAATCAGGGAAGGTAGTACATCCGTGGATAACAAGGGAAATCAGGGATAGTATCAAAGCGAAGGATGATGCGTACAAATTAGCCAGAAAAAGCAGCATACCGGAGGACTGGGAGAAATTCAGAGACCAGCAGAGGAGGACAAAGGGCTTAATTAGGAAAGGAAAAATAGATTATGAAAGAAAACTGGCAGGGAACATAAAAACTGACTGCAAAAGTTTTAATAGATATGTGAAAAGAAAGAGATTAATTAAAACAAATGTAGGTCCCTTGCAGTCAGAAACAGGTGAGTTGATCATGGGGAACAAGGATATGGCGGACCAATTGAATAACTACATTGGTTCCGTCTTCACTAAGGAAGACATAAATAATCTGCCGGAAATAGCAGGGGACTGCGGGTCAAAGGAGTTGGAGGAATTGAGTGAAATCCAGGTTAGCCGGGAAGTGGTGTTGGGTAAATTGAATGGATTAAATAGCCGATAAATCCCCAGGGCCAGACAGGCTGCATCCCAGAGTACTTAAGGAAGTAGCTCCAGAAATAGTGGATGCATTAGTAATAATCTTTCAAAACTCTTTAGATTCTGGAGTAGTTCCTGAGGATTGGCGGGTAGCAAACGTAACCCCACTTTTTAAGAAGGGAGGGAGAGAGAAAACGGGGAATTACAGACCAGTTAGTCTAACATCGGTAGTGGGGAAACTACTAGAGTCAGTTATTAAAGATGGGATAGCAGCACATTTGGAAAGTGGTGAAATCATTGGACAAAGTCAACATGGATTTACAAAAGGTAAATCATGTCTGACGAATCTTATAGAATTTTTCGAGGATGTAACTAGTAGCGTGGATAGGGGAGAACCAGTGGATGTGGTGTATCTGGACTTCCAGAAGGCTTTCGACAAGGTCCCACATAAGAGATTAGTATACAAACTTAAAGCACACGGCATTGGAGGTTCAGTATTGATGTGGATAGAGAACTGGCTGACAAACAGGAAGCAAAGAATAGGAGTAAACGGGTCCTTTTCACAATGGCAGGCAGTGACTAGTGGGGTACCGCAAGGCTCAGTGCAGGGACCCCAGCTATTTACAATATATATTAATGATCTGGATGAGGGAATTGAAGGCAATATCTCCAAGTTTGCGGATGACACTAAGCTGGGGGGCAGTGTTAGCTGTGAGGAGGATGCTAGGAGACTGCAAGGTGACTTGGATAGGCTGGGTGAGTGGGCAAATGTTTGGCAGATGCAGTATAATGTGGATAAATGTGAGGTTATCCATTTTGGTGGCAAAAACAGGAAAGCAGACAATTATCTAAATGGTGGCCGACTAGGAAAAGAGGAGATGCAGCGAGACCTGGGAGTCATGGTACACCAGTCATTGAAAGTAGGCATGCAGGTGCAGCAGGCACTGAAGAAAGCGAATGGTATCTTAGCTTTCATAACAAAAGGATTTGAGTATAGGAGCAGGGAGGTTCTACTGCAGTTGTACAGGGTCTTGGTGAGACCACACCTGGAGTATTGCGTACAGTTTTGGTCTACAAATCTGAGGAAGGACATTATTGCCCTAGAGGGAGTGCAGAGAAGGTTCACCAGACTGATTCCTGGGATGTCAGGACTGTTTTATGAAGAAAGACTAGATAGACTTGGTTTATACTCTCTAGAATTTAGGAGATTGAGAGGGGATCTTATAGAAACTTATAAAATTCTTAAGGGGTTGGACAGGCTAGATGCAGGAAGATTGCTCCCGATGTTGGGGAAGTCCAGGACAAGGGGTCACAGCTTAGGGATAAGGGGGAAATCCTTTAAAACCGAGATGAGAAGAACTTTTTTCACACAGAGAGTGGTGAATCTCTGGAACTCTCTGCCACAGAGGGTAGTCGAGGCCAGTTCATTGGCTATATTTAAGAGGGAGTTAGATGTGGCCCTTGTGACTAAGGGGATCAGAGGGTATGGAGAGAAGGCAGGTATTAGTTAGGGCTTTATTCTTTGGAGCGCAGAAGGTTAAGGGGGGACTTGATAGAGATTTTTTAAATGATGAGAGGGATAGACAGAGTTGACGTGGAAAAGCTTTTCCCACTGAGAGTAGGGAAGATTCAAACAAGGGGACATGACTAGAGAATTAAGGGACTGAAGTTTAGGGGTAACATGAGGGGGAACTTCTTTACTCAGAGAGTGGTAGCTGTGTGGAATGAGCTTCCAGTGAAGGTGGTGGAGGCAGGTTCGTTTTTATCATTTAAAAATAAATTGGATAGTTATATGGATGGGAAAGGAATGGAGGGTTATGGTCTGAGCGCAGGTATATGGGACTAGGGGAGATTATGTGTTCGGCACGGACTAGAAGGGTCGAGATGGCCTGTTTCCGTGCTGTAATTGTTATATGGTTATATGGTTATACGTACGGGATACTGAGTTGGATGATCAGCCATGATCATATTGAATGGCGGTGCAGGCTCGAAGGGCCGAATGGCCTACTCCTGCACCTAATTTCTATGTTTCTATGAACTGCGATGTAATGTACCTGGACTTTCAGAAATAATTTGATATGGTCCCACATAGGAGATTAGTGGCCAAAATTAGGGCACATGGTATTGGGGGTAGAGTGCTGACATGGATAGAGACTACGTTGGCAGAAACGAAACAAAGAGTAGAGATTAATGGGATCCTTTCAGAATGGCAGGCAGTGACTAGTCTGGTACTGCAAGGCTCGGTGCTTGGGCCGCAGCTATTTACAATATACATTGATGATTTGGATGACGGGATTCAAAGTAACATTAGCAAATTTGCAGATATTATCTCAATGGGGTTAGGTTAGGTAAGGGGGACGTGCAGCGAGACCTGGGCATCCTTGTACACCCGTTACTGAAAGACCAGGGGCCCCAGTCTTATGCCCCTGTCCCACTTAGGAAACCTGAATGGAAACCTCTGGAGACTTTGCGCCCCACCCAATGTTAAGGAGAAGGAGAAGGACTGCAAAGGTAACAATCTCAGGATTACATAGAAACATAAAAACATAGAAAATAGGTGCAGGAGTAGGCCATTCGGCCCTTCGAGCCTGCACCGCCATTCAATATGATCATGGCTGATCATTCAACTCAGTATCCTGTACCTGCCTTCTCTCCATACCCCCTGATCCCTTTAGCCACAAGGGCCACATCTAACTCCCTCTTAAATATAGCCAATGAACTGGCCTCAACTACCTTCTGTGGCAGACCTTTTTATCTCCTTATTTTCTTCCGTTCCTCGGTCACTGAAAGTTGGCTTACAGGTACAGCAGGCAGTAAAGAAAGCTAATGGAATGTTGGCCTTCATAAAGAGTTTCTTCTGCAGTTGTATAGGGCTCTGGTGAGACCGCATGTGGAGTATTGTGTACAGTTTTAGTCTCCTAATTTGAGGAAGGACATCCTTGTGATTGAGGCAGTGCAGCGTAGGTTCACTAGATTGATCCCTGGGATGGCGGGACTGTCATACGAGGAAAGATTGAAAAGACTAGGCTTGTATGCACTGGAATTTAGAAGGATGAGGGGGAATCTTATAGAAACATGTAAAATTATAAAAGGACTGGACAAGCTAGATACAGGAAAAATGTTCCCAATGTTGGGCAAGTCCAGAACCAGGGGCCAGAGTCTTAGAATAAAGGAGAAGTCATTTAAGACTGAGGTGAGAAAAAACTTTTTCACCCAGAGAGTTGTGAATGTGTGGAATTCCCTGCCACTGAGGGCAGTGGAGGCCACTGGATGGATTTAAGAGAGAGTTAGATAGAGCTCTAGGGGCTAGTGGTGTCAAGCGATATGGGGAGAAGGCAGGCACGCGTTATTGATAGGGGACGATCAGCCATGATCACAATGAATGGCGGTGCTGTCTCGAAGGGCCGAATGGCCTCCTGCACCTATTTTCTATGTTTTTATGACAAAGCTGGGTGGCAGTGTGAACTGTGAGGAGGATGCTATGAGAATGCAGGGTGACTTGGACAGGTTCGGGGATTGGGCAGGTGCATGGCAGATGAAGTTTAATGCGGATAAATGTGAGGTTATCCACTTTGGTAGAAAAAACAGGAAAGCACCTGTTGGTGAGGAATGAAATCCAGTCCCTGGCAGGGGGTGACATTGAAACAGGAGACATGGAGTCAGTATTGATAGAACTAAGGAATTGTAAGGGTAAAAATACCTTAATGGGACTAATCCACAGGCTCCCAAACAGTAGCCTGGGCATAGGGCACAAGTTGAATCAGGAGTTAAAATTGGCATGTAGTAAAAGTAATGCTGTGGTTGTTATGGGAGATTTCAACATGCAGGTAGACTGGGAAAATCAGGTTGGTACTGGACCCCAAGAAAGGGAATTTGTGGAGTGCCTTCGCGATGGATTCTTTGAACAGCTTGTATTGGAGCCTACCAGGGAGAAGGCAATTCTGGATTTAGTGTTATGTAATGAACCGGATTTAATAAAGGAACTCGAGGTTAAGGAGCCATTAGGAGGCAGTGACCATAACATGGTCAGGTTTAATCTACAATTGGAAAGGGAGAAGAGTAGATCGGAGGTGTCAGTGTTGCAGTTGAATAAAGGGGACTATGGGGCCATGAGGGAGGAGTTGGCCAAAGTTGACTGGAAAGATACACTAGCAGGGATGACAGTGGAACAAAAATGGCAGGTATTTCTTGGAATAATACAGAAGGTGCAGGATCAGTTCCTTCCCAGGAGGAAGAAATATTCCAAGGGGAGAAAGGGACGGCCATGGCTGACAAGGGACGACAAGGACAGTGTAAAAATTAAAGCAAAGAAGTACAATGTAGCAAAGATGAGCGGGAAGCAAGAGGATTGGGTAATGTTAAAAGAACAACAGAAGATAAGCAAAAAGACAATACGGGGAGAAAAGATGAGGTACGAAGGTAAGCTAACAAAGAATATAAAGCAGGATAGTAAAAGTTTCTTTAGGTATGTGAAGAGGAAAAAATTAGTTAAGAACAAAGTTGGACCCTTGAAGACAGAAAAAAGTGAATTTAATATGGGGAACAAGGAAATGGCAGATGAATTGAACAGGTACTTTGGATCTGTCTTCACTAAGGAGGGCACAAACAATCTTCCTGATATAGTAGTGGCCACAGGATCTGGGGTGACGGAGGAACGGAAGGAAATCCACATTAGGCAGGAAATTGTGTTGGCTAGACTGATGGGACTGAAGGCTGATAAATCCCCAGGGCCTGATGTTCTGCATCCCAGGGTACATAAGGAAGTGGCTCTAGAAATCATGGATGCATAGTGATAATTTTCCAATGTTCTCTACACTTAGGATCAGTTCCTGTGGATTGGAGGGTAGCTGATGTTATCCCACTTTCTAAGTAACGCGGGAGAGAGAAAACGGGGAATTATAGACCAGTTAGCCTGACATCGGTGGTGGGGAAGATGCTGGAGTCAATTATAAAAGATGAGATAGCTGCACATTTGGATAGTAGTAACAGGATCGGTCTGAGTCAGCATGGATTTATGAAGGGGAAATCATGCTTGACTAGTCTTATGCAATTTTTTGAAAATGTAACTAGGAGAATGGACAAGGGAGATCCATTGAATGTAGTGTACCTGGAATTTCAGAAAGCATTTGATAAGGTCCCACATAGATTAGTGGGCAAAATTAGGGCACATGGTATTGGGGGTAGAGTGCTGACATGGATAGAGAAGTGGTTGGCAGACAGGAAACAAAGAGTAGGGATTAACGGGTCCCTTTCAGAATGGCAGGCAGTGACTAGTGGGGTACCGCAAGGCTCGGTGCTGGGGACGCAGCTATTTACAATATACTTTGATGATTTGGATGAAGTGATTCAAAGTAACATTAGCAAATTTGCAGATGACACAAAGCTGGGTGGCAATGTGAACTGTGAGGAGGATGCCATGAGAATGCAGGGTGACTTGGACAGGTTGGGGGAGTGGGCAGATGCATGGCAGATGAAGTTTAATGCGGATAAATGTGAGTTTATCCACTTTGGTAGCAAAAACAGGAAGGTAGATTATCTAAACGGCGTCAAGTTGGGAAAAGGTGAAGTACAACGGGATCTGAGGGTCATCGGAGAGGAGGAGCCATCTTGGTGAACGGCTGCTAGCAGCAGCCGTCCGTCTTAAGTTCGTTTTTTTTTTAGTTTTTAGTGAGTCCTGTTTTTTTGTTTGTAGGGGGATATGGTCTTTTAATGTGGGGGGGTAGGTGTTACTTTATTTATAGGTCCCTACCTGGTCGGTGTGGCAGCCTTTTTTCCGGGCTGCCCGTCGACCCGTCGTCGTGGCCTACCAGCGGGCTTGGAGCGCCGTTTCTTGGCGGGAACCACCCAGCACCTCGGCCTGCGTGGCGGCACTGCATTGGAGCGCTGGAGCGCTGGAGCGGAGCGGAGCGGAGCGGGCGATGCCTTGCCTGGGTCGCCGCGCTGGAGCTCTGGCGAGCTGGACCGCCGTAAGCAACATCTCCGGGCTGCGGGTTTGCGGAGCGGAGAGGCGGCGTGCGGAGAGACGGCGTGCGTAGAGGCGGCAAGGCGGCTGTGAGGAGAGCGGGCGCCGACTTATTCATCTGGAGCCTAGGAGCGCCAAACCGGCGCGGCCTTGTCGGCTTCGGCAGCCGCGGGCTCCAACCAAGAAGCGGCCGTTCCAGGTGGCCCAGCCGCCGAAAGGACTCTCCCGACGCCGGGGCAAGACCACCCGGTGAGAACGGCCAGGGACATCGGGCCTCCGTAGAGGCAACTGCGGTGGCCCCAATAGGCCTGACTTTGGGGTGAACATGGGGTGGGGACTGGACTTTGTGCCTTCCTCCACAGTGCTATCCACTGTGGGGGGATGATTTTTTTTGTCTAACTGTAGTCTTGTAGGTCTGTGGCCAAGATGGCTGCCGTGAAGAGAGAGTGGACGCTGGCACGATTTGGTTGCCGCTGCTCTCTCTTCACACTGTGTTTTTGATTTTCTGTTTTTGGATTGAATTCTGTTTTTAATTTGTGTCATTGTGATGTCTTTAATTACTTGTTTTACTCCGATTATATGTTTTTATTCCGATTACTATGTAAGGTGTCCTTGAGATTTTGTATGAAAGGCGCCCATTAAATATAAAATTTATTATTATTATTATTATTGTTCATCAGACTATGAAAGGTACAGCAGGCAGTGAAGAAAGCGAATGGCATGTTGGCCTTTATAACAAGAGGAATCGAGTATAGGAGCAAAGAGGTCCTTCTGCAGTTGTACAGAGCCCTAGTGAGACCACACCTGGAGTATTGTGTGCAGTTTTGGTCCCCTAATTTGAGGAAGGACATTCTTGCTATTGAGGAGGTGCAGCTTAGGTTTACTAGGTTAATTCCCGGGATGGCGGGACTGTCATATGAAGGGATTCAAAGTAACATTAGCAAATTTGCAGGTGACACAAAGCTGGGTGGCAGTGTGAACTGTGAGGAGGATGCTATGAGAATGCAGGGTGACTTGGACAGTTTGGGGGAGTGGGCAGATGCATGGCAGATGAAGTTTAATGTGGATAAATGTGAGATTATCCACTTTGGTAGCAAAAACAGGAAGGCACCTGTTGGTGAGGAATGAAATCCAGTCCCTGGCAGGGGGTGACATTGAAACAGGAGATATGGAGTCGGTATGGATAGAACTAAGGAATTGTAAGGGTAAAAAGACCCTAATCGTACTTATCTACCGGCCCCCAAACAGTAGCCTGGACATAGGGCACAAGTTGAATCAGGAGTTAAAATTGGCATGTAGTAAAAGTAACGCTGTCAACATGCAGGTAGACTGGGAAAATCAGGTTGGTACGGGACCCCAAGAAAGAGACTTTGTAGAGTGCCTTTGTGATGGATTCTTTGAACAGCTTGTATTGGAGCCTACCAGGGAGAAGGCAATTCTGGATTTAGTGGTATGTAATGAATCGGATTTGATAAAGGACCTCGATGTTAATGAGCCATTAGGAGGCAGTGACCATAACATAGTCAGGTTTAATCTACAATTGGAGAGTGAGAAGAGTAGATTGGAGGTGTCAGTGTTGCAGTTGAATAAAGGGAACTATGGGGCCATGAGGGAGGAGCTGGCCAAATCTGACTGGAAAGATACACTAGCAGGGATGACAGTGGAACAAAATGGCAGGTGTTTCTAGGAATAATACAGAAGGTGCAGGATCAGTTCATTCCCTGGAGGAAGAAAGATTCCAAGGGGAGAAAGGGACAACCATGGCTGACAAGGGACGTCAGGTACAGTATAAAAATTAAAGCAAAGATGTACAACGTAGCAAAGATGAGCGGGAAGCAACCGTACAGTACAGTTAAAAGAACAACAGAAGATAACCAAAATGACAATACGGGGGGAAAAGATGAGGTACGAAGTTAAGCTAGCCAAGAATATAAAGCAGGATAGTAAAAGTTTCTTTACATATGTGAAGAGGAAAAAAATTAGTTAAGACCAAAGTTGGACCCTTAAAGACAGAAAAAGATGAATTTATTATGGGGAACAAGGAAATGGCAGATGAGTTGAATGGGTACTTTGGATCTGTCTTCACTAATGAGGACATAAACAATCTTCCTGATACAGTAGTGGCCACAGGATCTGGGGTGACAGAGGAACTGAAGGAAATCCACATTAGACAGGAAATTATGTTGGATAGACTGATGGGACTGAAGGCTGATAAGTCCCCAGGGCCTGATGGTCTGCATCCCAGGGTACTTAAGGAAGTGGCTCTAGAAATCATGGATGCATTGGTGATAATTTTCCAATGTTCTTTACACTTAGGATCAGTTCCTGTGGATTGGAGGGTAGCTAATGTTATCCCACTTTCTAAGAAAGGCGGGAGAGAGAAAACGGGGAATTATAGACCAGTTAGCCTGACATTGGTAGTGGGGAATATGCTGGAGTCAATTTTACAATAGAGTGACTACGTGAAGAGCCCGCCAGCCCACACGCGCGTCATATCGTCTAACGCATGGTGCAGTGACTGGCTGGCAGGCGCACTTCTCCTCCAGTGGTAAGTTTAAATAGGCTCTGTAGGTAAGTTCACTTTCTTTTACAGAATGGTGGATTTCCAGTCTCAATGGAAAAATCAAGGGCTAAGTCTAAACGGGCCGCGGCGAAACAGGCTGTGGGGGACCGCGGGAGTGCGGTCAGCCAGCGGCGGTCGATTTCACCACCTGAGTCGCTGACAGTGCGGTCAGTGACCTCCGACTTAGTACCTTTAGAATCCTTGCTGGTTCCCCAGAAAGGGCGTATATCCAAAAGTAATTTGTTTAGGCCTGTGGGCTCGGACGAGTCAGGCCGGGAAGACTCACCTCCTACGGCAGATATCGTCCTAGGACGTTTATCTCAAATAGAGCGTTTAATGGAGAAAATGCTCCAGCATGACATGCTCCAGCATTATGTCAGCGTGGATCTCCTCGGATGCCCACGGCAGCGCCTGGTACAGGGCTGCACAATGTCTCCCTCTCCGCGGAGGGGAGTGGACGGAGTCAGTACTGGGCTGACTCCGAATTCGGGGGAATGGCTGAAGAAACTTCAAGTGTGCTTGGGGTGCACAAAGCTCTGGATCTACCTGCCATGGTTTCCAAATTCGCGATACCTTTGCAAACAGGGGAGCCGTTACAGGAACAGCTGGCTGCGAGTATTAACTACCTTACCTCCCACCAGCTGCAGGAGCAGGTGATGACTGAAACAGCTGCCAAATACAAGGCACCTGCAAACTGCTTTGTTGAATGTTCCAGCCGTTAATAATTCAATTTGGGGATACATTGGAGGGGGCATCAGGGCCCAAGAAATTAAAATCCAGAAAATCCTCAAATTACTGGCTTCGGGCATAACGGCGTTTGCCAGGTCCGTGGATGGAGGGCCATTGTCGAATGAGCAGCATGATGCCCTGGCACTGATGTGCAATGCACATTTTGAGATTAATTGTATCCGGAAAAGTGCCATCCGACCTGCCCTAAACCCCAAATTTGCGGGGTTGTGTAAAGCCAGCAACGTTCAGTTGCCGAATCTCCTCTTCGGAGAAAACCTACCAAAACAGGTCAAGGACCTTGATGAAGATTCTGGAGTAGTTCCTGAGGATTGGAGGATAGCTAATGTAACACCACTTTTTAAAAAGGGAGGGAGAGAGAAAACGGGGAATTACAGACCGGTTAGTCTAACGTCGGTAGTGGGGAAACTGCTAGAATCAGTTATTAAAGATGGGATAGCAGCACATTTGGAAAGTGGTGAAATTATTGGACAAAGTCAGCATGGATTTATGAAGGGTAAATCATGTCTGACGAATCTTATAGAATTTTTCGAGGATGTAACTAGTAGAGTGGATAAGGAAGAACCAGTGGATGTGTTATATCTGGACTTTCAGAAGGCTTTCGACAAGGTCCCACATAAGAGATTAGTATACAAACGGTATTGGGGGTTCAGTATTGATGTGGATAGAGAACTGGTTGGCAGACAGGAAGCAAAGAGTAGGAGTAAAAGGGTCCTTTTCACAATGGCAGGCAGTGACTAGTGGGGTACCGTAAGGCTCAGTTCTGCGACCCCAGCTATTTACAATATATATTAATGATTTGGACGAGGGAATTGAATGCAACATCTCCAAGTTTGCGCATGACACGAAGCTGGGGGGCAGTGTTAGCTGTGAGGAGGATGCTAGGAGGCTGCAAGGTGACTTGGATAGGCTGGGTCAGTGGGCAAATGCATGGCAGATGCAGTATAATGTGGATGCTTGACTAATCTTCTGGAATATATTAAGAATGTAACTAGGAATGTAACAAGGGAGATCCAGTGGATGTACTGTACCTGGACTTTCAGAAAGCATTTGATAAGGTCCCACATAGGAGATTAGTGGGCAAAATTAAGGTACATGGTATTGGGGGTAGAGTGCTGACATGGATAGAGAAGTGGTTGGTGTAAATGATGTGAGACTGATGACAATAGATCATTAGATCAAACATAACTTTAATCACTGTTGTACAAGCACAGAATTGGAAGCTGACAGCCGTTGGGACCTCGTGCAGCATCTGCTGACTGCAGGAGGAGGAGAGTGCTGTTATAGCTCTGGTGATGGGGTGGAGTTAGTGAAGCTAGCAACTTCCTGGTTCGGGAGCTGCAAGGCTTACGAACGGCACCAACTAGACAGGATTGTGAAGACCGCCAGCAGGATTATTGGTGCTCCACTCCCTTTCCTGCTGGACATATACAGGAACAGATGTATCAGCAGAGCCATCTCCATCATCAAAGACCCCTACCACCCATCGCATCACATATTCTCCATCCTGCCATCTGGGAAGAGGTACAGGAGCATTAGCTGCAAAACCAGCAGGATGCTCCTCAGCTTCTTCCCGCAGGCTATAAGACTGATAAACGGATTTTGCCCCCTGCCAAAGTATCCGCGCACCAACCACCAACCTGGACACACTGCAGCAGGGCCACTGTCGTGCCGCTGCCAATCGGAACGCCTGTTGATGTTTAGTAGAGAGTAGAGTGTTTAATTTGTTCATGATATATGTATATTTATTTCTATTTATTTTTTACTGCACACTGAATGGATACTGGTTGAGCAACGTTTTTTTGTTTCCTCTGGGTATGTGAGTACTCAGGAAAATGACAATAAAGATATACTACTACTATAACATGTGGTTAGTGGCTGAACAGCATCAATCCACAGTTGGCAGACAGGAAACAAAGAGTGGGGTGAGCAGGCAGTGACTAGTGGGGTACCGCAAGGTTCGGTGCTGGGACCGCAGCTATTTGCAATATACATCAATGATTTGGATGAAGGGATTCAAAGTAACTTTAGCAAATTTGCAGATGACACAAAGCTGGGTGGCAGTGTGAATTGACAGGAGGATGCCATGAGAATACAGGATGATTTGGGCAGGTTGTGGGAGTGGGCAGATGCATGGCAGATGATGTTTAATGTGGATAAATGTGAGGTTATCCACTTGGGTAGCAAAAACAGGAAGGCAGATTACTATCTAAATGGTGTTAAGTTGGGAAAAGGGGAAGTACTACGGGATCTGGAGGTCCTTGTTCATCAGTCTATGAAAGTAAGTATGCAGGTACAGCAGGCAGTGATGAAAGCGAATGGCATGTTGGCCTTTATAACAAGAGGAATCGAATATAGGAGCAAAGAGGTCCTGCAGTTGTACAGAGCCCTAGTGAGACCACACCTGGAGTATTGTGTGCAATTTTGGTCCCCTAATTTGAGGAAGGACATTCTTTCTATTGAGGGAGTGCAGCGTATATTTACACGGTTAATGAGATCATGTCACTGCTTATTCACTAACCAGACTGATAATGTCACAACTAAAATATAGAAACATAGAAAATAGGTGCAGGAGGAGGCCATTCGGCCCTTCGAGCCAGCACCGCCATTTATTCTGATCTTGGCTGATTGTCCCCAATCAATAACCCGTGCCTGCCTTCTCCCCATATCCCTTGATTCCACTAGCCCCTAGAGTTCTATCTAGCTCTCTCTTAAATCCATCCAGTGATTTGGCCTCCACTGCCCTCTGTGGCAGGGAATTCCACAAATTCACAAATCTCTGGGTGAAATAGTTTTTTCTCACCTCAGTCTTAAATGGCTTCCCCTTTATTCTAAGACTGTGGCCCCTGGTTCTGGATTCGCCCAACATTGGGAACATTTTTCCTGCATCTAGCTTGTCCAGTCCTTTTATAATTTTACAAGACTAAGTCCCAGCAGCACATGGGAGGGCTGGTCACCCAATGCAATATTCCTCCTCTCTTTTCAATATTTCCTCATATGACAGTCCCGAAGAACCTCTATATTGAAACCCTTTTGTTATGAAGGCCAACATTCCATTAGCTTCCTTCACTGCCTGCTGTACCTGCACGCCAACTTTCAGTGACCGGTGTACATGGGCACACAGGTCACGCTGCTCCTCCCCCTTACCTAAGAAGGACCTCCTTGCTCCTATACTCAACTCCTCTTCTTATGAAGGCCAACATGCAATTTGTTTTCTTCACTGCCTGCTGTACCTGCATGCTTACTTTCATTGACTGATGAACAAGGACCCCCAGATCCCGTTGTACTTCCCCTTTTCCCAACTTGACGCCATTTAGATAGTAATCTGCCTTCCTGTTTTTGCCACCAAAGCGGATAACCTCACTTTTGTCTATATATAACTGCATCTGCCACGCATCTGCCTACTCACTCAACCTGTCCAGGTCACCCTGCAAACTCCTAACATCCTTTTCACAGTTCGCACTGCCACCCAGCTTTGCGTCATCCGCAAACTTGCTAGTGTTATTCCTAATTCTCTCTTCCAAATCATTAATATATATGGTAAACAGTTGCGGCCCCAAAACCGAGCCTTGCGGCATTCCACTCGCCACTGCCTGCCATTCTGAAAAGGACCCGTTCACTCCTACTCTTTGCTTCCTGTCTGCCAGCCAATTTTCTATTCATGTCAACACCTTCCCCCCCAATACCATGTGCTCTAATTTTAGCCACCAGTCTCCCGGGCGGGACCTTACCAAAGGCTTTCTGAAAGTCTAGATACACTACATCCACTGGCTCCCCTTCGTCCATTTTACTTGTCACATCCTCAAAAAAATCCAAAAGATTAGTCAAGCATGATTTCCCTTTCATAAATCCATGTTGACTTGGACTAATCCTTTTACTGCTATCGAAATGCCCCATTATTACCTCTTTAATAATTGACTCCAGCATCTTTCCCACCACTGAAGTCAGGCTAACTGTTCGTAATTCTCCATTTTCTCCCTCGTTACTTTCTTGAAAAGTGGGATAACATCAGCTATCCTCCAATCCACAGGAACTGATCCTGAATCTATTGAACATTGGAAAATGATCACCAATGCATCCACTATTTCTAGAGCCACCTCCCTGAGGACCCTGGGATGCAGACCATCAGGCCCAGGGGATTTATCATCCTTCAGTCCCATTAACCTACCCAATCTCGCCTAATGAAAATTTCTTTCAGTTCCTCGACCCCCTTAGATCATTAAACTCCATCTGCCATCTTTCAGCCCACTCTTCCAAATGGCCTAAATCTCTCTGTAGACTTTGAATATGTACTGTCTCCCTAACACTGGCAAGATCTGGCATGATCTCCTTTAGATCTCCCATGGACCCCGCGTGATCTTACATGATCTTACATGGTAGAAGGGTTAACCTTCCCCATGGCTCTGCAAACTAATCTAAAAAACTAAACTACTGCGCAAGCAGCTAAGCTCAAATATGCCCCAAAACACGTCATAAATCTCACCAACAATAAAACGGGCAGTCTAAAATATAAAGGCAATGCCATCCACAATCACATTGAAAACAGGCCAAATGGCCACTACATACCCGCCCCTAATTGTTCCGAATACATAATGAGGCTATTACCAATAAACATCAAAAAAGTGCCCATAAAGGCTTAACATATATCAAAAGCAAAGGTCAGGGAATAAAATCCCGTGGCTCCTCGTCAGGAAATTAAACCGCGGTCTCCCGCATGACAGGCGGGGATACTAATCACTATAGTAACGAGGAAAAAATAGCATGCACTATATATCCGCGATCAGAATTCTTCATCAACTCTTCCATCTTCACTTTCATCTTCTAGAAACACGCACAACTTGGTTATTAATCTTATTACAACAGTGGTTTTAGTTCAAAGTTGTATAGTGCAAGCCAAACACTTAAAGTCAGGCATGATACTCAGTATATACTCCAAAAAATAATAGTCCAAAGCTTTGACAGCATGAAACGTCTTCCTCCATGTCCGATCAACTCATTGATGTGTTGTAACAGCAATGTTGAAGTATGAAAATCCTTCAAAAGAATAACAGGATCTTTAAACTAGTATGGTTGGGGGGAGGGACTCGAAGTGTGTCAGTGTGTAAGGCAGGAGGCAGAGAATGGTAGCACTCTGACCCAAAATGTAGGGGAGAGAGAAGAAAAATAAAATAAACAGAGAATAAGAGATGGTGGGTTTCTTAAATGTGTATATTTTAATGCTAGGAGCATTGTAAGAAAGGTGGATGAACTTAGAGCCTGGATTGACACCTGGAAGTATGATGTTGTGGCGATCAGTGAAACATGGTTGCAGGAGGGCTGTGATTGGAAACTAAATATTCCAGGATTTCGTTGCTTCAGGTGTGATAGAATTGGAGGGGCAAGAGGTGGAGGTGTTGCATTGCTTATCAGGGAAGATATTACAGCAGTGCTTTGGCAGGATAGATTAGAGAGCTCGTCTAGGGAGGCTATTTGGGTGGAACTGAGAAGTGGGAAAGGTGTAGCAACACTTATAGGGGTGTATTATAGACCGCCAAATGGGGAGCGAGAATTGGAAGAGCAAATATGTAAGGAGATTGCAGATATTAGTAGTAAGCACAAGGTAGTGATTGTGGGAGATTTCAAATTTCCACACATAGACTGGGAAACACATTCTGTAAATGGGCTGCATGGGTTGGAGTTTGTAAAATGTGTGCAGGATAGTTTTTTGCAGCAATACATAGAAGTACCTACTAGAGAAGGGGCGGTGCTGGACCTCCTGTTAGGAAATGAGACGGGTCAGGTGGCAGAGGTATGCATTGGGGAACAGTTCGGGACCAGTGGTCACAATACCATTAGTTTCAATATAATTATGGAGAGGGTCAGAACTGGACCTAGGGTTGAGATTTTTGATTGGAGAAAGGCTAACTTTGAGGACATGCGAAAGGATTTAAAAGCAGTAAATTGGGACAGTTTGTTTTATGGGAAAGATGTGGAAGAGAAATGGAGGACATTTAAAGGTGAAATTTTAAGAGTACAGAATCTTTGTCCCTGTTAGGTTGAAAGGAAATAGTAAAAATTGATGAGCCATGGTTTTCAAGGGAAATTAGACACTTTGTTTGGAAAAAGAGAGAGATCTACAATAATTATAGGCAGCATGGAGTAAATGAGGTGCTTGAGGAGTATAAAGAATGTAAAAAGAATCTTAAGAAAGAAATTAGAAAAGCTAAAAGAAGATATGAGGTTGCTTTGGCAAGTAAGGTGAAAGTAAATCCAAAGGGTTTCTACAGCTATATTAATAGCAAAAGGATAACGAGGGATAAAGTTGGATCATTAGAGAGTCAGGGTGGACAGCTATCTGCAGAGCCAAAAGAGATGGGGGAGATATTGAACAATTTCTTTTCTTCGGTATTCACCAAGGAGAAGGATATTGAATTATGTGAGGTAAGGGAAACAAGTAGAGTAGCTATGGAAACTATGAGGATCAAAGAAGAGGAAGTACTGACACTTTTGAGATATATAAAAGTGGTCCGGACAGGATATTCCCTAGGACATTGAGGGAAGTTAGTGTAGAAATAGCAGGGGCTATGACAGAAATATTTCAAATGTCATTAGAAACGGGAATATTGCCGGAGGATTGGCGTACTGCGCATATTGTTCCATTGTTTAAAAAGGGGTCTAAGAGTAAACCTAGCAATTATAGACCTGTTAGTTTGACGTTAGTGGTGGGCAAATTAATGGAAAGGATACTTAGAGATAATATATATAAGCATCTGGACAAACAGGGTCTGATTAGGAACAGTCAACATGGATTTGTGCCTGGAAGGTCATGTTTGACTAATCTTCTTGAATTTTTTGAAGAGGTTACTCGGGAAATTGATGAGGGTAAAGCAGTGGATGTTGTATATATGGACTTCAGTAAGGCCTTTGACAAGGTTCCTCACGGAAGGTTGGTTAAGAAGGTTCAATGGTTGGGTATTAATGGTGGAGTAGCAAGATGGATTCAACAGTGGCTGAATGGGAGATGCCAGAGAGTAATGGTGGATGGTTGTTTGTCAGGTTGGAGGCCAGTGACTAGTGGGGTGCCACAGGGATCTGTGTTGGGTCCACTGTTGTTTGTCATGTACATCAATGATCTGGATGATGGTGTGGTAAATTGTATTAGTAAGTATGCAGATGATACTAAGATAGGTGGGGTTGTGGATAATGAAGTAGATTTTCAAAGTCTACAGAGAGATTTATGCCGGTTGGAAGAGTGGGCTGAAAGATGGCAGATGGCGTTTAATGCTGATAAGTGTGAGGTGCTACATCTTGGCAAGACAAATCAAAATAGGACGTACATGGTAAATCGTAGGGAATTGAAGAATGCAGGTGAACAGAGGGATCTGGGAATAACTGTGCACAGTTCCCTGAAAGTGGAATCTCATGTAGATAGGGTGGTAAAGAAAGCTTTTGGTGTGCTGGGTTTTATAAATCAGAGCATTGAGTATAGAAGTTGGGATGTAATGTTAAAATTGTACAAGGCATTGGTGAGGCCAATTTTGGAGTATGGTGTACAATTTTGGTCGCCTAATTATAGGAAGGATGTCAACAAAATAGAGAGAGTACAGAGGAGATTTACTAGAATGTTGCCTGGGTTTCAGCAACTAAGTTACAGAGAAAGGTTGAACAAGTTAGGGCTTTATTCTTTGGAGCGCAGAAGGTTAAGGGGGGACTTGATAGAGGTCTTTAAAATGATGAGAGGGATAGACAGAGTTGACGTGGATAAGCTTTTCCCACTGAGAGTAGGGACAATTCAAACAAGGGGACAAGACTTGAGAATTAAGGGACAGAAGTTTAGGGGTAACATGAGGGGGAACTTCTTTACTCAGAGAGTGGTAGCTGTGTGGAATGAGCTTCCAGTGAAGGTGGTGGAGGCAGGTTCATTTTTATCATTTAAAAATAAATTGGATATTTATATGGATGGGAAAGGAATGGAGGGTTATGGTCTGAACGCAGGTGTATGGGACTAGGGGAGAATACGTGTTCGGCACGGACTAGAAGGGTCGAGATGGCCTGTTTCCGTGCTGTAATTGTTATATGGTTATATGGTTAACAATAAAGTTCACCATTAAGTTTGATTTAAAGTCCAATTCTTTAGCAGAGATTTCAAATCCCAGCTCTAGCTTTGGCCATTCTCTGTCTGGCTTGCAGAGAGATTTTAGTTCATTGATCCATTTCTTCTCACTTAAGAAACGCTTCAGTGTCAGTTCTCTGGAAACTTCATTCGCAGAATTTTCTTCTGCGTCAACGTATTTCAGTTGTACCACAATAGTAACTACCAATGCTCTTTCCATTGGCAGATCGTCTTTGTCCAAATCCAACTCTCTGGTTTCTTTGGCTTTGTTATCTAGTGGAATGCTTTCACAATTGTCCCACTTCGAAAGTATAAATCCTCCCTTCTTGCAAAGAGAAGTCAGATGTTCTACTGGTAGAATTGCTTCCTGCTCAGTAGACATAGATTTTATGCAATCATCCTTATGGAAATTATTCTTCAAAGAGATTCTTACTTGATGAAGTTTACTCTTCTCGCCAAATTTACGTTTCAAAGTCTGGGTATGTTGCTCTGCTATACTACGATTATTTGGCAGATTAACACTTTCTTGTTTGAAAGGTAAGTCTATACAACAGTGTCCATCAGTTTTCACTGAGTAGTTCATAACATCCATGAACTTCAACTCTTCTTTCGACATCTCTTCCGATTCCTTGCTGGTACTTTCATTAGAGTTATGATTGTATGGCTTCATCACCGGCTTTTCTAATTCATCAGTAGATATTTGATTAACAGCAATGGCAGGACAATTCTTCTGATTCCGATCTCGTGGTTCCTCCTCAAGGAGCCATAGATAACCCATCCAAGTCGTGTTTTCATAGCATATGGTCCATCACCTTGGCTCCTAACAATCTGTATAGGTTCCAAAGCCTTCAAAACATTCATTCCGATAAGTAGTTCAACACTATAATTTATTTCAGATATCTTGACATCCTTCAGGTTAGGCCATTGTTTCAAGTCTTCATGTCTCGGTATAATCTGACGACCAACAGGCATAGTTCCATGCGTAAACACTTCAGATATCGATATGAAATTATCTTCATCCAAACTAGATATCTCCATACTCGTAATGTAACGACTCATGCTCTCTTTATCTTAAATCATGGTACGTAATCAAATCTTAGTCTCTGCTCCTGTGATAGTCAATCTTCTCGTCAGGCTTTCTGTGCAAAAGGAAGTCAAACTTCCGTGATCTAGAAAAGCATATGTTTGCAACACTGTATTTGTCTTGCTGTACCTTACCTGTACAGGTAAGATAGAAAAATTACAAGCTTCTACCCCGGCCCCAATATGAGCAGTTACTTGAGGCGAGGTGATAGCATTTCTAGTAGTTGGCTTCTTGCCCTCTTCTGTTTGTTCCGGTTCATCTTCTATTTGCTCTGGTATTTCATCATCCATTTACTCCAGTTGGAATGGAATGGAATGCTATTTATTGTCATTCAAACCTAGGTTGGAACGAAATTTCATTTCTACAGTTGTCAGTTCCGCAGGCTCCGCGTCTGGAGCCCTCAGTTTAGTCCCGGCTGGAGGCCACCGCTGGCTCCTCAATGTTAGGCCCAACAACGTCCGAGACCCGACAGGCAATAGTCGGGCCCCCGCACAGGGAAGAGATTAAACGGTTTCCCCCACGGCCCCCACATATACACAGCTAAAAAATAAAAATAAAAACCAGCTCAAGCCATACATTTAACAAGACAAAAATAAAAAAAGACAGACGACTGTAGTCACGCTGCTGTTAGGCGCCGCTACTTACCAAGTTCTTCTTCTTCTTCCCAAAGCTCTGGTAGATCTTCTTCAGTGTGAAGTGCTTCAGGATGAAATTGTTTACACTCATAATAAATTATAGGACTCTTACAGTCTCTCACCATATGTCCATTTTCAAACACCCAAAACAGATTCCCTTCTCTCAAGAAATCCATCTTGTCTTCATATTCTCTCATCTTGAATCTTCAACACCATCTTATGGTGTGACCAACTTCATCACATAACAAACAAAATACTATTTGCTTGCTAGTAGACACATTTCTTTTTCTTTCTTCTGTCTTTTCCACAGATACGGTCTTGATAGCAAAACTACTTCTCTTAGATTTAGATCTTTCTTCAGTTTTGGAAAAGGTAATAATGGATGGGATTTATATAGCGCCTTTCTAATACTCAAGGCGCTTAGTGTTAGTTGCCATTGGTTTGTAATATTCAATATTCCCGTAGTGTGGCTCTAACATGTTCCATACTTCCCTGTCCAAGAATTCCACCAGGTCTGGTAGCCTGGCTACTTGTCTCCTTTCATCTCTAATTTTGCCTGCTTCATCTCTCCACTTTTCTCTCAGTCTTCTGGGCAACTTGCTCAAGATGATTCTAGTATTACTCACAAGATTCATTTCTTCCATGTGGCCGAGATTTTTCAACGAGCTGCAACATTCTCTCAGAAATATTGCATAATCACTCAATGCCTCCCCATCTTTCGGTTTGATTTCTTTCCAAGCGGGCCTTCTCCATGTAAGCGTTAGCAATCCTCTGTTCATCACCAAAACGTTCTTCAAGTCATCTTCTCGCCTTTTTATAGCCATGGTTGCCTGGCTCCATCTGACAACTTTCTAGTGCCCTTACGAAAGTTTGAAACTGCAAAGGATCTCCACCACACTTAGGAATTTCTACTGGTGGTAGAATGGGAGAGGTATTTTGTCGTGCTAACCTCACGCTGAATTCAGATTGCCTATTCAACACTGCCAATAATCCATCCTGAAAACTCTTGTCTTGGCTCCACCTGTTGATAAACAGGCCTTTGTGATTCAAACTGACTTGCTCGAGCCTGAGCACCAGGCCTTGAAAAAGCGTGGTCCGGTAATGGTTTGTCTCGAGCATCCACAGACGCTCCAATAGTAACTGGTTTTGATCTAGCACTCATTTGCTGAGATGCAGTTTTACCATATTACTTTGTTCCAATGGGTTTTCAAAGCCTAGAAATCTGGTGGACCTCGATTGTGGAATTGATCCAACTGCTGGCTCACTTTGAGCAGTTTTTCTTCTTGGTCCAGAGCTCATCATCCTCGACGATCTAGAGCTGCATCCTGACCCCTCACTTTCCAGAAGGTCCTTCTTGGCTTTGGCCACCGCCATCTTTGTGTCTAATTCCAGTTGTTCCTGCTGTCGCATCATCTCATCTGCTTGTTGCGTCATCTGTCGCATCATCTCTTCTTGATGTCGCCTCATGACTTCTTGCTCCCACTCGATCTCATGTTTTTTCTTCATGGCATCCGCTTCTATTGAGAACGCAGCTAACTCAGCTTCAACTCCCAATACGTATCAGGCGTGATTTATCCTCCACATTCTCCAGGTTAGCTTCTGATTCCATGGCTAACTTCACACTTTCAAGTAGCCTTCTAATCCTCTTCAACAACTTGTTTCTATCCGATTCGGTTTCCTTGAGAACATGAACTTGACCTTTCTCAGTGAGTTTAGCTTGTCTGGCTGGTCTTCTGGTGCCACCATGTGCTCCATCAAGCACGAAACTTCCTCCCCCTTCTTCGCTCATCATTTAAAGAGGTCTTGGCAGATCGCCAAGTCTTAAAATTATGCGAAAAGAGTAGTCTGCTGGCTTGCTCTTGTATTTTGTCAATAATTCTGGCTTAAATCCGAACAAACTGAGATTGTTTTGAACTTCTCAAATACCCAGGTGCACAAAGATGATGTCAATTCAAATGGCATTCATGCTTTCACAGGATTCAAAACAATTCAAGGTTGGTCTGCCTGGAATCTCTCTTCCACAGACAAATTGACAAAACACTTTCTGAGCGCTCTGTTATTAGCAGCCTTTTATTTGCTGGATAAAATTAAAGCTGTAATAATTCAAAGAGTAATAACAAGTGATTTGTACTCACAAGTCCACTGACACCTCTTCAGATAAGTCTCGATGCTGTCGATAGACCTCAGCACCTCCTCTGGTCGAGGTCTTTATCTTCAGTTCCTCCTGGAACCACCTTCTCCTCTGGTTAAGCCTCTCCGAGAATCTTAGCCTGGTCTTCTGTCCCAATCTCTGGGACTGGTATTTTCCTTCCGTTCCACAAGCGGAACCAGTCTTCTTCTGGCTAAAACCTCACCGAGATCTTAGCCGGGTCGTCCTGCTTCGATTTAATCTTCTGTCCTGTGAGATTCAAAATCACAAATGCTCTTGAGACAAATTCAGGCAAAGAAGTGTTTTTATTAATTTCATATTCTGCAGAATAGGTGCCTCTCCTCTGATGTCCCCTAGAGGCACACCGAGGATCGGGATGTCTTCTATCTTTATACATTTCTTTTCATTATTATCACATTCTCATCCCTCCCTATTGAGCTTCCAATCATTACATAAAACCCTGTTTCCCACGAGAACATCTGGGAACGCCCACCCAACGTCAAAGACACCTCCCCTATCATGCATCGCATGTGCATTTAAATTAGGCATCTTGTCATAGTGGGTGTGTGTACATATTCATGTAATCTCATCAAGCATGCGTAGTTGAGCGTGACTTCGTGTCCCTCTCCCCTTTGTTCTAATTTCTCTGCTATCTCCTGCTGAAGTCTTTCTATTGCTACTTTTTATCTAGAATTTCTCTCTGTTCTTTATATCGTTACTTTCTATTCTACTAGCAGTCTGGCTTCTGCTGACACCTTATTTCTTTCTATGATATTTTTCTATCCCTAGTCTAAATCAACCATGTCTGTTAACTCTTTCCTCACAATCCATCCTTTTCTTTTTTGCTAAGCACCCTTGATTTACACTCCTCCTCCTTTTCTAATGCTAGCAGAAGATTTTTCACCTCCCTATCCTCCTCTCGTTGGTCATACTGTGTTCTGAAGGCCATTATGGTGGCAGCACTGTTCTTCGTCAGGGCTGTTTCTATCAATCGCTGAGCCAATCCCCGTACGCAGGGAATGATACAACATCCGAACAAACACAATAACCCCACCATGACTATCACTGATGTTAGGGCTGATGTAAAGATGTGCTTCCATTTCCCAAACCAGGAGTCTAGAAACCCGGTCCAGGAGGTGTCAACTCCAGAGTTCTCAGTCAATTCGATAGACAGAGAGGTGAGACCTGCTAGGGCTCTTGACACTGACCCATCCGGAGCAGTGTTGTTGGGGATGAATGTGCAACATTGTTCGCCAAACATTACACACACCCCTCCCTTCTCAGCCAGTAGCATGTCCAAGGCCATGCGATTTTGCCAGGCCATTTGGCTGGTAGCTGTCAGCTGTTCCGCTAATCCTTCAACTGCATCTCGAGTGTAATTTATAAATACAATACAATACAATTCAATTTATTGTCATTTGGACCCCTTGAGGTCCAAACGAAATGTCGTTTCTGCAGCCATACATTACAAAACAAAAAGACCCGAGACACAACACAGTTTACACAAACATCCATCACATCGTTGTGATGGAAGGCACAAAAAACTTATCTCTCCACTGCACTCTCCCCCCCGATGTCAGAGTCAGAGTCAAAGTCAAAGCCCCCGGCTGGCGATGGCGATTGTCCCGCGGCCATTAAAGCCACGCCGGGTGATGCAAGGTCGCGCACCGGGTCTTGATGTTGGAGCCCCCGGCGTGCGCTCGCAAAGTCCCGCGGCCATTCCAAGCCGCGCAAGGCGGTGATGTATGGCCCCTGCTTTTTCAGCCAGGAGCTATTGAACAGTGGCCCCTGTTCCTCAGCCGTTATGTTATACGTCTTATTGCATTTGAGCACCTCCCCCATGTCCTGTCCCTCTGGGTTATTTCTTGTATAGCACTCAAACCCCTCCTCCCCAAAAGGAATGGTAAATGGAAGAGGTCGAGGGTCTTCCCTTCGGCCCTTCGTATTGTTGTTGCTGGCCGGAAATAGGTAATGATAACTCTGGCATATCACATTCTTTGGTAAGAGGGGATTCGTGAATAGCTGTAGTATACATGTCATAGCCCTAGGTGTTCTATCCCAATTCAGGGGAAATGGTACTGGGACCAGCTGAGGCCTAGCTCCAGCGCAGGCGTAACAATTGGTTCGTTGCATACTTCTGGCTGTGTACATCATCCAGGCAAGCCAGGTGTTGGCTCCTTTTCCCCCTGTTGGTATTCCTTTCTTATATAACTGCCTTAATCCTGTTTCCCCTGCTACTATCATTATCTTCAGTTTCTTAGACTCATTTTCCCTGATGACATTGCTGACTACTGGTGGTGCTGGTGTTGCCCCGGGATCCCTATTCTGACTGTCATCTATCTTGAACACCTCTCCCCTATCCTCGTATATTACGATCTTCCCATCTTGCTTTACTTCTATCTCAAACTTCAGACATGCGTCCTTCCCTGTTTTATCTGCACATATCCAATACCTACCACTTTCCTGTATTTGGACACTCTGTATGCTCACATATACGCGTCCTGGCAGTATGATAGGTGGTCCGATGCCACCCATATTTTGATGAAGTAAACACCGCGTGCCAATCTTTACAGGGATGGGTGCATACATACATTCTATAGCCGCACCACCATTTTCCTTTACATACATTAAATGGGATGGTGGTGGACCTTCTATTCTGTGGTATTGTGATTTTTATGCATGTTACATTACTTACAAGTTGGGTAACCACCCAACACACGACCCACCAACACGAAATCTTCATTTTTCCTGCGGGTTCTCGGTAAATATTAAAGTCAATGGTTCTTCTCCTTTGCGCACAGTCCACGGGCTGATATCGTCTGGTGGGGCCTCCACAGGACCCTTAACTCGACTTGCGTGAGTCCACCCTTTCTCTTTTGTTCGTACTGCTGTCTCGGTGATTAGTAACACCAGGTAGGGTCCAGTCATATAACCATATAACCATATAACAATTACAGCACGGAAACAGGCCATCTCGGCCCTACAAGTCCGTGCCAAACAACTTTTTTCCCTTAGTCCCACCTGCCTGCACTCATACCATAACCCTCCATTCCCTTCTCATCCATATGCCTATCCAATTTATTTTTAAATGATACCAACGAACCTGCCGCCACCACTTCCACTGGAAGCTCATTCCACACCGCTACCACTCTCTGAGTAAAGATGTTCCCCCTCATGTTACCCCTAAACTTCTGTCCCTTAATTCTGAAGTCATGTCCTCTTGTTTGAATCTTCCCTATTCTCAAAGGGAAAAGCTTGATCACATCAACTCTGTCTATCCCTCTCATCATTTTAAAGACCTCTATCAAGTCCCCCCTTAACCTTCTACGCTCCAGAGAATAAAGACCTAACTTATTCAACCTATCTCTGTAACTTAGTTGTTGAAACCCAGGCAACATTCTAGTAAATCTCCTCTGTACTCTCTCTATTTTGTTGACATCCTTCCTATAATTGGGCAACCAAAATTGTACACCATACTCCAGATTTGGTCTCACCAATGCCTTGTACAATTTTATCATTACATCCCAGCTTCTATACTCAGTCCACTTAGGTTGCAGCTTTCTTCTTTCCACGTTTTTATTAATACCCAGTCTCCAGCCTTGACTGAGTGAATCGGAAAGTCCAGTGGTGGGCTCTGGGCCCGCAATCCTTTCATTTTTAGTTCTGCAAGAGATTGGGACACTGCCAGTAAATAGTTCCTCAGGAACACATCGTTCCCTTGTATTGTTGGGACTCCTTCTATCTTCCCTAAGTATGGGAGCCCGAACAACATTTCATATGGTGATATCCCTATGTCTTTTCGAGGTGCCGTTCGGATTCTCAACAGGGCTATCGGGAGGCACTTACTCCAGGGGTCTTGTTTCCTCTATCAACTTGGTGATTTGGGTCTTTAAGGTGCCATTCATTCTTTCCACCTTTCCTGAGCTCTGGGGATGCCATGGTGTATGCAATTTCCATTCTATTCCCAGTGCTTCACATATCATTTCATGTGTTTTGGAGGCAAAATGGGTCCCTCTATCTGAGTCTATTGTTTCCACAATCCCATATCTGGGTATAATTTGTTCTAATAATATCTTGGCTACCGCCTGTGAGGTGGCAGTTGCCGTGGGGAATGCCTCTACCCATCTGGTGAAATGGTCCACTACCACTAACAGGTACTTCCATGTTCGTACCCGGGCAGCTCGGTGAAATCTATCTGTATTCTTTGGAAGGGCCTAACTGCGAATGGTTGTCCTCCTCCTGGGACTGCTCTCATGATTTTCTTATTAATTCGCTGACATATTACACAGCCCCTTATGACCTGTTTGGCCATGGTAAACATTCCACGGCAAGCGTAGGTTCTGAGGAGGGTGTCACAGAGAACTTGTGTTCCCCAATGGCTTTGTCCATGTAATCTCCCTAATAACTCCCTCATTATTTCTTTGTTCAATAGCTGCTTTCCATTTGGTGTCCACCATTTCCCATTTGAAGTACGCTGAGCCTCCATTTCTTTCATGTTTTCCTGTTCTTTCTCACTAAAAATAGGTATCTTTTCCTCTGGTTCCCTTAAAGGTATTAGTGACTTCATTTCTACCATCTGTTCTGTGGCTGCTCTTTTTGCAACCTCATCCACTGCCCTATTTCCTCTGGCCTCCAGGGTGTTACCCTTCTGATGCCCTGCCACATATGCTATGGCTATTCGTTCTGGTTTTTGCAAGGCTTCCAGTGTCTGTCCTACCAATTGCTCATGCGCTAGTTCTTTACCTCGAGTTGTTATCATTCCTCGCTCTTTCCAGATCTTCCCAAAGGTGTGTACTACTCCAAAAGCGTATTTTGAATCGGTATATACTGTTCCTTCCTTCCCCTCCAATAATTCTAAAGCTCTCATTAATGCATATAATTCACAAGATTGAGCTGACCAACTACCAGGCAGCCTGCCGCTTTCAATTTCCTCCATAGTTTCCCCGTTCACTATACCGTACCCACTATGTCTTTTTCCACCTATGCACCTGGAGGATCCATCTATGAACCACCGGCTGCCCTCAGCCAGAGGTTGCTCTTTTAAGTCTTCTCTACTGTAAATCTATTATTTCACTACAGCAGTGTACTGGGCCCTCTTCCTTGTCACCCTGTTTCTCCGCTGGATACAGGAATTGGGACGGGTTAAGGTTCTTATCCGTAATTATCATCAAATCGTCTTTTTCCATCAGGATGGCCTCATACTTCAAAAGTCTAGAGTCTGTTAACCATCTGTTGGATTTCTGAGTGAGTATGGTTCTTACTGTGTGTGGTGTAGAAACAACCAGAGTGCCTCCAAAGGTTAATTTCCTACTCTCTTCCACCAATATTGCGGTAGCTGCTACCGCTTGTATGCATCCCGGCCATCCCCTGGAGACTGGATCTAATATTTTCGAGAGGAAGCCCACTGGCTGTCGATTTCCCCCCTATTTTCTGGGTGAGTACCCCTAGTGCCACCCCCTTGTCTGAATTTACAAACAGGTGGAAAGGTCGTTCTACTGAGGGCAGAGCCAACACGGGAGCAGTAATCAAACTGTTCTTTAATTTCCCAATTCCAACTCCTGTTCTGGGGTCCACTGAACTTTGTCTTTTTCTTCTCCCAATTTATCATACAGGAATTTCACTTGTCTGGAGTAATCATCTATCCATAGTCGACAGTATCCTATCAATCCCAGGAATTTTCGGATCTCTTTCTTATTCTTTGGTAGTGGTACTCCCGTGATCCCAGCTATCCTTTCGGGGTTGATTCGTCTCTTTCCTCCACTTATCAGATGTCCCAGATATTTTACCTCTTGTTTCACAAATTGAAGCTTGTTACGAGACACTCTTAACCCCTTCCTTCCCAAGAAGTTTAACAGGCTTATTGTGGCGTCCCTTACTTCATCTTCTCTCTCTCCTGACGAAAGGAGGTCATCCACATACTGTAATAGTTGCGTTTCCCCGTGTCCTGGGAAATCCTCCAATACCTGCTCTAAAATTTGGCCGAATAAATTTGGTGATTCTGTAAAACCTTGAGGGAGCACCGCCCACCGGAATTGTTGCTTTCGCCCGGTTTTTAGGTTTTCCCACTCAAAGGCGAATAAGTCTCTACTCTCTGTTGCCAGCGGACAGCTCCAGAAGGCATTCTTTAAATCTACCACACTAAACCATTTGTGGCTTGGGAGTATCCGTCCCATGATGGTGTAAGGGTTAGGTACTACTGGGTGTTGGGCTTGGACCACCTTGTTCAGTTCCCTCAAGTCCTGTACGAGTCTAAATGTCCCGTCGGTCTTTCTGACTGGTAGGATCGGAGTATTGTAGGGGGACATACATGGTTCCAATAACCCGTCCTCTAATAAATTCTCAATGATTGGTTGTAAGCCTTTTCGTCCCTCGGTCGAAATGGGGTACTGTCTTACTCGTACTATGTTTGCGCCATCTTTTAATGCTATTTGAAGAGGGGGTATTTGCAAACCTCCTGTTTCCTTCCTTGGCCCATACTTGATCATTAATTCTTTGCTCATCCACCTCTCTTAGAGCATACAGCTGAACCACTATTCTTCCTTCTATCGGTGCTGTACCCATTCCCAATTGTATTTGTAAATCCCTGCCCATTAAATTTACACCAGCCTGAGGGACTAAGATCAGGTCCTCTACTGCCTCCCGGTGTTCATACCTTACATTTACTCCTCCTATCTCGGGAGCTACCATCACAGTTCCCCCAACCCCGGTAATTTTTATTCTCCCTTGTCCTGCCTCCATACCTGCAGGTACTTTGATTACACTTGATCGCTCCACTCCTGAATCTACCACAAACACCATATCCTCTCCCTGGGGTCCTAGCTTTAAATTTACCAGAGGTTCCCTTCTGTAGCCCCCTAACCCCAGGGACGGGAACCCCTGACCCCCCTATTCATTTTCCATCATTCTGTATGTGCGGAACTCCGCTATAAGCTCAGGGCATTCCCGTCTCAAGTGTCCTTCTCTGTTACAATTATGACATCTTATAGGTCCCACCCTCCAATGTGGTTCCGTATTTGTCTCTTCCCGACCCCTGCCGTATCCTTCTCCCTCTCTTCTGCCGTATCCTTCTCCCTCTCTTCTGCCATATCCTTTCCTATCTCTACCTCGGGAGTAATTCCCTCTCCATCCTGTACCTACCTGTTCCTTAACATCTACCACTTGCTTTACAGCCTGCATCATAATCATTGCCTTCCCCTTCTGTTTTATCTCATCTCTCCGCACGTACACTTTCTGGGCCTCTGTAAGCAACTGAGGTAGTGGTTTCTCATTCCAGTCATCCATCTTTTCTAATTTCTTCCTTACATCAGGCCAGGATTTGGTCACAAAATTGGCCCTAAGCAATTGTTGTCCTGCCCCTGAGTCCGGGTCTATGCCGGAATACTGTTGCATGTTCTTCCTGAGTCTTTGAAGGAACACTGTCGGGGCCTCATCTTTCTGCTGTCCATTCTCAAATGCTCGTTCGAAATTCTGTCCTTTGGGTACTGCCTCTCTTATCCCTTTTATAATTATCTCCCGCAGGTCCTTCATATTCCTTCGTCCTGCTTCTGTTCCCTTGTCCCAATCTGGAACTTGTACTGGGAATTTATCTGCTGCCGCTGCATTCTGCTGCCCTGGAGGGTTCTCCTGTTCCCACCTTTTCATTGCTGCTGCCCTAATCATTTGTCTCTCCTCTGGTGTGAATAGATTCCCCATAATGGCCATCAACTCCTCCCATGTATAAGTGTTTGGCCCAAGGAATTGATCTAACTGCTCGGCCAGACCTAAAGGATCCCCTAGGAGGCTTTTCATTTCTCTCTTGAAATTCCTCACTTCAGTACTAGTTAAGGGGACATTAACAAACCCCATTCCCCCTTGGGGTCCTCCCATGGGTACCTCTCTTAGGGGTCTAATTTTTACTGAACCTCTTTTTACTCTGTCTGACCTTCTGACTCCCTCTCTTGGTGATGGGGGATTTAATTCATCTACCCCGACCGGCTCCTGTCTCTTTATTCCTTTTTCTTTCTCACTCCTGGGCTCCGGTAGGTCACTATCGGTGTCATCACTGTCAGTAACATCATCATTAAATTCTTGTTTTACCCTGACCTTTCTCTTTACCACCAGAGCGGACCCTGGTGTCACCTTTTCCACTCCCGTCGCCACGAGTGGGGGCGGGGGTTGAATTGACGGCGCTACTTCGGGTAATTGATGTACATAGGGAGGAGCTAGGTTCTCCAGTAAATTCCATGAGGGTGCAGAGGGATTTGACTGTTCAACCTCTTCTTTTAATTTCAACAAATTACATCCTGTTTCCCATCATTGGATTGGATTTATTTTTCACATATACATTTAATGCCTGCTGTACCCAATCCTCATCTGACCCATCCTCTGGCCACCAGACCGAAGCTCCTTTTATCGGGTGTTTTGGCCATTCAAAATAACAATACCTTATCATTATTGTCTTCTCCAACCCCTGGGTATTTCCTGTCCCCCAGCGGTTCAGCATTCGCCCCAACGGACTATTGGGCAGAATGCGGGGATTTGGCTTACGGCCTTTCCCCTCCCTTTTAGGTTTTTCATTTACATTTCCCATTCTCTCGATCGGAATTCCTCTCCGATCTCTTATCAAATTGCCCAGGTAATACTATAATAGTCAAAGTTTCTTACCGGGGTCTCTGCACAGAATCACTCGATTGATTTTTCGCGATTTCCAACTACTTCCACTTCTTTCCCGAGTCTCTGTCCGGATACTACTGCTTATACAGCTGATGGCAAGCAAGGCGTCTGAGACCGCTGAACTTAGCAGGGTGCACCTTCCCTTCGTCTGTCTACTCCCGTCAGCTGTCCAGAGTATTGGATCTCGGAAATGAGCCCCCAAGTTGTGAAATTCAAAATCACAAACGCTCTTGAGACAAATTCAGGCAAAGAAGTGTTTTATTAATTTCATATTCTGCAGAATAGGTGCCTCTCGTCCTGATGTCCCCTAGAGGCACACCGAAGATCGGGATGTCTTCTATCTTTATACATTTCTTTTCATTATTATCACATTCTCATCCCTCCCTATTGAGCTTCTTCCAATCATTACATAAAACCCTGTTTCCCACGAGAACATCTGGGAACGCTCACCCAACGTCAAAGACACCTCCCCTATCATGCATCGCATGTGCATTTAAATTAGGCATCTTGTCATAGTGGGTGTGTGTACATATTCATGTAATCTCATCAAGCATGCGTAGTTGAGCGTGACTTCGTGTCCCTCTCCCCTTTGTTCTAATTTCTCTGCTATCTCCTGCTGAAGTCTTTCTATTGCTACTTTTTATCTAGAATTTCTCTCTGTTCTTTATATCGTTACTTTCTATTCTACTAGCAGTCTGGCATCTGCTGACACCTTATTTCTTTCTATGTTATTTTTCTATCCCTAGTCTAAATCAACCATGTCTGTTAACTCTTTCCTCACATGTCCCAATCTCTGGGACTGGTATTTAACTTCCCTGCCGGAGGTATCCTTTGACTTAATTTAGCAGCAGATTTTTCTTATCTTTTGAGAAACTAATTTTCTAGCTGCCATTTGGATGAGAATGGATAAGGGAAATATCTTCAATACGTGTGCAAGCTTTCTCACAGACCGTCAGAGCATCTTCACTCATAAAGCTTCAACACACAGACTATTGTTGAATAAATGCTTTATTGTTGATGGTAACAGCAAGATACTACCGACTCGTTACTGCAATATTCCTTGACTTCCAACTTGCAACTTTAAACATTACAACACTCCTTGTGTCTCCGTAATTTTGACATAGTCGAAGGATTGACCTTCATCATCTCTCCAAACTAATCTAAAAACTAAACTTCTGTGCAAATATCTAAAGCTCCAAACAAGCCCAAAAGCACGTCATAAATCGCACACACAATATAACGGGTAGTCTAAAATTAAAGGCACATGCCCTCATCAGTGACATGCAAAACAGGCCAATGGCCACTACACTGCCTGCACCCTGCTTGGGGTGCTGTGAGATCGGACTTGCTGCCCTTGCCCCGTGTGGGATGCTGTGAGATCGAGTTACTCCAACATGGGGGAGGGGGAGGGGAAGTCAGACGCAAGGAGGGGGCGGGTCCTGGTCCTTTGTGACGTCGGGGTGGGGAGGCGGGACCAGCTCCCATTGGCCGCTGGCGCTGCCCGTCAGGGGGAGGCGGGACACGGTCACATTGGCCGCTCCTTGATCCCTCTGCTGAACCTAAAACGTCGCCCATTCCCTCTCTCCAGAGATGCTGCTCATCCCGCCCAATTACTCCAGCACATTATAGACAATAGACAATAGGTGCAGGAGGAGGCCATTCGGCCCTTCGAGTCAGCACCGCCATTCAATGTGTTCAGGGCTGATCATCCCCAATCATTCAGTCTGAAGAAGGGTTTCGGCCCGAAACGTCGCCTATTTCCTTCGCTCCATAGATGCTGCTGTACCCGCTGAGTTTCTCCAGCATTTTTGTGTACCATCCCCAATCATTACCCCATTCCTGCCTTCTCACCTTATGCCGACTCCACTATTTTTAAGAGCCTGCCTCCACCGCCCTTTGAGGCTGAGAATTCCACAGACTCACAACTCTCTGTGAGAAAAGTGTTTCCTCGTCTCTGTTCTAAATGGCTTACCCCTTATTCTTAAACGGTGGCCCCTGGTTCTGGACTCCCCTAACATCGGGAACATGTTTCCTGCCTCTAGCGTGTCAAGTTCAAGTGAGTTTATTGTATGTGTCCCTTTATAGGACAATGAAATTCTTGCTTTGCTTAAGCACACAGAACATAGTAGGCATTTACTACAAAACAGATAAATGTGTCCATATACCATGATATAAATATATACACACATGAATAAATAAACTGATAAAGTGCAAATAACAGAAAGTGGTTATTAATCTTCGGTAGGGGGCGCTGCACTGGCAGCGCCTGTCGGCAGCGTGTCCGTCTTTTTTCAACTTTTTTAATTTTTTTAGTATGTTTAAAAGTCAGTTTTTAATGTTTCTTTGTGAGTTATGTGTGGGGGTGGTGTGGGGGGGGTAAGGGGGAAACCGTTTCGGCCGCCTCTTCCATGGAGAGGCGACTTTTTCAGGCCACCTCCCCCGTGGCCTAACAGCATGGATCGGCGCCGACTTTCCCGGAGACGCGCCCGGAGCTTCAGCGGCGGGCGCAGCGTGGACTCTCGGCGCGGAGCGGGTGAGACCTCGCTGGAGGGGAGCGCTCCGTTACGCTGGCCCGCGGCAGCCGGCAGCCTGAAGCCGCGGTCTGCAGAACTCCAGCTGGTGCGGCGTCTACAGCCCGGGATCTCACGTTGGGGACCCGGGGGAAGAAGCTTCCACCGCCGGCCCGCGGCCATCTTCTACCGCGGGCGTGGTATGGACTTAACATCACCCCAGGAGGGGAGCTTCGACCGCCGGCCCTGCAGACTGCGGTGCTTCCAGCTGCGGCACGGCAGGTATTTTAAAACTTTGACCGCCGGCCTGCGGCCTACACCAGCCTGAAGCCGCGGTCTCTGGTTGGGAAGAGCCGATCCTGGACTCACCTTGACTTTGACTTTGTCCCTTACCATCTGGACGCCCGCAGCAACGGCTGTGGAGGGTGGTGGTCCCGACCACGGGGGAAAATGGAGGAGGACTGGCCAAGCTCTGTGCCTTCCACCACAGTGATGAATGCTGTGGTCAGTGTTTTGGTTCCGAGCCACGTAAGTTTAATTAGCCTGATGGCTGAGGGGAAGTAGTACACCTATTCCTGAACTGGTTGTTGCAGTCTTCAGGCTCCTGTACCTTCTACCTGAAGGTAGCAGGGAGATGAGTGTGTGGCCAGGATGGTGTGGGTCTTTGCTGATACTGCCAGCCTTTTTGAGGCAGTGACTGCGATAAAACCCCTCGATGGAAGGAAGGTCAGAGCCGATTATGGACTGGGCAGTGTTTACTACTTATTGTAGTCTTTTCCTCGCAGGGCGCTCAAATTGCCACAATGCAACCGTGTCAGCATGCTCTCTACTGTGCACCTGTTGAAGTTAGAGAGAGTCTTCCTTGACAAACCGACTCTCCGTAATCTTCTCAGGAAGTAGAGGCACTGATGAGCGTTCTTGATAATTGCATTAGTGTTCTCGGACCAGGAATGATCTTCAGAGGTGTGCACGCCTAGGAATTTGAAGCTCTTGACCCTTTCAACCATCGACCCGATGATATAAATGGGGCTGCGGGTTCCCCTCCTACTCCTTCCCAAGTCCACAATCAGTTCCTTAGTTTTGCTGGTGTTGAGGGCCAGGTTATTGCGCTGGCACCATATGGACAGTTGCTCGATCTCTCTTCTATACTCTGACTCATTCCCATCAGTGATACGTCCCACAACAGTGATGTCGTCAGCGAACTTGATGATGGAGTTCGCACTGTGACTGGCTACGCAGTCATGACTATAGAGTGAGTACAGCAGGGGGCTAAGCACGCAGCCTTGAGGTGCTCCCGTGCTGATTGTTATCGAGGCTGACACATTTCCACCAATACGAACAGACTGTGGTCTGTGGATGAGGAAGTCGAGGATCCAGTTGCAGAGGGATGCGCAGAGACCCAGTTCAGCGAGTTTGGTAACCAGCTTGGAGGGGATGATTGTGTTAAATGCCGAGCTGTAATCGATGAATAACAGCCTGACATATGAGTTTTTGTTATCCAAGTGGTCCAGAGCGGAGTGGAGGGCCGCGAGATCGCATCCACTGTTGATCTGTTGTGGCGGTAAGCGAACTGCAGTGGGTCCAGGTTTTTGTCAAGGTAGGAGTTGATTTGCTCCATGATCAACCTCTCAAGGCACTTCATCACCACCGGCGTTAGTGCCACTGGTCAATAGTCATTGAGGCACGTCACCTTACTCTTCTTGGGCACTGGTATAATTGATGTCCAAGCCCTTAACAGTCTTATATGTTTCAATGAGATCACCTCTCATCCTTCTAAACTCCAGAGTGTACAAGCCCAGCTGCTCCATTCTCTCAGCATATGACAGTCCCGCCATCCCGAGAATTAACCTTGCAAACCTATGCTGCATTCCCTCAATAGCAAGAATGTCCTTCCTCAAATTAGGGGACCAAAACTGCACACAATACTCCAGGTGTGGTCTCAATAGGGCTCTGTACAACTGCAGAAGGACCTCTTTGCTGCTATATTAGATTCCTCTTGTTATAAAGGCCAACATGCCATTCGCTTTCATCACTGCCTGCTGTACCTGCATGCTTAATTTCATAGACTGATGTACAAGGACCCCCAGATCCCGTTGTACTTCCCATTTTCCCAACCTGACGCCATTTAGATAGTAATTTGCCTTCCCGTTTTTGCTACCGAAGTGGATAACCTCACATTTATCCACATTAAGCTTCATCTGCCATGCATCTGCCCACTCCCCCAACCTGTCCAAGTCACCTTGCATTCTCATAGCATCCTCCTCACAGTTCCCACTGCCACCCAGCTTAGTGTCATCTGCAAGTTTGCTAATGTTACTTTGAATCCCTTCATCCAAATCATTGATGTTAAAATTGTAAATAGCTGCGGTCCCAGCACCGAGCCTTGCGGTAACATAGAAAGTAGGTGCGAGAGTAGACCACCAGGTCCGTTGAGCCCGCACCGCCATTCGCTCATGGCTGAACACTAAACAGACACACTTACCCACAAACAGTAGACACAAGACACAGAACACAAGACACTACCCTCCCCTTTATACCGTTATCACCCCTCTCCACCCCAAGAACCTCGTGATCTCCTGGGGGAGGCAAAAAACCGGATAAAAACCCAGGTCCAATTCGGGAAAAAAATCCGGGAAATTCCTCTCCGACCCCAATCCAGGCGATCGACACTTGTCCAGGAGATCACTCAGGTCTTACTATACTAACCATACCTAGGTCCATATCCCTGCCCTCTCCCCGTAGCCCCTTATCCCCTTGGCAGCTAAAAAACCATCTATTTTAGTCTTAAATATATTTAACGTTTCTGCTTCCACTGCTCCCTGGGGCAGTGAATTCCATAAATTAACCACCCTCTGGGTGAAGAAGTTCTTCCTCATCTCAGTTTTAAAAGAGCCCCCCCTTATTCTGCAACTATGTCCCCTAGTTCTAGTTTCCCCGATCATTGGGAACATCCTCGGTGCATCCACCCGATCAAGGCCCCTCACGATCTTATATGTTTCAATGAGATCGCCTCTCATTCTTCTAAACTCCAAAGAGTAGAGTTCCAGCCTACTTAACCTTTCCTCATATGTCAATCCCCTCATTGCAGGAATTAATCTTGTAAACCTTCGCTGCACTGCCTCCAGGGCTAGTACATCCTTTCTTAAGTATGGACCCCAGAACTGTACACAGTATTCCAAATGTGGTCTCACTAATACTGTGTACAGCTGCAGCAAGACCTCCGTGTTTTTATACTCAATCCCCCTAGCAATAAAGGCCAAAACTCCATTGGCCTTCCTGATTGCTTGCTGCACCTGCATACTAACTTTAGTGATTCATGTACTAATACCCCTAGATCCCTTTGCGTTGCATTACAACGCAGCTCCTCCTCATTTAGAAAATAACTTGCCCTATCATTTTTTTTCCCAAAGTGAATGACTTCACATTTATTAGTATTAAATTTCATCTGCCAAGTTGTTGCCCACTCACCTAGCTTATCTATATCCTTTTGCAGACTCTTCCTATCCTCCTCATCCCCTACTTTTCCTCCCATTTTTGTATCGTCCGCAAATTTTGATATATTACACTTGGTTCCCTCCTCCAAATCATTTATATAAATTGTGAACAACTGGGGTCCCAGCACCGACCCTTGCGGAACCCCGCTAGTTACCGGTTGCCATCCCGAGTATGAACCATTTATCCCCACTCTCTGCTTCCTATTTGTTAGCCAATCCTCTACCCATGCTAATATATTACCCCCAATCCCATAATTTTTTATTTTTAGCAATAGTCTCTTATGTGGCACCTTGTCAAAAGCCTTTTGGAAGTCCAAGTATACCACATCCACCGGTTCCCCTTTATCCACCCGGGTTGTTACTTCCTCAAAGAATTCGAGCAGATTCGTTAAATAGGCCCCTACAGCCTGTCTGTCTTTTTTTTTTTTTTTTTTTGTCTAGTTAAATGTAGTGTTGGTGTTTTTTTAATACTAGTTTTAAATGTGTATATATGAGGGGCGGGAGGGGGAAACCGTTTAAAATCTCTTCCCTGTCCGGGAGACCCGACCTTTTCCCTGTCGGGTCTCCGTTGTCGTTGGGGCCTAGCACCGTGGAGTGGCCTCCAACCTGAACGACCCGGGGGCTCGGGAGACTGCGGAGCTGCGGACTAATCACCATCGTGGGGCTGGCCGGCCTCGGTGCGTGGGGAGCGGTGGTGACTCGCTGCTGCGACTCGACTCCTGGGGCTCGGAGGCTCCAGCGCCGCAGCCGCAGGTCCGGTGGACTGGGACATCGTGAGCTCGCTGGTCCGGGGGGAGAGAGAGACCGCTTCCTGGAGCTCCCGCAACGTGACTTCTCCCGCCCGTGTCGCGGGGTTGGATCGACCCGGAGCGGGGTCGTACATCACCCAGCACGGCTTCATGGCCGTGGGACATTCCAACGCCCGCCGGGGGCTCCAACTATGTGACATTTAGACCGGGAGCGGGGCTGTAAATCGCCCGGCATGGCTTAAAATGACCGTGGGACTTATCAACGCCCGCCTGGGGCTTGGACATCGGGAGAGACATGGAGAACAGGAGAGAGAAAAGACTTTGCCTTCCATCACAGTGGGTCCACTGTGATGGATGTTTGTGTGAATTAAATTGTGTGTATGTCTAGGAAATTGTCTGTTTGTATGGCTGTGGAAACAGAATTTCGTCAATAAATTGTATTGTATTGTATTGTATGCTAGCCTTTATAAATCAGAGCATTGAGTATAGAAGCTGGGATGTAATGATAAAATTGTACAAGGCATTGGTGAGACCAAATCTGGAGTATGGTGTACAATTTTGGTTGCCCAATTATAGGAAGGATGTCAACAAAATAGAGAGAGTACAGAGGAGATTTACTAGAATGTTGCCTGGGTTTCAACAACTAAGTTACAGAGATAGGTTGAATAAGTTAGATCTTTACTCTCTGGAGCGCAGAAGGTTAAGGGGGGACTTGATAGAGATCTTTAAATCGGACATTTTTATGATTGGTTTTATCGTATTTTAACGTTGTGTTTTTACCTGCTTTTAACTATTTATACTGTTCCATCAGGGACTGGATGTTTTTAGTGTTATTATGGGTGAAATGTTTTAAATTTCATGTGCGATGTTCCGGTATTCCCTGGGAAACGTCTTTTCATTTTCCACTGTACAACTGTTGCTTGCAAGATGACAATAAAGCTTGATTGATTGATTGATTGATTGATTGATTAAAATGATGGGAGGGATAGACAGAGTTGATGTGGACAAGCTTTTTCCTTTGAGAATAGGGAAGATTCAAACAAGAGGACATGACTTCAGAATTAAGGGACAGAAGTTTAGGGGTAACATGAGGGGGAACTTCTTTACTCAGAGAGTGGTAGCGGTGTGGAATGAGCTTCCAGTGGAAGTGGTGGAGGCAGGTTCGTTGGTATCATTTAAAAATAAATTGGATAGGCATATGGATGAGAAGGGAATGGAGGGTTATGGTATGAGTGCAGGCATAGAAACATAGAAATTAGGTGCAGGAGTAGGCCATTCGGCCCTTCGAGCCTGCACCGCCATTCAATATGATCATGGCTGATCATCCAACTCAGTATCCCGTACCTGCCTTCTCTCCATACCCTCTGATCCCCTTAGCCACAAGGGCCACATCTAACTCCCTCTTAAATATAGCCAATGAACTGGCCTCGACTACCCTCTGTGGCAGAGAGTTCCAGAGATTCACCACTCTCTGTGTGAAAAAAGTTGGTGGGACTAAGGGAAAAAAAGTTGTTCGGCACGGACTTGTAGGGCCGAGATGGCCTGTTTCCGTGCTGTAATTGTTATATGGTTATTTATATATATGGGTATGGATGGATGGAAAGAGGGAACCAGTGTAGGATGGATGGAAAGAGGGAACCAGTGTAGGATGGATGGATTGGGGGGGGTGGCAGGAGAATCAATGCGAGGTGGATAGGGTGATCAGTGCGGGATGGAGAGAAGGGGGTCCCAGGATATGGGGGGGGCTGTACAAAAAAGAGAGAGAGAGAAGGGGGCGAGGTATGGAGGAAGGAAGGTCAGCGCTCCTCGGACAACATTTTAACTATTTATACTGTTTGCGCTCCTCGGACACGGCCGCTGCGTGCAAACCCACCAACGGCGCTTGCAAAACAAACCCTCCCGCACACGGAGGCCTCCCCCCCTGACTCGGCGTGCGGGAGGGTTTGTTTTATCAGGGAGGAGGAGGAGGAGATGGAGCCTCTGTCGCGGCCGCTGCTGCCGCTGTTCGGGGCCCGTCATTAGCTCCGACCCTTCCTCACCGCCCACTAGTATCTTTCCCACACAATACAGCCATCACCGCCGACACAAAACGTCGCGTTCCTTTTCTCCAGAGATGCTGCCTGACCCGCGGAATTACTCCAATTTTTTGTGTCCATCTTCGGTACAAACCAGTATCTAGTTGCCAAGCCGGGCAAAATGACTCAGTGTTTAGGTTGCCCGGCGACGCTTTGAGTGGTCAGTGGCATCCGGGCATCCGCTAATTTGGAGCCCTGATGCCCACTACAGACGAAGGGTTGGAATCTAAGATGCTTGGACAGGTGTGTGGACAAGACAGGCTTAGAGGGGAGAATGGAACACAAGTGAGTGGAGCCATTGATACCTTCTCAAGATGGCGTTATGAGCGACGAGACCCTAACAAGATGGCCGCTGGCTGCCGAACAAGCAGCGGCGCCGACCTCACCTGCCCTCACCAAGATGGCCGCCCGCTGGTCCCGGTCCCGCCCCGGGCCGAGTCTCCCCATCGACCGCATGAAGTTGGCGGCGGAGAAGCGGCAGTTGGTGGCGTCGCTGCCGACGGACCTGAGGTAAATAATGTTATAAATCAGCAGCGCAGCGGGATTGGGTCAATATGGGGGAGAACTGAGGTAAATCACCATAGAAACTACACGTGTATGTGTGGGGAAAACTGGGGCCAAACTCCTTATAAATCAGCCGCCCCCCCTCTTATTCACTGAGGTCAATAACGTTGTAAATAAATCAGCAGCGGAATAAACCCGGTAAATGTGGGGGAGACCTGAGGTCAATCTCCACATAAACTACACGTCTGGCGGAATAAAACTGGGGACAATAATATAAACTCACCGTCTGGAGCAGCGTCCCGAGATAAAACACGTTATAAACATCTTCCTCTCTGTAAATAATCAATAAATCACCAAATAAACTACACGTCTGAGGAATAAACCCGGTAAATCTGGGGGTAAAACTGAGGTAAATAAAGTTATAAACACACAGGGGAGTTTAATGCTAATAAGTGTGAGTTGCTACATCTTGGCAGGACAAATCAAAATAGGACGTACATGGTAAATGGTAGCGAATTGAGGAATGTTGTTGAACAGAGGGATCTAGGAATAACTGTGTACAGTTCCCTGAAGGTGGAATCTCATGTAGATAGGGTGGTAAAGAAAGCTTTTGGTATGCTAGCCTTTATAAATCAGAGCATTGAGTATAGAAGTTGGGATGTAATGTTAAAATTGTACAAATTAAAATTAAATTAAGTTAAATTTCTTTATTTATATAGCACATTTTTAGTCAACTTGCATTGACCCCAAAGTGCTTCACATAATTACATCCACACAGACAGGCAAAGGTGGGTGAAGTGTCTTGCCCAAGGACACAACGACAGTATGCACTCCAAGCGGGATTCGATCCAGCTACCTTCCGGTTGCCTGCCGAACACTTAGCCCATTGTGCCAGAATTGGCCTCACACAAGGCATTGGTGAGGCCAATTCTGGAGTATGGTGTACAATTTTGGTCGCCCAATTATAAGAAGAATGTCAACAAAATAGAGAGAGTACAGAGGAGATTTACTAGAATGTTGCCTGGGTTTCAGCAACTAAGTTACAGAGGAAGGTTGAACAAGTTAGGGCTTTATTCTTTGGAGCGCAGAAGGTTAAGGGGGGGACTTGATAGAGGTCTTTAAAATGATGAGAAGGATAGACAGAGTTGACGTGGATAAGCTTTTCCCATTGAGAGTCGGGAAGATTCAAACACGAGGACATGACTTCAGAATTAAGGGACAGAAGTTTAGGGGTAACATGAGGGGGAACCTCTTTACTCAGCTGTGATGACATTAGAGCTCATGGTATTGGAGGGAGGGTATTGACATGGATAGAGAATTAGTTGGCAGACAGGAAACAAAGAGTAGGAATAAACAGGTCCATGGCAGGCAGTGGTGAGTGGAATGCCGCAAGGCTCGGTGCTGTGACAGCAACTATTTACAATATTTATTAATGATTTAGATGATGGAGTTAAAAGTAACACTAGCAAATTTGCAGATGACACAAAGCTGGGTGGCAGTGTGAACTTAGAAGAGGATACTAGGAAGTTGCAGGGTGACTTGGACAGGTTGAGTGAGTGGTCAGATTCTTGGTTCTTGGTTTCTTGGTCCACCAAAATATTCCAAATGGAATTTAAACTGGAGGTGGATGCATGGCAGATGCAGTATAATGTAGATAAATGATAGGTTATCCAATTTGGCAGCAAGATCAAGGAGGCAGATTATCTCAATGGTGTCAGATTAGGAAAAGGGGAAATCCAACGAGACCTTGTACACCAGTCACTGAAAGTAGACATGCAGGTATAGCAGACTGTGAAGAAAGCTAATGACATGTTGGCCTTCGTAACGAGAGGATTTGAGGACAGGAGTAAAGAGATCCATCTGCAGTTGTACGGGGACCCGGTGAGACCACATCTGGAGTATTGTGTGCAGTTTGGCCTAATTTGAGGAAGGACATCCTGGCTATTGAGGCAGTACAACATACGTTCACCAGGTTGATCCCGGGATGGTGGGACTGTCATTTGAGGAAAGATTGTAAAGACTGGGCTTATATTCATTGGAATTTAGAAGGATGAGAGGGTTTCTTATAGAAACACATAAAATTATAAAAAGACTGGACAAGCTAGATGCATGAAAATGTTCGCAATGTTGGGGGAATTCAGAACCAGGAGCTACAGTCTGAATAAAGGGGAGGTCATTTAAAACTGAGATGAGAAAAAAATGTTTTCACCCAGAGAGTTCTGAATTAGTGGTATTCTCTGCACAGAAGGGCAGTGGAGGCCAATTCAATGGATGAATTTATAAGGGGCTAGCGGAATAATGGGATATGGGGAGAAAGCAGGCACGGGTTATTGATTGTGGATGATCAACCATGATCACAATAAATGGCGGTGCTGGCTCGAAAGGCCAAATGGCCTCCTCCACCTATTTTCTATGTTTCTATGCCCCATCTACACAATCCACTCTATCTATTCCTCTCAACATTTATGCATTTGCAGGTCTTTTATGCAATAATATTGGTGTTATTAATTTATTAAATTTTTGTTTATTGCATGGTATCTATTTATATTGGGTTAATAGGCCTGTAAATCTGCAATGTGAAAATGTAATTGTTCCACTGTCGGTACATATGACATCCAAGGAAAGATAGCTGAATGGATAGAAAATTGGCTTCAAGGAAGGAAGCAGAGGGTGATTGTGGAAGGTTGCTTCTCTGACTGGTGACCTGTTACTAGTAGTGTGCCTCAGGGTTCGGTGCTGGGCCCGTTACTGTTTGTCATCTACATCAATGATTTGGATGAGAACATACAGGGTACGATTAGCAAGTTTGCTGATGATACAAAAGTGGATAGTTTTGTAGATGATTGTGAAAAATTGCAGCAGGATCTGGATCTGGATCGATTGGCCAGGTGAGCTGAGGAATGGTTGAAGGAATTTAATGCAGAGAAATGTGAGGTGTTGCATTTTGGGAATTCTAACTTGGGCAGGACCTTCACAGTGAATGGTAAGCCTCTGGGTAGTGTTGTAGAGCCGAGGGATCTATGAGTACAGGAACATAGTCGATTGAAAGTGGCATCACAGGTAGATAAGGTGGTCAATAAAGCTTTTGGCACATTGGCCCTTATCAGTCAGAGTATTGAATACAGAAATTGGGCGGTCATGTTGCAGTTGTATAAGACGTTGATGAGGACACATTTAGAGTTTTCTGTTCAATTTTGGTCACTCTGTTATAGGAAAGATGTCACCAGGCTGGAAAGGGCACAGAGAAGATTTAGAAACATAGAAAATAGGTGCAGGAGTAGGCCATTCGGCCCTTCGAGCCTGCACCACCTTTCAATATGATCATGGCTGATCATCCAACTCAGTACCCTGTACCTGCCTTCTCTCCATACCCCCTGATCCCTTTAGCCACAAGGGCCATGTAAAGGAGTGATAGCTGACACACTGTAACCTTTACTGATAGTTTATTATAGCACATGGCACACACGTCCCAGCACTGACTGCATCCAGCCTTCAGGCGTACTGGGACCTAGTGGGAGGAACAAAGGGAGGATACTACAGTTACACTAATATGATGGGGCGTGGTTAGTGGTGATGAGGTACCTACATTACAGGTTGCATGCATAACCCATCTACATCCTTTCCCTTACAATTTGAACAAGTTACAACAATGGCAGGTTTGTTATACAGAACCTGCAAAGCTAAGCATACTCTCCGTAGCGAGCCGGAGGTTTTACAATCCGACCCGAGCGAGTGCGTACAGCACCCTCACCCTCCCCACCCGAAAGAATAGGAGGAGGGACAGGAACAGAAACAGGAGGGGGAGAGAAGGTGGGTGGAGAACCCTGCTTGGAGGGGGAACGGAGAGGCACAGGTGAGCCAGGTGAAACAGAAGGGGTAGAATGAGCAAAAGTGGGAGAAAGAGAAGACCCTGCAGGGGACAACAGAGCCTGGGGAGCAAAACCGGGAGGAGCAGGGGGGAGGTACCCGAGGCAAATGGACCGACCGTGGCATGCAGGGAGCAGAGGGTACGTTAGTGGAGGAAGGCTCGACACGCGATGGAGGGGTATACGGAATCGCAGGAGGTGGTTTTGGCTCGTTAACCGCCAACACGTGCTGGCGGCTGCGTCGGTATACAGTCCCTTCAAAATCCACGAGGTAGGACCGTGGCGCGCTGTCAAACCCGACAACGGTGGCAAGTCGAGAGTAGCCGGTGGACGTCTGCAAACGGACGACCTGCCCAGGCATCAGTGGCGAAAGGGGGCGGCAGGATTTGTCATGCGAGCGGCGCTGGATCTCGTGCTTCTGGGCAACACGTTGCTGAACATCAGCAGGCTGCAGGACTTTGGGCATCAGGGACTGCTGGGCAATAGGCATCGGAGGGCGAACAACACGGGACATGAATCGCTGGGCAGGGGATCCCATGGTACTGTCTCTGGAAATGTTCCGAAGGTTCAGGAGACCCTGATAGAAATCCCCGTTCGAGAGGCGGGTTTGTTCAAGCAGGTGCTTAGCGCTGCAGACCGCCCGTTCAGCCTGACCATTGCTCTGCGGGTACTCCGGGCTGCTGGTGAAATGATTAAAGTTCCACTTTGCAGCAAACGCTCGAAATTCGGCACTGGTGAACTGGCGTCCGTTGTCTGTCTGCAGCCGGACAGGAGACCCAAACGTGGCAAAGTGACGGCGAAGTTTGCTGATCACCATCTCGGAGGTGATGGCAGGGAGGAGGTCCACCTCGAACCAATTTGAGTAAGAGTCTACTAGCACAAGGTATTGCTTCCCACGCCAGTCGAAAATATCGGCAGCCAGAGAAGACCAGGGCATGTCAGGGGAAGGCTGCTGCAAAAGCGGCTGTCTTTGCTGACGCGGGGCAAGAGAGTTACAGTCCGGACAGGAATCCACCCTGGCCTGGATGTACTTAGCCATGGCCGGCCAGTAGTACTGTTCCTGGGCATGCGAGATAGTGGCATCTGCCCCGGGATGCCCCATGTGGGCGTCGTCAAAATACAAGCCATGCAGCGAGGCAGGGACAACCACTTTGTGTCCTTTGATAATAATGCCGTCCCGGAGGACCAACTCATCGCGGACCAAAAAATAGGGGTGGACGCTGGCTGGCAACGAATTCCGTTTGGTGGGCCACCCGCGCCTGATGACAGCAGCAAGCTGCTGCAGGTCGGGGTCGTTAGCGGTATGTGCAACCAAGCACTGTAGTTGCTGAGAAGGGACGAAGTTAACGTTCAGTACCTGTAAGTCCGACTGCTCGAAGGGGTGCTGGTCGCAGGAGGCCCGGGGGGCCCGGGACAGTGCATCAGCCACATGCATCTCGGTGCCCCTCTTATATATGATTTTAAAGTCAAAGCGCTGTAGCTGCAGCATCATCCGCTGTAGCCTGGCTGGAGCACAGTGTATGGGCTTGTTCAGTATCGTTACCAGTGGCTGGTGATCCGTCTCAACGGTGAACCTGGTGCCAAATAGGAAGTCCTTAAACTTCGAACACGCGAAAACCACCGCCAGCAGCTCCTTCTCTATCTGTGCATAACGCTGCTCTGTGTCCGTCATGGTCCTGGAGGCATAGGAGATGGGCAGCAGCGAGTCACCAGCGTGGGGTTGCAGGCAGGCAGCACCCAGTCCAAATCGAGAGGCGTCGCAAGTGACCACGATCGGACGCAGTAGATCAAAGAACTTCAGGGTAGGTGTGCTGACCAGCCTCGTCTTTAGCAGATCAAACGCCTGCTGGTGGTGTGGAAACCATGCCCAGGCAATGTCCTTTTTTGTGAGTTGTCAGCGGTGCGCTCAACTCGCTGAGGTCGGGGATAAACTTTCCCAGGTAGTTCACCATACCCAGGAAACGCTGTAAACTGACAACGTCTGTCGGGGCGGGCAGCTCTGAGATGGCGCTGGTCTTTTGCGGGTCCGGCTTCAACCCCTGTACCGTGAAAATGTGGCCAACATATGTGACCTCAGGCACCCGGAACTTGCACTTTGACCGATTAAGCTTCAAATTTATCTGCCGAGCACGGTCCAAAATCCGTCGGAGGTTGCGGTCATGTTCGGCCACATCCCTCCCATAGACCAGAATGTCATCTACAATGATCGCGCAGGGCAGACCTGCAAACAATTGTTCCATTGAACGCTGAAATACCTCGCTGGCGGAGTTGATGCCGAACGGCATCCGCAAAAACTTAAACCTGCCGAAGGGCGTGCTGAACGTGGTCAGGTCCGTGGAGCGTTTGTCCAGGGGTATCTGCCAAAACGAACTTCGTGCATCGAGGACGGAGAACACTGGCTTGTCCCACCTGGGCGGCAACGTCTTCGACAGTCCTCATGGGGTAGTGGGGCCGTTTAATCGCCATATTCAAGTCCTTGGGGTTGATGCATACCCGTATCTCATTTTTTTCCTTTCTTCAACGTGGCGACCATGGTGGAGACCCATTCGGTTGGAACGCTGACAGCCTCCAGCACTCCCATGTTGACCATGTCTTTCAGCATGCTCTCCACCTTGCCCTTCATGGCGAACGACACTCTATGGGGTGGACGGATCACAGGCACCACAGATGGGTCAGTCACGATCTTGTACACCAACGGCAGCTTCCCCAACTTGTCGTCAAACAGGTCTGGGTACTCGGATAGTGGATCCATCACAGCTTGCACCTCGTGGACCGTATGGTCAAAAGACACCAGACCAAGATCCTGGCAGGCCTGGTTGCTCAGCAACGTCACGCAGTCACAGTCCAGAATAAAGAAAGATAGGACCTGGGAAGATTTCTGCAGCACGCAGTGGAAGGTCGCCCTCCCCACAGGTGTTAGTTCCTCTCCCCCATAGGCACGCAAAACAGAGCGATCTGCAATCAGCAGCTCATTATTCCTTATCAGGTGGAACAGCTTTGTTGACATTACGTTCACTTTCGCCCCCGTGTCCAGCTTAGCAGAGAAGGACTTATTGTTTACAGTTATGTTCACAGAAGGATCGGGGAGGCGAGATCGGCTGTGGAGGAGAGTAAACACTTACACCTCCCGTGGAATAGCTGTTCTCAGAGCCGGGGGCAGCGTCAACAGAGGACTGAGAATCCATCTCGCTATCAACTTGCAGAAGGTTGTTTAGAAGTTGTCTGGGAGATGAGGGCACTTTCCCACGGGACCGGCAGGCAGCTGCAAAATGGTTCATTCTCCCGCAGAAATTGCAGGTCTTCCCGAGGGCTGGGCACTGTGACTCCGTGGAGTGCACGTAATTGCAGTTTGGACACTTTTGAGATCGCGGGACCCGGGATGTATGAACGGGCCGCGGTGGAGGGCGAAAGTTGTCCTTCATACGTCATTGTCCAGCAACACCAGTTAGATTTATGGCTCGGCTGTCAGACCCCCGCTGCCCATGCGGAGGGGTGACCACTTCGGCAATGCGGCACGCATGCATTGCCTGAGTCAGGGTTAGGTCAGGCCGTTGCAGCAGGTCGGCACGTAGCTTCTGATCAATCATGCCAGTGACGAGAATGTCCCTGGTGAGCTGGTCGCGCATGGTTTCAAATCGGCACCGCTGGGCAAGGTGCCGCAGGTCAGCGATAAAGCACTCAACAGGTTCATCCGGCTGTTGCTTGCGTGAGAAGAACCTGGCCCGCTCCAGTATACGGTTGGAGGGCAGGTCACATATCTCTGCGAACTTGCGCAAAAGACATACCGGGTCGTCGGCCGATTCAGCTGGCTCGACCGGCTGGTCGTTGTCATAGAAACATAGAAACATAGAAATTAGGTGCAGGAGTAGGCCATTCGGCCCTTCGAGCCTGCACCGCCATTCAATATGATCATGGCTGATCATCCAACTCAGTATCCCGTACCTGCCTTCTCTCCATACCCTCTGATCCCCTTAGCCACAAGGGCCACATCTAACTCCCTCTTAAATATAGCCAATGAACTGGCCTCGACTACCCTCTGTGGCAGGGAGTTCCAGAGATTCACCACTCTCTGTGTGAAAAAAGTTCTTCTCATCTCGGTTTTAAAGGATTTCCCCCTTATCCTTAAGCTGTGACCCCTTGACCTGGACTTCCCCAACATCGGGAGCAATCTTCCTGCATCTAGCCTGTCCAACCCCTTAAGAATTTTGTAAGTTTCTATAAGATCCCCTCTCAATCTCCTAAATTCTAGAGAGTATAAACCAAGTCTATCCAGTCTTTCTTCATAAGACAGTCCTGACATCCCAGGAATCAGTCTGGTGAACCTTCTCTGCACTCCCTCTATGGCAATAATGTCCTTCCTCAGATTTGGAGACCAAAACTGTACGCAATACTCCAGGTGTGGTCATAGCCCTAGGTGTTCTATCCCAATTCAGGGGAAATGGTACTGGGACCAGCTGAGGCCTAGCTACGGCGCAGGCGTAACAATTGGTTCTTTGCATACTTCTGGCTGTGTACATCATCCAGGCAAGCCAGGTGTTGGCTCCTTTTCCCCCTGTTGGTATTCCTTTCTTATATAACTGCCTTAATCCTGTTTTCTCCTGTTACTATCATTATCTTCAGATCCTTAGACTCATTTTCCCTGGTGACATTGCTGACTACTGGTGGTGCTGGTGTTGCCCCGGGATCCCTATTCTGACTGTCATCTATCTTGAACACCTCTCCCCTATCCTCGTATCTTCCCATCTTCCCATCTCACTTTACTTCTATCTCAAACTTCAGACATGCGTCCTTCCCTGTTTTATCTGCACATATCCAATACCTACCACTTTCCTGTATTTGGACACTCTGTATGCTCACATATACGCGTCCTGGCAATTTCTCGTTCGGGTTTTGATATACTCTCCACCTATCAGTTTGATAGGTGGTCCGATGCCACCCATATTTTGATGAAGTAAACACCACGTGCCAATCTTTACAGGGATGGTTGCATACATACATTCTATAGCCGCACCACCATTTTTCCTTTACATACATTAAATGGGATGGTGGTGGACCTTCTATTCTGTGGTATTGTGATTTTTATGCATGTTACATTACTTACAAGTTGGGTAACCACCCAACACACGGCCCACCAACACGAAATCTCATTTTTCCTGCGGGTTCTTGGTAAATGTTAAAGTCAATGGTTCTTCTCCTTTGCGCACAGTCCACGGGCTGATATCGTCTGGTGGGGCCTCCACAGGACCCTTAACTCGACTTGCGTGAGTCCACCCTTTCTCTTTGTTCGTACTGCTGTCTCCGTGATTAGTAATACCAAGTAGGGTCCAGTCCACTTAGCTTGCAGCTTTTCTTCTTTCCACGTTTTTATTAATACCCAGTCTCCAGCCTTGACTGAGTGAATCGGAAAGTCCAGTGGTGGGCTCTGGGCCAGCAATCCTTTAATTTTTACTTCTGCAAGAGATTGGGACACTGCCAGTAAATAGTTCCTCAGGAACGCATCGTTCCCTTGTATTGTTGGGACTCCTTCTACCTTCCCTAAGTATGGGAGCCCGAATAACATTTCATATGGTGATATCCCTATGTCTTTTCGAGGTGCCGTTCGGATTCTCAACAGGGCTATCGGAAGGCACTTAGTCCAGGGGAGTCTCGTTTCCTCTATCAACTTAGTGATTTGGGTCTTTAAGGTGCCATTCATTCTTTCCACCTTTCCTGAGCTCTGGGGATGCCATGGTGTATGCAATTTCCATTCTATTCCCAGTGCTTCACATATCATTTCATGTGTTTTGGAGGCAAAATGGGTCCCTCTATCTGAGTCTATTGTTTCCACAATCCCATATCTGGGTATAATTTGTTCTAATAATATCTTGGCTACCGCCTGTGAGGTGGCAGTTGCCGTGGGGAATGCCTCTACCCATCTGGTGAAATGGTCCACTACCACTAACAGGTACTTCCATGTTTGTACCCGGGGCATCTCGGTAAAATCTATCTGTATTCTTTGGAAGGGCCTAACTGCTAATGGTTGTCCTCCTCCTGGGACTGCTCTCATGGTTTTCTTATTAATTCGCTGACATATTACACAGCCCCTTATGACTTGTTTGGCCATGGTAAACATCCCACAGCAAGCGTAGGTTCTGAGGAGGGTGTCACAGAGGGCTTGTGTTCCCCAATGGCTTTGTCCATGTAATCTCCCTAATAACTCCCTCATTATTTATTTCTTTAACATAAAAACATCCCCCCACAATCGTTTCCATTATGAGGGAAGGCACAATGTCCAGTCCCCATCCCCAGTTCACCCATAGTCGGGCTTTTGAGGCCTCCACAGTTGCCTCAGTAGCCAATGAACTGGCCTCAACTACCTTCTGTGGCAGAAAATTCCACAGATTCACCACTCTGTGTGAAAAACGTTTTTCTCATCTCGGTCCTAAAAGATTTCCCCCTTATCCTTAAACTGTGACCCCTTGTTCTGGACTTCCCCAACATCGGGAACAATCTTCCTGCATCTAGCCTGTCCAACCCCTTAAGAATTTTGTAAGTTTCTATAAGATCCCTTCAAGTTTCTAAATTCCAGTACAAGCCGAGTCTATCCAGTCTTTCTTCATATGATAGTCCTGCCATCCCAGGAATCAGTCTGTGGAACCTTCTTTGTACTCCCTCTATGGCAAGAATGTCTTTCCTCAGATTAGGTACCAAAACTGGTCTCACCAAGGCCCTGTACAACTGCAGTAGAACCTCCATGCTCCTATACTCAAATCCTTTTGCTATGAATGCTAACATACCATTCACTTTCTTCACTGCCCGCTGCACCTGCATGCCTACTTTCAATGACTGGTGTACCATGACACCCAGGTCTCGTTGCATCTCCCCTTTCCTAATCGGCCACCATTCAGATAAAAGTCTACTTTCCTGTTCATGCCACAAGTGGATTACCTCACATTTATCCACATTAAAGGTTCAAAAGTATTTTATTGGTCACATACACCTAGTGTAGTGAAATGCTTCTTGCCAATGCAGCACATAAAGAAAGAATACAGACATAACAGTAATAAAGAAATTTAAACATAAAAGCATCCCCCACAATGGTTCCCATTATGAGGGAAGGCACAATGTCCAGTCCCCATCCCATGTCCACCCATAGTCGGGCCTATTGAGGCCTCCACAGTTGCCTTTACAGAGGCCCAATGTTCCAGGCCGTTCTCGCCAGGTGATGGTGCTCCGGCGTCAGGAGAATCCTCTCAGCGGCTTGGGAAACCTGGAACAGCCGCTTCCTTACTGGAGACCGTGGCTTCCGAAGCCAACAAGGCCGCGCCGGATGGAGCTCCACCACTGGCGATCACATCGCGAGAGATCCCAGGCTCCTGATGTTAAGTTCAGCACCGCCGCCCGTGGCTGGCCGCTCCACGGACCCGTTTCATCGGCGTCTTCAGCTCACCGGAGCTCCAACGCGGCGACCCGGCAAGGCATCGCCCGCTCCGCAATAGCGCTCCAGCGCTGTGCCGCCACCACTGAAGCCGAGGTACTGGGCGGTCCCCTCAGGAAACGGCGCTCGAGGCCCGCTGGTAGGCCACGAGGACGGGTCGAAAGTGCAGCGCGGAGAAAAGCTGCCTCTCCGACCAGGTAGGGACCCTGAAAAGTAGTTTCCCCCTTCCTCCCCCCCCACCTCCCACATAAAAAAAGACTAGAGCTCCAAAAACAAAACATTAAAACTCACTAAAAATTAAAAAAAGAGTGAAAAACAAACAGCTGCAGGCTGAGCAGCCATACCACACAGGACGGCGCCCCCTATCATCTGCCATGCATTTGCCCACTCACCCAACCTATCCAAGTCACCTTGCAGCCTCCTTGCATCCTCCTCACAGCTAACACTGCCCCCCAGCTTTGTGTCATAGAAACATAGAAATAGGTGCAGGAGTAGGACATTCGGCCCTTCGAGCCTGCACCGCCATTCATATGATCATGGCTGATCATCCAACTCAGTATCCTGTACCTGCCTTCTGCATATCCCCTGATCCCTTTAGCCACAAGGGCCACATCTAACTCCCTCTTAAATATAGCCAATGAACTGGCCTCAACTACCTTCTGTGGCAGAGAATTCCAGAGATTCACCACCCTCTCTGTGAAAAATGTTTCCACATCTCGGTCCTAAAAGATTTCCCCTTATCCTTAAACTGTGACCACTTGTTCTGGACTTCCCCAACATCGGGAACAATCTTCCTGCATCTAGCCTGTCCAACCCCTTAAGAATTTTGTAAGTTTCTATAAGATCCCCCCTCAATCTTCTAAATTCTAGCGAGTACAAACCGAGTCTATCCAGTCTTTCTTCATATGAAAGTCCTGACATCCCAGGAATCAGTCTGGTGAACCTTCTCTGCACTCCCTCTATGGCAAGAATGTCCTTCCTTAGATTTGGAGACCAAAACTGTACGCAATACTCCGGGTGTGGTCTCACCAAGACCCTGTACCACTGCAGTAGAACCTCCCTGCTCCTATACTCAAATCCTTTTGCTATGAATGCTAACATACCATTCGCTTTCTTCACTGCCTGCTGCACCTGCATTCCTACTTCATGACTGGTGTACCATGACACCCAAGTCTCATAGAAACATAGAAAATTAGGTGCAGGAGTAGGCCATTCGGCCCTTCGAGCCTGCACCGCCATTCAATATGATCATGGCTGATCATCCAACTCAGTATCCCGTACCTGCCTTCTCTCCATACCCTCTGATCCCCTTAGCCACAAGGGCCACATCTAACTCCATCTTAAATATAGCCAATGAACTGGCCTCGACTACCCTCTGTGGCAGAGAGTTCCAGAGATTCACCACTCTCGTTACATCTCCCCTTTTCCTAATCGGCCACCATTCAGATAATAGTCTACTTTCCTGTTTTGGCACCAAAGTGGATAACCTCAAATTTATCCACATTATACTGCATCTGCCATGCATTTGCCCGCTCACCCAGCCTATCCAAGTCACCTTGCAGCCTCCTCACAGCTAACACTGCCCCCCAGCTTTGTGTCATCCGCAAACTTGGAGATGTTGCAATCAATTCCCTCGTCCAAATCATTAATATATATTGTAAATAGATGGGGTCCCAGCACTGAGCCTTGCGGTACCCCACTAGTCACTGCCTGCCATTGTGAAAAGGACCCGTTTACTCCTACTCTTTACAGGGACAGAAAGCTTACAAAGGGATAGGAGAGTATGGCCAAGTGAAATAGGAATCGGTGTGCAAGGTGAGGCGAGTAATGCATTAAAAATATATGAAAGCACAAAGCAGAAGGAATAAAGTGGGTGAGCTTGCCAGTTAGAAATTGGCAAGTATGATGTTGTGGGAATTACAGAAACATGGCTGCAAGATGACCAGGGCTGGGAAATGAATATTCAGGGGTATATGCAGGGCTCTCGCTTAACTTTTTTTCCCTGTTGCCAGCCGGGCAACCTTGGCAGCTTTTTAGGTTGCCAAATGACAGTTTAGGTGGACATTTAAGATGGCTTGCATGACGCGTGCGATAATGTGCTCGGACGAAGTGCGTAGTTACCAGTCGGAATTATACTCAATGAAGCATTCACATATTATTTCTGCTTCAAATAAAGTCACAAACTAAACATATTTACCAATCAAGACTTGATATATCCCACAATGACATGCAGCAAAATTATAAGACAGTATCTCAACTCTTTTTACACGTTGCAATTAATGCAATTTCGATTAGTTCTTTCCACTTCCAAACAAAAATGTGGTTGAATTATTTAGCGTATGATAACCATATAACATATAACCATATAACAATTACAGGCACGGAAACAGGCCATCTCGGCCCTACAAGTCCGTGCCGAACAACTGTTTTCCCTTAGTCCCACCTGCCTGCACTCATACCATAACCATCCATTCCCTTCCTCCATCATGCCTATCCAATTTATTTTTAAATGATACCAACGAACCTGCCGCAACCACATCACTGGAAGCCATTCCACACCGCTACCACTCTCTGAGTAAAGAAGTTCCCCCTCATGTTACCCCTAACAATCTGTCCCCTTAATTCTGAAGTCATGTCCTCTTGTTTGAATCTTCCCTATTCTCAAAGGGAAAGCTTGTCCACATCAACTCTGTCTATCCCTCTCATCATTTTAAAGACCTCTATCAAGTCCCCCCATTAACCTTCTGCGCTCCAGAGAATAAAGACCTAACTTATTCAACCTATCTGTGTAATGATCACCCTGTGGTCCAATAAATCTGGACCATGGTAACATATGCATACGTATAGTTGTGAATGTTGCTCATTAAATAACTACAGTACTGATATTCCATATTAAGAGCATTGATTTGCCGTTAAAATGAATTCTTAATAATGTGTCAACGGTAGCAGTGACAATCGAACACTGCGGTTTCACAATATAATTAATCCATCTTTATGGGATTTAAACAAATAATAACATTTGAATTAAAACACATTTGATTGCATTCCGTTATCAAACATAGTCAATGTTCGCTCTGAAGCCATTTCCAGGACAATAGGGTCAGGGAGGGAGTGTGTGTGAATCAGTGGCGGGGAGGATAGATGGCGGGGGAGGGAGGGGGGTTAGAAGGCAGTCGGTGCAGAATGGATGGATTGAGGCAGGTGAATTAGTACGTGTTGGTTGGAGTAGGATAAAATGTGAGGGGAGAGCACGGGGATGTCATCGATGTAGAATGGGGGGTTCAGTACGGGATGGATGGGGTGACAAAAGTGCTGGAGAAACTTAGCGGGTGAGGCAGCATCTATGGAGCGAAGGAAATAGGCAACGTTTTGGGTCAAGACCCTTCCTCAGACTGATCCCCCCATTCTACTTGAATGGGAGGATCAGTACAGGTTGTATGGGGGGGTGGGAGGTCAGCGCAGGATGAATGGAAGGGGGGGGGTCAGTACAGTGTGGATCGGAGGGTCTGTGCAGGATGAATGGGGGATCACTACAGGATGAATGAGGAGAAGGTGCAGGGTAAATGGAGTGTGGGTCAGTACGGGATGAATGCATGGATTAGTACAGGATGGATGGGGGATCAGTACAGGATGGATGGAGGAGAAGTGCAGGATGGATGGGAAAGGGGTAAGTACAGGGTGAATTGGGGAACCAGTGCAGGATGGATAGGGGGAGGGGGGGGGGTGGCAGGAGAATCAATGCGAGGTGGATAGGGTGATCAGCGCAGGATGAATAGATTGGTGGGGGAGATGCGGAGGAGAGGGGAGCACAGGGGATGTCAGTGACGACTGAATAGATGCGAGAATGGGGAACAGTGCGGGATGTAGAGGAGGTCCCAGGATAAGGGGGGGGGGTGGATTTGGCGTACAAGAGAGAGAGAGAGAGAAAGGGGGCGAGGTATGGAGGAAGGAGGGTCAGCGCATCTCGGACAACATCGCCCGCTGCCTTGGCCGTTGGGATTTCCTCGCCACCGCCTCCCTCCTCCGCCAGCCAACAGCAGGTGTGGGGCCGAGCGGTGCAGCTCAAAGATCCTATAGCTATATGATCTATGGTGCAGCTGCTTCAGAAGTGTCGAAGCGAATTACGGGTCCCGCACAGCAGCAGCAGCAGCCGCGATAGCGGCTCCATAGAAACATAGAAACATAGAAATTAGGTGCAGGAGTAGGCCATTCGGCCCTTCGAGCCTGCACCGCCATTCAATATGATCATGGCTGATCATCCAACTCAGTATCCCGTACCTGCCTTCTCTCCATACCCTCTGATCCCCTTAGCCACAAGGGCCACATCTAACTCCCTCTTAAATATAGCCAATGAACTGGCCTCGACTACCCTCTGTGGCAGGGAGTTCCAGAGATTCACCACTCTCTGTGTGAAAAAAGTTCTTCTCATCTCGGTTTTAAAGGATTTCCCCCTTATCCTTAAGCTGTGACCCCTTGTCCTGGACTTCCCCAACATCGGGAGCAATCTTCCTGCATCTAGCCTGTCCAACCCCTTAAGAATTTTGTAAGTTTCTATAAGATCCCCTCTCAATCTCCTAAATTCTAGAGAGTATAAACCAAGTCTATCCAGTCTTTCTTCATAAGACAGTCCTGACATCCCAGGAATCAGTCTGGTGAACCTTCTCTGCACACCCTCTATGGCAATAATGTCCTTCCTCAGATTTGGAGACCAAAAACTGTACGCATACTCCAGGTGTGGTCTCACCAAGACCCTGTACAACTGCAGTAGAACCTCCCTGCTCCTATACTCAAATCCTTTTGCTATGAAAGCTAACATACCATTCGCTTTCTTCACTGCCTGCTGCACCTGCATGCCCACTTTCAATGACTGGTGTACCATGACACCCAGGTCTCGCTGCATCTCCCCTTTTCCTAGTCGGCCACCATTTAGATAATAGTCTGCCTTTCCTGTTTTTGCCACCAAAATGGATAACCTCACATTTATCCACATTATACTGCATCTGCCAAACATTGCCCACTCACCCAGCCTATCCAAGTCACCTTGCAGTCTCCTAGCATCCTCCTCACAGCTAACACTGCCCCCCAGCTTCGTGGCATCCGCAAACTTGGAGATATTGCCTTCAATTCCCTCATCCAGATCATTAATAATATTGTAAATAGCTGGGGTCCCAGCACTGAGCCTTGCGGTACCCCACTAGTCACTGCCTGCCATTGTGAAAAGGACCCGTTTACTCCTACTCTTTGCTTCCTGTTTGCCAGCCAGTCCTCTATCCACATCAATACTGAACCCCCAATGCCGTGTGCTTTAAGTTTGTAAACTAATCTCTTATGTGGGACCTTGTCGAAAGCCTTCTGGAAGTCCAGATACACCACATCCACTGGTTCTCCCCTATCCACGCTGCTAGTTACATCCTCGAAAAATTCTATAAGATTCGTCAGACATGATTTACCTTTTGTAAATCCATGCTGACTTTGTCCAATGATTTCACCACTTTCCAAATGTGCTGCTATCCCATCTTTAATAACTGACTCTAGCAGTTTCCCCACTACCGATGTTAGACTAACTGGTCAGTAATTCCCTGTTTTCTCTCTCCCTCCCTTCTTAAAAAGTGGGGTTACGTTTGCTACCCGCCAATCCTCAGGAACTACTCCAGAATCTAAAGAGTTTTGAAAGATTATTACTAATGCATCCACTATTTCTGGAGCTACTTCCTTAAGTACTCTGGGATGCAGCCTATCTGGCCCTGGGGATTTATCGGCCTTTAATCCATTTAATCTACCCAACACCACTTCCCGGCTAACCTGGATTTCACTCAATTCCTCCAACTCCTTTGACCCGCGGTCCCCTGCTATTTCCGGCAGATCTCCATCTCCTCCTCCCTGATAGCGGCCGCTGCTTGCAACCCCACTAACGGCGATAACCGCTTTCAAAACAAACCCTCCCGCATGCCGAGGCCTCCCCCTCCCTCCCTCCTCCCGGTCTCGGCGTGCGGGAGGGTTTGTTTTTAAAGTGCACCGTTAGCGGGTTTGCAAGCAGCGGCCCTTATCAGGGCGGGAGGGGGGCGGGAGGAGGAGGAGATGGAGCCGCTGTCGCTGTTCGGGGCCCGTCATTTGCTGTGACCCTTCGTCACCCCACATCTAGTATCTTTCCCACGCAATACAGCCGTCACCGCCGACACAAAATGTCGCGTTCCTTTTCTCCAGAGATGCTGCCTGACCCGCGGAGTTACTCCAGTTTTTTGTGTCCAACTTCGGTACAAACCAGTATCTGGTTGCCAAGCCGGGCAAAATGACTCGGTGTTTAGGTTGCCCGGCGGCGCTTTGAGTGGTCAATGGCACCCGGGCAACCGTTAATTTCGAGCCCTGATACGGCCTATCAAAAAGACAGACAGGTGGGCAGAAGGTGTGGGGTAGCTCTGTTGATGAGGAATTAAATTTAGTCCCTTATGGGGGGTGACATGGAATCAGGAGATGTAGAGTCAGTATGGATAGAACTGAGGAATTGTCAGGGTAAAAATACCCTAATTGTTATCTACAGGCCCCCAAACAGTAGCCTGGATATAGGGTGCAAGTTGGCATGTTGCAAAGGTAATGCTGTGGTTGTTATGGGAGATTTCAACATGCAGGTAGACTGGGAAAATCAAGTTGGTACTGGACATCAAGAAAGGAGTTTGTGGAGTGCCTCTGTGATGGATTCTTAGAGCAGCTGTACTGGAGCCTACCAGAGAGAAGGCAATTCTGGATATAGTGTTGTGTAATGAACCGGATTTGATAAGGGAACTCGAGGTTAGTAGGAGCCATTAGGAGGTAGCACCGCCAATCATTGTGATCATGGCTGATCGTCCCCTATCAATAACCCGTGCCTGCCTTCTCCCCATATCATATTACCATATTACTTATTACAATTACAGCACGGAAACAGGCCATCTTGGCCCTTCTATCCCTTGACTCCACTAGCCCCTGGAGCTCTATCTAACTCTCTCTTAAATCCATCCAGTGACGGCCTCCACTGCCCTCTGTGGCAGGGAATTCCATAAATTCGCAACTCTCTGGGTGAAAAAGTTTTTCTCACCTCAGTCTCAAATGACCTCTCCTTTATTCTAATGCCCCTGTCCCACTTAGGAACCCTGAACGGAAACCTATGGAGACTTTGCGCCCCACCCAAGGTTTCTGTGCTGTTCCCGGAGGTTGCAGGAGGTTGCAGTTAGTGGAAGCAGGTAGGGAGACTGACAAAAAACCTCCGGGAACCGCACGGAAACCTTGGGTGGGGCGCAAAGTCTCCTGAGGTTTCCATTCAGGTTTCCTAAGTGGGACAGGGGCATAAGACTGGGGCCCCTGGTCTTTCAGTGACGGGTGTACAAGGATGCCCAGGTCTCGCTGCACCTCCCCCTTACCTAACCTAACCCCATTGAGATAATAATCTGTCCCCTTGTTTTTGCCACCAGAGGGGATAACCTCACATTTATCTATGTAAAGGTAAAATCGGAAGTGTCAGTATTACAGTTGGGCAAATGGAACTATGGAGCCATGAAAGAGGAGCTGGCCAAAGCTGGCTGGAAAGAGACCCTAGCATAGATGACAGTGGAACAACAATGGCAAGTATTTCTGGGAATAATACAGAAGGTGCAGGATCAGTTCATTCAAAAGAGGAAGAAAGATTCTAAGGGGAGTAAGAGGCGATCATAGCTGACATTGGAAGTCAAGGACAGTATAAAAATAAAAGAGAAAAAGTGCAACATAGCTAAGATGAGCGGGAAGCCCGGGGATTGGGCAAAGAGCAAAAGAAGATAACTAAAATGGTAAAACGGGGAGAAAGCATGAGGAGCAAAGTTAAGCTAGCCAAGAATATAAAGGAGGATAGAAAAGCCTTACGTGAAGAGGAAAAAATTAGTTAAGACCAAAGTTGGATCCTTGAAGACAGAAACAGGTGAATTTATCATGGGGAACAAGGGAATGGCAGACAAGTTGAACAGGTACTTTAGAGGCAGGTGACTAGTAGGGTGCCTCAGGGATCTGTGTTGGGTCCACTGTTATTTGTCATGTACATCAATGATCTGGATGAAGGTGTGGTAAATTGGATTAGTAATTATGCAGATGATACTAAGATAGGTGGTGTTGTGGATAATGAAGTAGTTTTCCAAAGTCTACAGAGAGATTTATGCCATTTGGAAGAATGGGCTGAAAGATGGCGGATGGAGTTTAATGCTGATAAGTGTGAGGTGCTACATCTTGGCAGGACAAATCAAAATAGGACGTACATGGTAAATGGGAGGGAATTGAAGAATGCAGGTGAACAGAGGGATCTAGGAATAACTGTGCATAGTTCCCTGAAGGTGGAATCTCATGTAGATAAGGTGGTAAAGAAAGCTTTTGGTATGCTAGCCTTTATTAGAGCATTGAGTATAGAAGTTGGGATGTAATGTTAAAATTGTACAAGGCATTGGTGAGACCAATTCTGGAGTATGGTGTACAATTTTGGTCGCCCAATTATAGGAAGGATGTCAACAAAATAGAGAGAGTGCAGAGGAGATTTACTAGAATGTTGCCTGGGTTTCAGCAACTAAGTTACAGAGAAAGGTTGAATAAGTTAGGTCTTTATTCTCTGGAGCGCAGAAGGTTAAGGGGGGACTTGATAGAGGTCTTTAAAATGATGAAAGGGATAGACAGAGTTGACGTGGACAAGCTTTTCCCATTGAGAGTAGGGAAGATTCAAACAAGAGGACATGACTTCAGAATTAAGGGACAGACGTTGCGGGGTAACATGAGGGGGAACTTCTTTATTATTGTATGTATGACTGCAGGCACAAAATTTCGTACATACCGTAAGGTTTGAATGACAATAAAGGTAATTCTATTCTATTCTATTCTATTTACTCAGAGAGTGGTAGCTGTGTGGAATGAGCTTCCAGTGGAAGTGGTGGAGGCAGGTTCGATTTTATCATTTAAAAATGAATTAGATAGGTTTATGGATGGGAAGGGAATGGAGGGTTATGGTCTGAGTGCGGGTAGATGGGACTAGGGGAAAATAATTGTTCGGCACGGACTTGTAGGGCCGAGTAGGCTTGTTTCCGTGCTGTAATTGTTATATGTTTATATGGTTATTTGTCTTCACTAAGGAAGACACAAACAATCTCCCAGATGTACTTGTAGCCTGAGGACCTCGGGTGACGGAGGAAGTAAGTAAGTAAGTAATTACGTTTATTGGCCAAGTACTCACATACAAGAAATTTGCCTTGGTGCTCCGCCCACAAGTAACAACATGACATACAGTGACAGTTACGAATGACTCAGAAAACCCTGACCATAATAAAACATTAATGATAAAACACCATTGATCAAGCATGTGAACCGACAAAATACCAGATCAAAGGGAGGCTACAGATTTTTGGCTGTTGAGTAGAGCAACTACTCGTGGATAAAAACTGTTTTTATGTCTGGCTGTGGCAGCTTTGACAGTCTGGAGTCGCCTTCCAGAGGGAAGTGATTCAAAGAGTTTGTGGCCAGAGTGAGAGGGGTCAGAGATGACCTTACCCGCTCGCTTCATGACCCTTGCAGTGTACAGTTCATCAATGGAGGGAAGGTTGCAGCCAATAATCTTCTCTGCTGATTGGATGATTCGCTGCAGCCTCCAGATGTCGTGCTTGGTGGCTGAGCCAAACCAGACCATGATGGAGAAGATGAGAAAAGACTACGATGGCCGTGTAGAATTGGACCATCATTGCCTGTGGCAGATTGAGCTTCCTCAGCTGCCGCAGGAAGTACATCCTCTGTTGTGCCTTTTTGACTGTGGAGTCGATGATAGCCCCCCACTTAAGGTCCTTGGAGATGATGGTTCCCAAGAACTTAAAATACTCCACAGATATGACTGTGATGTTGTTGATGGTGAGTGGGGTGAGGGGAGGGGGAGCTCTCCTAAAGTCTACAATCAATTCCACTGTCTTAAGAGCATTGATCTCTAGGTTGTTGCTACGGCACCAGGACACCAGCTGTGACACTTCCTGTCTGTAGGCAGATTCCTCCCCATCCTGGATCAGTCCAATCAGGGTTGTGTCATCCGCAAACTTGAGAAACTTGACAGGTGTCTGTGGAGGTGCAGTCGTTGGTGTAGAGAGAGTAGAGGAGAGGTCAGGGTACGCAGCCTTGCGGTGTTCCTATGCTGAGTGTTTGCGGGTCCGAGATGTGCTTTCCCAGCCTCACATGCTGCTTCCTGTCTGTCAGGAAGTTGGTGATCCACTGACAGAGGGGTTCAGGCACAGTCAACTCGGAACGTTTGGAGTGTAGGAGCTCTGGCACAATGGTGTTGAATGCAGAGCAAAAATCAACAAACAGGATCCTCGCATAGGTCCCCTATGCTGTAGGATGAAGTGCAGGCCCAGGCTGACTGCATTATCCACAGATCTATTAGCCCGATACGCAAACTGCAGAGGGTCCAGCAAGGAGTTTGTGATATGAACTGAAGGAAATTCACATTAGCTGGAAATGGTGTTGGGTAGACTGATGGGACTGAAGGCTCTTAAAACCTCAGGGCTGATGGTCTGCATCCCAGGATACGAAAGGAAGCGGCTCTAGAAATCGTGGAAGCATTGGTGATTATATTACAATTTTCTATAGATTCAGGATTATTTCCTGTGGATTGGAGGGTAGCTGATGTTACACAACTTTTTAAGGAGGGAGAGAGCAAACAGGGAATTCAGGGCTCTCACTTAACCATAACCGCTAACCCCCGCACTAATCAAGAATCTATCTCTGCCTAAAAAATATCCACTAACTTGGCCTCCACAGCCTTGTGTGGCAATCTTCTTCTTATAAATACCACAGATTCACCACCTTCTGACTAAAGAAATTCCACCTCAAGATTCAAGAGAGTTTATTGTCATGTGTCCCTGATAGGACAATGAAATTCTTGCTTTGCTTCAGCACAACAGAACATAGTAGACATGACTACAGAACAGATTAGTGTGTCCTCATCTCATCTCTTTCCTTAAAGAACGTTCTTAAAATCTGAGGCAATAGACAATAGGTGCAGGGGTAGGCCATTCAGCCCTTTGAGCTCTCTCTAACTCTCTTGAAAGTATCCAGAGAACCGGCCTCCACCACCCCCTGAGACAGAGAATTCCATAGACTCACAACTCTCTTGGAGAAAAAGTGTTTCCTCATCTCTGTTCTAAATGGCTTACCCCTTATTCTTAAACTGTGGCCCCTGGTTCTGGACTTCCCCCAACATTGGGAACATGTTTCCTGCCTCTAATGTATACAAACCCTTTATAATCTTATATGTTTCAATAATATACCCTCTCATCCTTCTAAATTCCAGAGTGTACAATCCCAGCCACACCAATCTATCAACATATGACAGTACCGCCATCCAGGGAATTAACCTTGTGAACCTACGCTGCACACCCTCAATAGCAAGAATGTCCTTCCTTAAGTTTGGAGACCAAAACTGTACACAATACGCCAGGTGTGGTCTCACTAGTGCCCTATACAACTGCAGGAGGACCTCTTTGCTCCTATACTCAACTCATCTTGTTTCAATGATGTCCCCCCTCTTTGTTCTAAACTCCAGCGAGTACAGACCCAGTGCCGCCAAACGCTCATCATAGATCAACACACTAATTCCTGGGATCATCCTTTTAAACCCATCTGGACCCTCTCCAGAGCCAGCACATCCTTCCTCGGATATAGTGGCTAAAATTGCTCATAATACTCCAAATGAAGCCTTACCGGCGCCTTCTGGGTGGGCGGCGTGACCAACGTCGCAGCGGCCTCTGCAGTCTGTCTGTGTTTTTTTATTTTTTTGTCCCGTTGAGGGTATAGTTTGTAGTGGGCTTTTAAATGTGTATGTGTGGGGGGCGGGGGGTGGGTGGGGGAAACATTTAAATCTCTTCCCTGCATGGAGACCCGACCTTTTCCCTGTCTCCGTTGCCGTTGGGGCCTAGCACCGTGGAGCGGCCTCCAACCGGAACGACAGCTCAAGTCACGGAGCCTGCGGAGCTGCGGACCTACCATCGTGGAGCTGGCCGGCTTCGGAGCGTGGAGAGCTGTGGTGGCTCGCTGCTGCGACCCGACTCCGGTGGATGGTGACACCGGGAGCTCGCGGGTCCCCGGTGGGAGACCGCTTTGCGGGGCACCGGCAACGGCGACTTCTCCCGCTCGAATTGCGCGGTTGAAAGTGACCTGGAGCGAGGCCTTACATCGCCCAGCGTGGCTTTGAATGGCCGCGGACTTGCTAGTACCCGCCGGTGGCTCCAACATCGGGACCCGGAGCAGGGCCTTACATCGCCCGGCGCGGCTTTAAGTCGCCGTGGGACTTTCTAGCGCCCGCTGGGGGCTTTGACTTTGACTTCGGGAGAGGAATGGAGAGCAGGGGAGAGACAAGACTTTGCCTTCCATCACAGTGAGGAGGAGATTCACTGTGATGGATGTTTGTGTAAATTGTGTTGGTGTGTGTCTTGGTTCTTTTCTTGTATGGCTGCAGAAACCAAATTTCGTTTGAACCTCATGTGAGGTTCAAATGACAAATAAATTGTATTGTATTGTAGAGCCTGATTACATGATTCTCTGTGCTGAAGTTCTCTGTGTGTGTATAGCTGCTTTGCAGCAACAGGGTTTTATTGGCAGGGCAATGTGTAAGATTAGATGGCAGAGGTTGGGCATATTTTAAATATGTCATCGTTTGTGGGGTTGTGGGTGGTGATGGCATTTACTAACAGGGTGCAGATTTCACTGCTGAGGTTGAACGTTGTGTAAGGATGAAAGCTGGGCTGCCTCCACAATTCGCTGCAATTTCTTAATGCTTGCTGAACTTATTTATTTTTCTTGGGAGAGTTTAGTTTATTGTCATGTGGACCGAGGCATATGGTCAACATGGCCTGATTCTCTTCAGTTTAGCTTTATTACCATATATTCGTCTTGAGAACATACACGGCATGATTAGCAAGTTTACAGATGGTACTAAAGTAAAATTGGTTAGTACAGTATCAGGGGTTGTGGGGAGAAGGCAGGAGAATGGTGTTAGGAGGGAGAGATAGATCAGTCATGATTGAATGGCAGTGTAGACTTGATGGGCCGAATGGCGTAAGTCTATTCCAACTTGTGGAAGAGTCTAGGACTAGAGGTCATAGCCTCAGAATTGAAGAACGTTCCTTTAAAAATTAGATGAGGTGGAATTTCGTTAGTCAGAGGGTGGTGAATTTGTGGAATTCTTTGTCACAGACAGCGGTGGAGGCCAAGTAGGTGGATAAGGCAGAGATTTACGTAGTTTCTTAAATTTATGCTGATGTTGGAGTCGGAGCTTTTTTACTCCAGCAGCAGTACAAATTACACCAACTCCGATGACTATGACTCCACAGCCCTGCTTCAAAGAGCTCAGAAGAAGGCTGAAAAGCAGGAAATCCAGGGTGGTTATCTCCGGTTTGCTTCCAGTTCCTCGTGCTGGTGAGGGCAGGGACAGGGAGATAGGATATCTGAATGTGTGGCTGAGGAGCTGGTGCAGGGAGCAACGAATAGATTCTTAGACCACTGGGATCTGTTTTGGGGTAAGGGTGAATTTTACAAAAGGGACGGCTTGCAGGCGGGCGACCAACATTCTGGCAGGCAGGTTTGCCACTGCTGCACGGGTAGGGTTAAACTAAATAGTGGGGAAGGAGACAATTTGGAAATACAAGGATGGAGTTAAAGGGAAAGAGAATTAAGGAAAAGTTAAGAAAGACCCCAGAATTAACGGGACAGAAAGCTCACAAATGGATAGGAGAGTATGGCCAATTGAAATAGGAATTGTTAGAAATTGGCAAGTATGATGTGGGAATTACAGAGACTTGGCTGCAAGGGCTGGGAACTGAATATTCAAGAGTATACGTCCTGTCAAAAAGACAGACATGTGGGCAGAGGGGGTGGCGTAGCTCTGTTGATGAGGAATAAAATTCAGTCCCTTGTGAGGGGTGACAGAATCAGGAGATGTAGAGTCAGTATGGATAGAACTGAGGAATAGGAAGGGTAAAAAGACCCTAATGGGAGTATTCTACAGGCCCCCAAACAGTAGCCTGGATATAGGGTGCAAGTTATAACCATATAACCATATAACAATTACAGCACGGAAACAGGCCATCTCGACCCTTCTAGTCCGTGCTGAACACGTATTCTCCCCTAGTCCCATATACCTGCGCTCAGACCATAACCCTCCATTCCTTTCCCGTCCATATAACTATCCAATTTATTTTTAAATGATAAAAACGAACCTGCCTCCACCACCTTCACTGGAAGCTCATTCCACACAGCCACCACTCTCTGAGGAAAGAAGTTCCCCCTCATGTTACCCCTAAACTTCTGTCCCTTAATTCTCAAGTCATGTCCCCTTGTTTGAATCTTCCCTACTCGCAGTGGGAAAAGCTTATCCCTCTGTTCACCTGCATTCTTCAATTCCCTACCATTTACCATGTACGTCCTATTTTGATTTGTCCTGCCAAGATGTAGCACCTCACACTTATCAGCAATAAACTCCATCTGCCATCTTTCAGCCCACTCTTCCAACTGGCATAAATCTCTCTGTAGACTTTGAAAATCCACTTCATTATCCACAACGCCACCTATCTTAGTATCATCTGCATACTTACTAATCCAATTTACCACACCATCATCCAGATCATTGATGTACATGACAAACAACAGTGGACCCAACACAGATCCCTGTGGCACCCCACTACTCACTGGCCTCCAACCTGAAAAACAACCATCCACCATTACTCTCTGGCATCTCCCATTCAGCCACTGTTGAATCCATCTTGCTACTCCACCATTAATACCCAACAATTGAACCTTCTTAACCAACCTTCCGTGAGGAACCTTGTCAAAGGCCTTACTGAAGTCCATATATACAACATCCACTGCTTTACCCTCATCAATTTCCCGAGTAACCTCTTCAAAAAATTCAAGATGATTAGTCAAACATGACCTTCCAGGCACAAATCCATGTTGACTGTTCCTAATCAGACCCTGTTTATCCAGATGCTTATATATATTATCTCTAAGTATCCTTTCCATTAATTTGCCCACCACTGACGTCAAACTAACAGGTCTATAATTGCTAGGTTTACTCTTAGACCCCTTTTTAAACAATGGAACGACATGCGCAGTACGCCAATCCTCCGGCACTATTCCCGTTTCTAATGACATTTGAAATATTTCTGTCATAGCCCCTGCTATTTCTACACAAACTTCCCTCAATGTCCTAGGGAATATCCTGTCCGGACCTGGAGACTTACCCACTTTTATATTTCTCAAAAGTGTCAGTACTTCCTCTTCTTTGAATCTCATAGTTCCCATAGCTACTCTACTTGTTTCCCTTACCTTACATAATTCAATATCCTTCTCCTTGGTGAATACCGAAGAAAAGAAATTGTTCAATATCTCCCCCATCTCTTTTGGCTCTGCAGATAGCTGTCCACTCTGACTCTCTAATGGACCAATTTTATCCCTCGTTATCCTTTTGCTATTAATATAGCTGTAGAAACCCTTTGGATTTACTTTCACCTTACTTGCCAAAGCAACCTCATATCTTCTTTTAGCTTTTCTAATTTCTTTCTTAAGATTCTTTTTACATTATTTATACTCCTCAAGCACCTCATTTACTCCATGCTGCCTATAATTATTGTAGATCTTCTCTTTTTCCAAACCGTGTCCAATTTCTCTTGAAAACCATGGCTCTTTCCAATTTTTACTATTTCCTTTCAACCGAACAGGGACATAAAGATTCTGTACTCTTAAAATTTCACCTTTAAATGTCCTCCATTTCTCTTCCACATCTTTCCCATAAAACAAACTGTCCCAATTTACTCCTTTTAAATCCTTTCGCATCTCCTCAAAGTTAGCCTTTCTCCAATCAAAAATCTCAACCCTAGGTCCAGTTCTGACCCTCTCCATAATTATATTGAAACTAATGGTATTGTGATCACTGGTCCCGAACTGTTCCCCAACGCATACCTCTGCCACCTGACCCGTCTCATTTCCTAACACGAGGTCCAGCACCGCCCCTTCTCTAGTAGGTACTTCTATGTATTGCTGCAAAAAACTATCCTGCACACATTTTACAAACTCCAACCCATCCAGCCCATTTATAGAATGTGTTTCCCAGTCTATGTGTGGAAAATTGAAATCTCCCACAATCACTATCTTGTGCTTACTACTAATATCTGCAATCTCCTTACATATTTGCTCTTCCAATTCTCGCTCCCCATTTGGCGGTCTATAATACACCCCTATAAGTGTTGCTACCCCTTTCCCATTTCTCAGTTCCACCCAAATAGCCTCCCTAGACGAGCCCTCTAATCTATCCTGCCAAAGCACTGCTGTAATATCTTCCCTGATAAGCAATGCAACACCTCCACCTCTTGCCCCTCCAATTCTATCACACCTGAAGCAACGAAATCCTGGAATATTTAGTTTCCAATCACAGCCCTCCTGCAACCATGTTTCACTGATCGCCACAACATCATACTTCCAGGTGTCAATCCAGGCTCTAAGTTCATCCAAGTTGAATCAAGAGATAAAATTGGCATGTCGCAAAGGTAATGCTACGGTTGTTATTTCAACATGCAGGTAGACTGAGTAAATCGAGTTGGTACTGGACCTCAAGAAAGGAGTTTGTGGAGTGCCTCTGTGATGGATTCTTAGAGCAGCTTGTACTGGAGCCCTCCTGGGAGAAGGCAATTCTGGATTTAGTGTTGTGTAATGAACCGGATTTGATAAGGGAACTCGAGGTAAAGGAGCCATTAGGAGGTAGTGACTATAACATGCTAAGTTTTAATCCACAATTTGAGACGGAGATGGTAAAATCGGAAGTGTCAGTATTACAGTTGAGCAAATGGGACTATGGAGCCATGAGGGAGGAGCTGGCCAAAGTTGACTGGAAAGATACTCTACCAGGGATGACAGTGGAACAACAATGGCAAGTATTTCTGGGAATAATACAGGATCAGTTCATTCCAAAGAGGAAGAAAGATTCTAAGGGGAGTAAGAGGCGACCATAACTGACAAGGGAAGTCAAGGACAGTGTAAAAATAAAAGAGAAGAAGTGTAACATAGCAAAGATGAGCGGGAAGCCCGGGGATTGGGCAAAGAGCAACAGAAGTTAACTAAAAAGGTAATACGGGGAGAAAGCATGATGTACGAAGGTAAGCTAGCCAAGAATATAAAGGATAGTAAAACCTTCCTTAGGTATTTGAACAGGAAAAAAATAGTTAAGACCAAAGTTGGACTCTTGAAGACAGAAACAGGTGAATTTATTATGGGGAACAAGGAAATGGCAAACAAGTTGAACAGGTACTTTGGATTTGTCTTCACTAAGGAAGACACAAACAATCTCCCAGATGTACTCGAGGACCTCGGGTAATGGAGGTTTTGGGAAGACTGATGGGCCTGAAGGCTGATAAATCCCCAGGGCCTGATGGTCTGCATCCCAGGATACTTAAGAAAGCGGCTCTAGAAATCGTGGAAGCATTGGTGATTATATTACAATTTTCTAGAGATTCAGGATCATTTCCTGTGGATTGGAGGGTAGCTAATGTTATCCAACTTTTTAAGAAAGGAGGAAGAAAGAAAACAGGGAATTATGGACTGATAGCCTGACATCAGTAGTGGGGAACTCAATCATAAAAAATGAAATAGCGGCACATTTGGATAGCAGTGACAGGATCGGTGGATTTACGATGGGGAAATCATGCTTGACTAATCTTCTGGAATTTTTTGAGGATGTTTCTAGGAAATTGGACAAAGGAGAGCCTGTGGATGTTGTGTACCTGGACCTTCAGAAAGCTTTTGACAAGGTCCCACATAGGAGATTAGTGGGCACAACATGGTATTGTGGGTAGAGTGCTGACATGGATAGAAAATTGGGTGGCAGACAGGAAACAAAGAGTAGGGATGAACTGGTCCCTTTCAGAATGGCTGGCAGTGACTAGTGGGGTACCGCAAGGCTCGGTGCTGAGACCGCAGCTATTTACAATGTGCATTAATGATTTAGATGAGGGGATTGGGGGTAATATTAGCAAATTTGTAGATGACAAATTTGCAGTGTGAACTGTGAGGAAGATGCAATGAGGATGCAGGGCGACTTGGACATGTTGGGTGAGTGGACAGATGCATGGCCGATGCAGATTTATGTGGATAAATAGTAAGATTAAATGAGAACTTACCAGTTTGAAGTTTGATCGTTATTTTATGAGGAGTAACGTTGAGGGATTACGTGAAGAACCCCGCCAGGACGCATGCGTGTCATTCTTCAAAGCAGCGGTGTGAAATCACAGATAACTGTAATGACTAAACATAGTAAGATTAGAGAAGAGATACCAGTTGAGTATATGATCAAGGGTGGGAGCGGAGGGCACGTAATCCCTCAACGTTACTCCTCATAAAATAACGATCAAACTTCAAACTGGTAAGTTCTCGTTAAATCTTACTATTTTACTTCGGAGTCACGTGAGTGACTACGTGAAGATTTTAAAGCTCTGATTTCATGCCGTGGAAACGAGTCCATGCATCACATCTGCCTTGATTATGGGGAGAATAGTGTTAACATCATTAGACATCAATACGATATTGAAAACCCAACGATAAATATATTAACACCAAATTATAGCCCCTATTTATGGGGTAAATTATATTACAGAACTTTAAATTGTTTCTGCAAATGTTCCAGGTTCAATGACTGGTTTGTTATAAAATCGTTGGAAAGTTTTCTCCGTTGACCATCCTGCTGTCTTGAGGATTTGGTCCATAGGAACATCCAACTTCATAGCTGCCGATGTAGCTGCAGCCCTGGTGGAGTGAGATTTAAAAATGCTAGTGTCTACTCCAGCCTTTATTAGGACATGTTTTAGCCATCTAGAGATGGTCTGGACTGTCACTGTTTTGAGTGGCTGTTTGTAGCTGATTAAAAGTGACAATTCTTGCCCTCTGATGATCTTAGTATACTCCATATATAATAGTAAGTGTGTTACATTACAGAGACGATCATCTGTCGGGTAGGCCCTGAATTCTGTTTTTAGGCCTGCTGAACCCTGTCTGTTTTGTTTGACTAATTCATTGATGTGAAAATTTAAATTTCCAGATGAAATAGTCATGTTGTCCAGCCTTAGTTTCTGTAGTGACTGGACCCTATGTGCCGTGACCAAGGCCATCAGCATGACTGTTTTCATAGTCAGTTTCTGTAGGGACAGAGCTGTAGCTGGAGACCAGTTTCTTAACATGGTCAGTGCAATGCTCACATCCCATATTTGGGAGTACCTGGTTCTTGGGGGATTAACATTAAAAATGCCCCTCATGAGTTTGGTTACCAGGGTGTGTCCCAACAGAATGCCGCTCTGTTCCTTGCCACAGGTATGTTGACAGAGCACTTCTGGCGCAGTTTATGGCACTATGACTGAGCCTCTCATCGTAATGGAGCCTTGCCAGGGATTCCAGAGCAGACGGGATGTTCATAGATCTGTGGGTGATGTTTATTGTTGTGACAGTACTTCCCATTTCTTGATGACACCAAGTACTGTTTTTTGGTGGACTGTCTGTGGGCCGCTGAAATAATATCCAGTGTTCGGTCCGTCAGTCCCAGGTGTAGTAGAGGTGCTTTCAAACTCTACAAATTAATAGGTTTATATAATTATGACATGGGTAACTTCCCCTTGTTGCGAGATGAACCAGTAAATTAGGTCTATGATGGATGGTGATGCATGGTTCTAATACCATGTCGAGTATCACCGGGACCCATGGTTGAGTAGGCCAATCGGGTACTATCAAAATACCAGACGCGGAGTCTTGCTGTATATTCCTAAATACCCGACTGATGAGGCAGAAAGGAGGGAATGCATAAATAAACAATCCCCCAATGCAGCGAAAATGCATCTGTTGCCACTGCCCCAGGTTCTGGTTCCCATGAACATAATTCGATAGCTGGTGTGAGCCTGGATGCGAATAGGTCGATATCTGGTGTTCCATACTGTGCTGTAATTTCAGCAAATACATTTTTATCCAACATCCATTCAGTGTTTTCATTGAATTTGCATGACCTGTTGTCTGCCACTAAATTTAGTTTACCTGGTAAGTAGGTAGCTGATATCCAAATATCTCTCTCTGGATACACTATTGCCAAATTGTGTTGGCCAGATTGTCACATAATGTCGATTTGTTTCCACCCATATGGGTGATATATGCTACCACGGTGGTGGTGTCAAATTGTAGTCTAACATGCTGGTGATATAACCCAGAACAATATGACTTAAGGCCATGGAATGCACTTAACATTCCCAGGTAGTTTATGCACAGTGTTTGTAATAATGATGCCTCCTGTGCATTCCATCTCCCCCACAGCTGGAGATGGAATTGGTAGCACCCCATCCAAGTGCACTGGCGTCAGTTTGTAGTTCCATAGACGGGTAGCTGATAATGTTTGGATTGGAACAATGCCTAATGTTATCTTTCCACCATTTTAGTTCCATTATGGCCTCTGTTGGTAGCTTCATTGGTCTGTCAAAATGACCACCATAATTTTTGAGTGCTCGTATTTTAGCCCTCTGTAATTTTTGATAATGTAAAGGTCCGATTTGTGTGGCTGGAAACGCAGCCACTATAATGCCAATTATTCTTGCTACCAGTCTGATGGATGGTTTTGTGATGTCAATGATTTTGCTGCAAGCCTCCATGAAGGCTGTAACCTTTTCTTTCGGCAAAGTCACTGACATGTGAACTGAGTTAAGGGTGAACCCCAGATGATCCATTGTGTTAAATAACATCTGTGGTCACCTCTAATGGGTACTGTATAGTAAGCATCTTTTAAAACGATGCTTGCCATGTAGTAACCTAGGAAATCAATTGCTTAGCAGTAACAAAGGTTTCCATCTAGTAATGAATATATAGTACGAAAGTATTCAAATTAGTCAAATCTATGATGATGCGGCAACCACCATCTTGTTTATGATAAAGATTTTGGACTCGAATTCCTGTGATTCGTGTTGGGTTTCCTCCATTACTCCTTTTTTATATGGCCACTGTAGTTCAGCATGCGCTATTGATTTTTCTTTGCCTGTAAGCATGAACATTTGGTTCGGTACATGCTGATCTGGAGGATTATGTTTTTGTATAAATTCTATGGTATAACCCTATACTTCTGAAAATATGTGTCGGTAGTTAATTTATTCCACGCATCCAGATAGAATTGTAATCTCCCACCAACCTCGTAAGGAACCAGACCCACCTACCTCCATGGTTACTATTGGTAGGTTTGTTACTTTTTCGGCATCCTCCGTGGACGTTGAGGCGCCGGTGTCTGGATCTGTAGTTGGGTCGGTGTTGAGGGTTAGCGCATTCCCCAGGAAGGCCGGTCTGGGCCATGGCCTAAAAAGACCGATGTTGAGTGTTCCTGGCCTTTGAGCTTTCACCAGTTTGTCTTGGCCGACTGGGGTGCTTTTTCCTGGCCGAAGTAGTTTTTAGACGTTGCTTTAATGAGCCCCAGGGTTTTACCCTCTTCGTCAAGTTCTTTTACCTGTTTTGATAAGTTTCCTCCAAATAGTAATATTGGTGGTTTGGAGGTTCCAGGTTTGCATAGGCCTGCAAATTAGGGTCTAAAGCCGGTTGGATGGCACTTCTTCCTAATGCTGTTTACTCGTATTGGTAGTTGCAAAATAAAGCCAGTGCATCCTGGTGATCTTGTGTCATGTCTTTTTTGTTTATTGTGCGGGCGAAAACCGTAATTCCCGCTGTTAGGACTTTCAGAACTTTCTGTAGTTTCAAGTCCCTGGCTCTGATTGAGGCTCCGACATGTTTTCAAATACACTGGTTGACACTGGGAACATTCAGTGTTTTGCAGTTCCCTGGTGGTAAGTGTCTTGCTGTGGTGTCCAATAATGCCTGTCCTTATAGCTGGTTGAATGACAAGTAGTCGATACTTGCAGCTATTTTAGGTTCCAGGTTTTGGCCAGTTTGGTCGGGTTGAATAAACTGGGACACCATATCCAATAGGTTTTCTTGCACCCCATGTGCACTAGGGGTATGTTCTGCACCCCTCTTCAGGGTCAGCCCAGAATTGACCCCCTGTACTCCCTTCTGATGAGGGAGAAACACTGTGCAGCCCTACAAGAGGTACTGCTGTAGGACTTACTAGCTGCCCACTGTGACTAGTCTCCATCTCCCGGAGCCTGTCACTTTGGAGTATTTGCTCCAACAGCTGCTCCAACTGGCTCCAATGCTCTCGGGCAATGGCCACTCGCGGCTGCTCCAGTTCCTGCAGCCGCTCCAACCGGCTCCAATGCTCACGGGCACTGGCCGTCGCGGCTGCTCCTGAAGTCGCTCCTGCTCCAGTTCCTGCAGCCGCTCCAACCGGCTCCAATGCTCACGGGCACTGGCCGTTGCGGCTGCTCCTGAAGTCGCTCCTGCTCCAGTTCCTGCAGCCGCTCCAACTGGCTCCAATGCTCACGGGCACTGGCCGTCGCGGCTGCTCTTGTTCCCCGCTCCCAGCCGCTCCAACCGGCTCCAATGCGCATGGGCACTGGCTGCTCGCGGCTGCTCCTGAAGCCCCTCCAACCGGCCCCAATGCTCACGGGCACTGGCCGCTCGCGGCTATTCAGAGTCGGACTCATCGGAGTCAACGACTCTGTTAGTATTTGCTTCACTCTACCGCCCGGCCGTGGCCGGTGCAGGAGCGAAGTCGGGCACAGCTGTTCCCATTTCAGGAGATTGGTGTGCCGTTGGCTGCTGCTGCTGGCTGCCCGCAACTCCGCGGTTCTCCCCCGCCAGCTTTTTCGCAGCCTTCGTGGATCTGGTCCATGTCTCCACCTGTAAGGTAAGTGGAAGGAACGCAGAGTTTCCTTACCTGCTGTTCCCGGCTTTCAAATTCTGCCGCTAAGGGGAACGTTGTTCCCCCTGCTGTGACTCGTTGCAATGCGTGTAGCGATATGACACGCATGCGTCCTGGCGGGGTTCTTCACGTAGTCACTCACGTGACTTCGAAGTAAAATGTGAGGTTATCCACTTTGGTGGCAAAAACAGGAAGGCAGGTTATATTAACTGAATGGTGTCATGTTAGGAAAAGGGGAAGCACAGTGAGATCTGGGTGTCCGAGTTCATCAGTCACTGAAAGTAAACATGCAGGTACAGCAGGCAGTGAGAAAAGTGAATGGCATGTTGGCCCTCATAACAAGAGGAGTTGAGTACAGGAGCAAAGTGGGCCATCTGCAGTTAATACAGGGTCCTCGTGAGACCACACCTGGAGTATTGTGTGCAGTTTTAGTCTCCTAATTTGAGGAAGGACATTCTTGCTGTTGAGGGAGTGCAGCATAGGTTAACGAGGTTAATTCCGGGGTTGGTGGGAATATGATGAAAGAATGGGTCAACAGGGCTTGTATTCGCTGGAATTTAGAAGGATCAGAGGGGATCATATAGAAACATAAAATTACTAAGGGGTTGGACAGGCTAGATGCAGGAAACATGTTCCCGATGTTGGGGGATTCAAGAACCAGGGGTCACAGTTTAAGAATAAGGGGTAGGCCATTTAGGACTGAGATGAGGACAAACTTTTTCACCCAGAAAGTTGTGAATTTGTGGAATTCTCTGCCGTAGAAGGCAATGGAGGCCAATTCACTGGATGTTTTAAAGAGAGAGTTACATTTAGCCTTTAGAGCTATACTAGACAGTGGGACCCATTGGGTCCCTGTCACACGGGATGCCTGGTCACCCAACACAATATTCCACCACTGAGCTACAGCCCCCAACTGCGTATGATCGGTGACCAGTTTAATAACTTATTAAAGTTAATAACTTTGCATTTAATATTTTAATTACCTCGCCATCCCTCTTCCTTCTTATATCCTTCATTCCGACTCTTCCCCAACACTCCTTTCCCCTCGTCTTCAGCCTCCCTTTTCATTCCCCAGTCCACCTCTGTTCCTCCACTCCCTCCCTCACCTCTCCCCTCCTCTCCTTTCCCCTACCCTCTGTCACTCCCTCCCTCACTCCTAAAGAGCAGCATCTGCAGTTCCTTCCTCCACAGGTCATTCATAGTTCACTGTGGTTTAGATCCCGTTGACTTAACGATTGGATCAATTTGTATCGTGTGTGTGTTACTCAAACTCCTCACAAATTGCTCGACCACCCTGCAACCTGACCCTCCCTCCCTCTGCCCAGACGCCGCTCGGCCCCTGCCCACCCGCTGCTGCCGCTCGGCTCGACCTTGCCCTGCCCGCCCGCTGCTGCTGCTCGGCCCCTGCCCGCCCGCTGCTATCGCTCGGCTCGACCTTGCCCTGCCCACCTGCCTGCCGGCTCGCTGCCGCTGCCTGGCTAGGTGGGCCGCGCGGGGTGGGAATGGAGTCGGCGTTCGTCACGGTGGGCACTACGAGTTTCGATGAGTTGGTGGAGGAGATCTCCGAGATGGCCGTGAGGGTGAGTTATCACAGCGGCAGCGGAGGAAACGGACGGGTGGGAGTTTGCAACCTTCACGTGGGCGGCGTTAGACAGGAGAGGAGACCAATCTGTGTGGCAGCGACTGACAGGAGAGGAGATCAATCTCAGGCATGATATTCTTCCGATTTAAATCAGAATTCAGATTTTTTTTTGCCATTCAAACAGCCGCTGTCGCCAAGGGTGTCGCATCCAATCACATAATGCGCTCCGTACCAGTCACTTGGCGACCAATCTACCACTGTCTCTAGGGGGTTTGCATCCAATCACAGACCAGCTTCCCATAAAATCAGCTTTGTTCTATATTTCTCCAATCAGCTGCTGTCTCCAAGGACGTTTCATCCCATCGTCAACCAGCTTCTCTTAAAATTCCCGTCCAATCGACAAATCTGTCCCCTGCTGTCCAATCAGCCGGTCTTCAAGGGCGTTGTGTCCAATTACATAATGCGCCGATGACTTGGTGGCCAATCAGACGCAGTCACTTTTTAGACAATAGACAATAGGTGCAGGAGTAGACCATTCGGCCCTTCGAGCCAGCACCGCCATTCAATGTGATATGGATGATCACCCCCAATCACTACCCCATTCCTGCCTTCTCCCCATATTCCCAGACTCCGCTATTTTTAAGAGCCCTATCTAGCTCTCTCTTGAAAGCATCCAGAGAACCTGCCTCTACCGCCCTCTGAGGCAGAGAGAGAGAGAGACACACACAGTGCAAGGCAAAGAGATGTTTCAGGTAACATTTCTTGTAAAGATTTGTTTAGCTGTATGAAGTCATTTCTATGTTTCTTTGTTTATCTTTTGGGGGTTATTTTACTGGTTATGTGTTAGAATTCTAAGCTTCTGTTGTGTAAACTACCAGCTGAAGGCTTGGGAATCATTTTCAATTTATTAAAAATGCAGGAGCTTTAAGAGGTGTTGCCCCCTGAACCCCCACCGGGGCGCTGTTTCTGGATCCTGCCGGGGGCCCAACCAGGCTCCTGGACCTCCGGCCAATACTTCCTGCTTTTTTTCTGGAGGTGAATATCATGCCCGCAATCTGCGCATGCGCGTTTTTTTAACGATTTTTAAACCATATAACCATATAACAATTACAGCACGGAAACAGGCCATCTCGACCCTTCTAGTCCGTGCCGAACACGTATTCTCCCCTAGTCCCATATACCTGCGCTCAGACCATAACCCTCCATTCCTTTCCCGTCCATATAACTATCCAATTTATTTTTAAATTATAAAAACGAACCTGCCTCCACCACCTTTACTGGAAGCTCATTCCACACAGCCACCACTCTCTGAGTAAAGAAGTTCCCCCTCATGTTACCCCTAAACTTCTGTCCCTTAATTCTCAAGTCATGTCCCCTTGTTTTAATCTTCCCTACTCTCTTTTGACAATAAACTCACTTGAACTTGAACTTGAACTCAGTGGGAAAAGCTTATCCACGTCAACTCTGTCTATCCCTCTCATCATTTTAAAGACCTCTATCAAGTCCCCCCTTAACCTTCTGCACTACAAAGAATAAAGCCCTAACTTGTTCAACCTTTCTCTGTAACTTAGTTGCTGAAACCCAGGCAACATTCTAGTAAATCTCCTCTGTACTCTCTATTTTGTTGACATCCTTCCTATAATTAGGCGACCAAAATTGTACACCATACTCCAGAATTGGCCTCACCAATGCCTTGTACAATTTTAACATTACATCCCAACTTCTATACTCAATGCTCTGATTTATAAAGGCCAGCACACCAAAAGCTTTCTTTACCACCCTAGCTACATGAGATTCCACTTTCAGGGAACTGTGCACAGTTATTCCCAGATCCCTCTGTTCACCTGCATCCTTCAATTCCCTACCATTTACCATGTACGTCCTATTTTGATTTGTCCTGCCAAGATGTAGCACCTCACACTTATCAGCATTAAACTCCATCTGCCATCTTTCAGCCCACTCTTCCAACTGGCATAAATCTCTCTGTAGACTTTGAAAATCTACTTCATTATCCACAACCCCACCTATCTTAGTATCATCTGCATACTTACTAATCCAATTTACCACACCATCATCCAGATCATTGATGTACATGACAAACAACAGTGGACCCAACACAGATCCCTGTGGCACCCCACTAGTCACCGGCCTCCAACCTGACAAACAACCATCCACCAATACTCTCTGGCATCTCCCATTCAGCCACTGTTGAATCCATCTTGCTACTCCACCATTAATACCCAACAATTGAATCTTCTTAACCAACCTTCCGCGAGGAACCTTGTCAAAGGCCTTACTGAAGTCCAGATATACAACATCCACTGCTTTACCCTCATTAATTTCCCGAGTAACCTCTTCAAAAAATTCAAGAAGATTAGTCGAACATGACCTTCCAGGCACAAATCCATGTTGACTGTTCCTAATCAGACCCTGTTTATCCAGATGCTTATATATATTATCTCTAAGTATCCTTTCCATTAATTTGCCCACCACTGACGTCAAACTAACAGGTCTATAATTGCTAGGTTTACTCTTAGACCCCTTTTTAAACAATGGAACAACATGCGCAGTACGCCAATCCTCCGGCACTATTCCCGTTTCTAATGACATTTGAAATATTTCTGTCATAGCCCCTGCTATTTCTACACTAACTTCCCTCAATGTCCTAGGGAATATCCAGTCCGGACCTGGAGACTTATCCACTTTTATATTTCTCAAAAGTGTTAGTACTTCCTCTTCTTTGAATCTCATAGTTTCCATAGCTACTCTACTTGTTTCCCTTACCTCACATAATTCAATATCCTTCTCCTTGGTGAATACCGAAGAAAATAAATTGTTCAATATCTCCCCCATCTCTTTTCTTAATAAATTTCACAATATACCATTGATCGGAACAAAACTTGTTGCACTTGAGTACAAGAGAATGATGAGTAAGGAGGTGAAAAATTGTAGAGGTATCGTGTACTGTTTTTGTGCAAATCGAAAAACTACGCAAACTGGAAGAGCACAAGATCAGCACAAGAACGTCGCCTATTTCCTTCACTCCATAGATGCTGCCTCACCCGCTGAGTTTCTCCAGCATTTTTGACTACCCATTCACGCAAGTTCTGTTATCTCACTTTCCTCACCCACTCCCGACAATTTTACTGAGGCAAGTTAACCTACAAAGCCAATGCGTCTTTGGGATGTGGGAGCAAACCCACACGCTTGCAGGGAGAATGTGCAAATTCAGCACAGATGGTGCCCGAGGACAGGATTGCACACAGATCTCTGGCGTGTGAGGCTGCAAGTCCACCAGCTGTGCCACTATATTTTGTTTTCCAATGCACAAAAAATTACACGTTGATAACTTTGGTGACTAAAAATAAAGAAACTATCCATTTTCAGTCTTAAATCTCTAAGTGATGGTATATCCTCCTTTACAGCTACTGTTTTAATTCAGTTCAAGACTATGCGGCAGTACATTGGCCATAAAGTTGCTGCTTAAAATTGCCAGTGACCCGGAAGTGATCCTGAATATGGGTGTTGTCCATATGGAGTTTGCTCCTTTTCCCTTTGATCGCATAGGTTTTCTCCGGGTGCTCTTGTTTCCTTCTACATTCCAAAGGTGTGCAGGAACCTTTTTCATACCCAACTCAAAACGTAATATTTTCCTTTTGTCCAGAGATTCTGTCTGACCTGTTGAGTTACTCCACCGTTTGTGTCTATCTTCAGTTTAGCCAGCATCTGCAGTTCCTTCCTACACACACTGGTGATGGGGGATTTCAATATGCAGGTAGACTGGGAAAATCAGGTTGTTTCAGGACCCCAAGAAAGAGAGTTTGTAGAATGCCTCCGAGATGGATTCATAGAGCAGCTTGTAATGGAGCCGACCAGAGAAAAGGCAATTCTGGATTTAGTGTTGTCCAATAAACCAGATATGATAAGAGAACTCGAGGTAAAGGAACCGCTCGGAGGTAGTGATCATAACATGATTAGTTTTAATCTGCAATTTGAGAAGGATAATGTTAAATCAGAAGTGGCAGTGATGCAGTTGAACAAAGGGGACTATGAATGCATGAGAGGGGAGACTGGCCAAGGTAGACTGGAAAGGGATCCTAGCAGGGATCCTGACGGTGGAACAGCAATGGCAGGAATTTCTGGGCATAAACCGGAAGACGCAGGATCATTTCATTCCAAAAAGGAAGATTCTTTTTAAAAAAAAATTAATAAATTTTTATTAGAGGCATTTGCATATCATAATCCAAACCGGTACAGACTTTGTTTAGCGGTTACATATCAAGTATCCAGGTTTCCAGGGACCCAGTTACCAAAGTAGCTGGGATCCTCCTTTATCGGTTATCTATAAACATTGCCTCTAATTATTTATTTATATTTATAGATAGAAAAAGGGAAAGAAAGAAAAAAAGAAATTAGAAAAATAGAATAAACTATCAATAATACAACTTGGGAGATAGGTCCGTAAGTCAGAGAACATAACTATTCATCCAGTCCGGCCTCCGTGCCGGTCTTATCTACCCCTTCAAGTAATCTATAAATGGAGACCATATTCTAATGAATAATTCTGGTTTGTCAATTAGGACATATCTAATTTTTTCCAAATGTAAGGTCTCTGACATCTCCATAATCGACATCTTGATTGTGGGGGTTGTTGGCCCTTTCCAAAATGTTTATATAACCATATAACCATATAACAATTACAGCACGGGAACAGGCCATCTCGACCCCTCTAGTCCGTGCCGAACACATAATCTCCCCTAGTCCCATATACCTGTGCTCAGACCATAACCCTCCATTCCTTTCCCATCCATATAACTATCCAATTTATTTTTAAATGATAAAAACGAACCTGCCTCCACCACCTTCAATTTTTTCCCAATTAATATACTGTAATTAAGGAAATTTCTTTGATTTATTGTGAGTTTTAGTTAATGTTCTGATATGCCCAATATTATTAATCTGGGGTCCGGATCCATTTGGATTTTAACGACTACAGAGATTATTTTTTAAATATCCATCCAGTATTTTTTAATTTTAATACAATTTACAAAAGTATGGGTTAAGTTAGCCATTTGGCATTGACATTTATCACAGATAGGAGAGATATTAGGAAAAATTCTATTTAATTTTGTTTTAGAATAATGCAGTCTATATAGTACTCTAAATTGTATTAAAGAATGTCTGGTATTTAACGAACATTGGCGTATATGTTGTAGGCTTTCGTCCCAAATATCTTTCGTTATAGGTTGAGCTAATTCCTTTTCCCATGCTTGTCTGTATAATTCCGTCGGCGGATTCTCACTGTCTAATAATATATTATAAATATGAGATATTAATTTGACTGTGTTAGGGTGTTTATTCAAACATTCATCTAGAATATCTGGTTCTCTAGTTCTGTATTCTCGTATATGTGTTTCAAAAAGGAAGTTCGAAGAGAAGTAGGAGGCAACCGTGGCTGACAAGAGATGTTAGGGATAGAATAAAACTAAAGAAAAGATGTATAACACAGCAAATAGTAGCCGGAAGCCAGAGGATTGGGAAACTTTCATACGACACCAGAAGGAAACAAAACGGGTAATACGGGCTGAAAAGATGAAGTACGAAGGGAAGCTGGCCAGGAATATAAAGAAGGACAATAAAAACTTATTTAAATATGTTAAGGGAAAAAGAGGAGCAAAGTCAAATGTGGGTCCCTTGAAGGCAGACACGGGTGAAATTATTATGGGCAACAAAGAAATGGCAGAAGAGTTGAATAGGTATTTCGGATCTGTCTTTACTAAGGAAGACACAAACAATCTCCCAGATGTACTGGAGGACAGAGGATCTAAGGGGGTAGAGGAACTGAAAGACATTTTCATTAGGCGAGAAATAGTTTTGGGTAGGCTAATGGGACTGATGGATGATAAATCCCCTGGACCTGATGGTCTGCATCCCAGGGTCCTCAGGGAGGTGGCTCTAGAAATAGTGGACGCATTGGTGATTATTTTCCAATGTTCAATAGATTCAGGATCAGTTCCTGTGGATTGAAGGATGGCTAAGGTTATCCCACTTTTCAAGAAAGGAGCGAGAGAGAAAAAGGGGAATTACAGACCAGTTAGCCTGACTTCGGTGGTGGGAAAGATGCTGGAGTCAATTATTAAAGAGGTAATAATGGGGGTTTTGGATAGCAGTAAAAGGATTAGTCCAAGTCAACATGGATTTATGAAAGGGAAATCATGCTTGACTAATCTTCTGGAATTTTTTGAGGATGTGACAAGTAAAATGGATGAAGGGGTGCCAGTGGATGTAGTGTATCTAGACTTTCAGAAAGCCTTTGATAAGGTCCCGCATGGGAGAGAGAGCACATGGTATTGGGTGTAGGGTGTTGACATGAATAGCAAATTGCTTGGCAGACCGGAAGCAAAGAGTAGGAGTGAACGGGTCCTTTTCAGAATGGCAGGCAGTGGCGAGTGGAGTGCCGCAAGGCTCGGTGTTGGGGCCGCAACTATTTACCATATATATTTATGATTTGGAAGAGGGAATTAGGAGCAACACTAGCAAGTTTGCGGATGACACAAAGCTGGGTGGCAGTGTGAACTGTGAAGAGGATGTTAGGAGGTTGCAGGGTGACCTGGACAGGTTGAGTGAGTGGGCAGATGCGTGGCAGATGCAGTACAATATAGATAAATGTGAGGTTATCCACTTTGGCGGAAAAAACAAGGGGGCAGATTATTATCTCAATGGGGTTAGGTTAGGTAATGGGGAGGTACAGCAAGACCTGGGTGTCCTTGTACACCGGTCACTGAAAGTTGGCTTACAGGTACAGCAGGCAGTGAAGAAAGCTAATGGAATGTTGGCCTTCATAACAAGAGGATTTCAGTACAGGAGTAAAGAGGTTCTTCTGCAGTTGTATAGGGCTCTGGTGAGGCCACATCTGGAGTATTGTGTACAGTTTTGGTCTCCTAATTTGAGGAAGGACATCCTTGTGATTGAAGCAGTGCAGCGTAGGTTCACGAGATTTATCCCTGGGATGGCGGGACTGTCATATGAGGAAAGATTGAAAAGACTAGGCTTGTATTCACTGGAGTTTAGAAGGATGAGGGGATATCTTATAGAAACATATAACATTATAGAAGGACTGGACAAGCTAGATGCAAGAAAAATGTTTCCAATGTTGGGTGAGTCCAGAACCAGGGGCCACAGTCTTAGAATAAAGGGGAGGTCATTTAAGACTGAGGTGAGAAAGAACTTTTTCACCCAGAGAATTGTGAATTTATGGAATTCCCTGCCACAGAGGGCAGTGCAGGCCAAGTCACTGGATGGATTTAAGAGAGAGTTAGATAGAGCTCTGGGTGCTAGTGGAGTCAAGGGATATGGGGAGAAGGCAGGCACGGGTTATTGATAGGGGATGATCAGCCATGATCACAATGAATGGCGGTGCTGGCTTGAAGGGCCGAATGGCCTCCTCCTGCACCTATTTTGTATGTTTCTATGTTATATGTTTCTATGAGTGGAGGTGTTGTGCGAATCGATCGCCAAGCCTGCACTTGGTCTCACCAAAGTTGATCGTACGCTGAATAATCCAACCAGATTTTTGTTTGGAAGTGGAAAGAAATTATAGAAATTGCATTCATTGCAACGTGTAAAAAGAGATGAGATAATGTGATGTAATTTTGCTGCATGTCATTGTGGTATATATCATGTCTTCATTGGTGAATATGTTTAGTTTGTGACTTTATTTGAAGCAGAAATAATATGTGAATGCTTCATTGACCATAATTTCGACTGGTAACTACACACTTCGTCCAAGCACATTATCGCACGCATCCATGCAAGCTGTCTTAAATGACCACCTAAACTGTCATTTGGCAACCTAAAAAGCTGCCGAGGTTGCCTGGCTGGCAACAGGGAAAAAAAGCTAAGTGAGAGCCCTGGAAACATATAAGATTGCTTAGGGTTTGGACATGTCAGGCAGCATCTGTGGAGAATATGGAAAGGTGACATTTTGGGTCAGGACCCTTCTTCAGACTGAAATTATGTTAAAAGATGAGGGGGTGATCGGCAGATGACAGAAGGCGATAGAAAATAAGGAGATAAAAAGGTCTGCCACAGAAGGTAGTTGAGGCCAGTTCATTGGCTATATTTAAGAGGGAGATGTGGCCCTTGTGGCTAATGGTATCAGGGGGTATGGAGAGAAGGCAGGTACAGGATACTGGGTTGGATGATCCGCCATGATCATATTGAATAGCGGTGCAGGCTCGAAGGTCCGAAAAGCCTACTCCTGCACCTATTGTCTATGTTTCTATGAGATGAGGAGAGTGGACTGTATATGTGCAGCTTTAAGGGACATTGGTCAGGTAACATTTAATAATAATAATAAATACTTTATTGATCCCCTCAGGGAAATTCAGATGTCCAGAAGCCAACAACCAACAAATCCACACACACAAAGAAAGCAGACAAAAAACACATAAAATAAAATACAATATGGACAATACCTGAAAGCAATAAATAATTAAAAAGACCCCTAAAATAACTTAAAAATGCAAAAGCATCCCCATACAGTCTAGCGGTCAGTATTATAAAATCTAATGGCTGCAGGGGTGAATGATCTCCTGAACTGCTCCGTTCTACAACGCAGGGAGAGGAGCCGGTTGTTGTTCTGTATGCTCTTTTGACCCTCCAGAAGTTCATGGAGGGGGTGCCCAGAGTTGTTGAGGATGACCTGCACCTTGCACCTCATACGCCTCTCAAGCACAACCACCACAGAGCCCACTCTCCCCCCCAATACTGAGCTAGCTCGTTTTACCAGCTTGTCCAACTTCTTGCTGTTTTTAGCACTGATGTTGTTGCCCCAGCAGACAACAGCGTAACAAATGACACTTGCCACCTCAGTATTGTAAAACATGTACAGCAGCAGCATTTGAAGTATTACATACAGTTCTGGTCACTCCATTACAGGACTGATGTGGAGGCTTTGGGGAAGGTGCAGAGATGATTAACCAGAATGGTTTAAAGACAAGGAATTGCATATACTGGTTTACAAAAAAGGACACAAAATGCTGGAGTAACTCAGCGAGACAGGCAGTATCTCTGGAGAGAAGGAATGGGTAACGTTTCGTTCGAGACTGAAGAAGGGTCTCAACGCTAAAACGTTACCCATTCCTTCCAGCATTTTGTGTGTGCCTAAACAGCGCCTATCGCATGGCGGTGTGCCAGCAGGCTGGAGGAGCGGGCAAAGCCCTTACCACAGGAGGGGCAGGAGAAGGGACTCTCACCGCTGTGGGTACGCCGGTACTCCCACAGGCTGGACATGCGGGTGAAACCCTTGCGCACAAAGGGTCTCTCTCCAGTGTGTATCAGCTGGTGCTCCTGCAGCCCCAGTGCGCTCTTGAAACGCTTGCCGCAATGGGATCAGCCGCTCACCGGTGTATGCCAGAATGTTGGAGTGCCCACCCCCCACTCACCCCATCCTCCCCCCCCCCCCACGCTCCTCGACCACCACCCTCCCCCACTTCCCCCCTCAACCCCTTCTCCCCTCAAGCACGCATTAGTGAAGTCCTCTGCCAGCTTGTTGACCCTCTGTGTTCCCCTCCTGCAGGGTTTAGGAGCCGTTGCTGTGAACGGAGAGACGGGGACTTGAGTAGCCATTGTGGGCGGCCAGGGTGCCGTGAGCATCCCAATCTGCCGGTGTGCGGGCTGTGCTTCGGTGGAGGACTTCATGGCGGGGCACAACAAGGAGAAGCGTTATGAGTGCGAAGTGTGTGGCAAGGCCTGGCAGTACCTGTGCCAGCTCGAGATCCACCGGCGGGTGCACACGGGAGAACGCCCTTTCGACTGCTCGGAGTGCGGCAAGAGCTTCGCCAGCTACGCCAACCTGCTGCAACACAACCGCGTGCACTCTGGCAAGAGGCCCTTCACCTGCTCCCACTGCGGCTTGAGCTTCAAGACGGCGAAGGTCCTGAAGATCCACCGACGGGTGCACACGGGCGAGAAGCCCTATGGCTGCTCCACCTGCGGGAAGAGCTTTGCCCGGTTGTATGGGCTGCAGGAGCACCGGCGGGTGCACACGGGCGAGAAGCCCTATGGCTGCTCAACCTGCGGCAAGAGCTTTGCCCACTCGACGGGGCTGCTGCAGCACCGGCGGGTGCACAGCAATGAGCGGCCCTTCACCTGCTCTGACTGCGGCAAAGGCTTCAAGTCGTCCATGCACCTGATGGTGCACAGGCACCTGCACACCGGGGAGCGGCCCTACACCTGCTCCGACTGCAGCAAAAGCTTCAAGTCGTCCACGGACCTGAAGGAGCACAGGCGCCTGCACACTGGGGAGTGGCCCTACACCTGCAGCGACTGCGGCAAAGGCTTCACCCGCTCCAAAAGCCTGCTTGAGCACCAGCGCACCCACACCGGCGAACGTCCCTTCACCTGTGCCCAGTGCGGCAAGGGCTTCACCCAGTCCACCAGCCTGCTGAGGCACCAGCGCACCCACACCGGTGAGCGTCCCTACACTTGCGCCCAGTGCAGTGAGCATTTCAAGAGCGCACGTGGGCTGCGGGAGCACCAGCGGATACACACCAGAGAGTGATCTTTTGTGTGCGCTGAGTGTGGCAAGTGTTTCACCCGCATGTCCAGCCTATGGCTGCACCAGCATACCCACAGCGGTGAGCATCCCTTCCCCTGCCCGTCCTATGGTAAGGTCTTCACCCACCTTGATCACCTGCTGGAGCACCGGCGAGTCCACACCGGCCAGCGCCCCTTCACCTGCCCACTCTGGCAAGGCCTTTGCCCACTCCTCCAGCCTGCTGGCACACTGCCACGTGGACAGGTGCTGTTTAGGTAGACACCAAATACTAGAAGGAATGGGTAATGCTTCGGGTCGAGACCCTTCCTCAGTCTCGACCCGAAACGTCACCCATCCCTTCTTTCCAGACATGCTGCCTGTCCAGCTGAGTTACTCCAGCATTTTGTGTCCTTTTTTGTAAACCTGCATCTGCAGTTCCATGTTTTTAAACCATTCTCGTTAACCATCTCTGCACCTTCCCCAAAGCCTCCACATCAGTCCTGTAATGGAGTGACCAGAACTGTATGCAATACTCAAAATACTACCTGACCAATGTCCCTTAAAGATGCACGTATTCATTCCTCTCTCCTTATCTCACATCCACTATCTTTAAAGCCCAATCTAGCTCTCTCTTGAAAGTATCCAGAGAACCGGCCTCCACAGACTCACAACTCTCAGGGTGTAAAAAGTATTTCCTCATCTCCGTTCAAAATGGCTTAGCCCTGATTCTTCAACTGTGGCTACTGGTTCTGGACTCCCCCAACATCAGGAATATGTTTCAGGGCTCTCACTTAACTTTTTTTCCCTGTTGCCAGTCGGGCAACCTTGACAGCTTTTTAGGTTGCCAAATGACAGTTTAGGTCGTCATTTAAGATGTGCTCGGACGAAGTGCGTAGTTACCAGTCGGAATTATACTCAATGAAGCATTCACATATTATTTCTACTTCAAATAAAGTCACAAACGAAACAATCGCCAATCAAGACAAAACGGCGTTCTGGCGGTGGCGGCGGCCTGAGTCCGGGGTTCGGCCGCGGGCCAGTGGATGACGTCGTCAACAGCTGCGTCCGCTGGACTGGAGGGCGGCAGCTTCGACCACCCCGGGCCGTGGTGTTTGAAGGTGAGCTGCGGGACTGATTTTCCATCGCCCGGTGGGGTATCGCCTCAGCGCAGAGGGAGAAGAGGAGGGAAGAGACTGTAGCCCTAAGATTTTTGCCTCCATCACAGTGAGGAGGTGCTTGGTGGACTCACTGTGGTGGATGTTAATTTGTGTTTACTGTCTGTTCTGTTGTCTATTATTGTATGTATGACTGCAGGCACGAAATCTCGTTCAGACTGGAAGGTCTGAATGACAATAAAGGAAATTCAATTCAATTCAATATATCCCACAATGACATGCAGTAAAATTATAAGACAGTATCTCAACTCTTTTTACAAATTGCAATTAATGCAATTTCTATTTCTTTCCACTTCCAAACAAAAATGTGGTTGGATTATTCAGCGTATGATCAACCTGTGTCAATAAATCCTGGGCCATGGTAACATATATGCGTACGTATAGTTATGAATGTTGCTCATTAAATAACTACAGTACTGATACTCCATATTAAGACCATTGATTTGCCGTTAAAATGAATTCTGTAATAACGTGTCAACGGTAGCAGTGACAATCGAACACTGCTGCTTTAATGTTTCACGTGTTCACAATATAATTAATCCATCTTTATAGATTAAAACAAATATTAACATTGGGAATTAAAACACATTTGATTGCATTCCGTTATCAAACATAGTCAATGTTCGCTCTGAAGACAATAGGGTCAGGGAGGGGTGTGTGTGTGAAAGTGCAGGGTGAATAGAAGGCGGGGGGGGGTTAGAAGGCAGTCGGTGCAGAATAAATGGATTGAGGCAGGTGAATTAGTACGTGTTGGTTGGAGTAATTAAAATTGTGAGGGGGAGCGCGGGGGATGTCAGTGGTGTTGAATGGGGGGGATCAGTACGGGATGGATGGGGTAGACAAAAGTGCTGGAGAAACTCAGCGGGAGAGGCAGCATCTATGGAGCGCAGGAAATAGGCAACGTTTCGGGTCGAGATCCTTCTTCAGACTGTTCCCCCCCATTCTTCTTGAATGGGTGGATCAGTACAGGGTGGATGGGGGGGGGGGAGAGATCAGCGCAGGATGAATGGGGGGGGGGGGGGGTCAGTACCGTGTGGATCGGAGGGTCTATGCAGGATGAATGGGAGATCACTACAGGATGAATGAGGGGAAGGTGCAGGGTAAAGAGGGTAGGTCAGTACGGGATGAATGTGTGGATTAGTACAGGATGGATGGGGGATCAGTACAGGATGGATGGAGGAGAAGTGCAGGATGGATGGGAAAGGGGTAAGTACAGGGTGAATTGGGGAACCAGTGTAGGATGGATGGGGGGGGGGGTGGCAGGAGAATTAATGCGAGGTGGATAGGGTGATAAGCGCAGGATGAATAGATTGGTGGGGGAGATGGGGAGGGGAGCACAGGGGATGTCAGTGAGGACTGAATATAGGCAGGAATGGGGATCAGTGCGGGATGGAGATGAGGGGTCCCAGGTTAAGGGGGGGGGGGGGGGAGAGGGCGTACGAGAGAGAGAGAAGGGGGGTGAGGTGGGGAGGAAGGAAGGTCAGCGCTCCTCGGACATCGCCCCGCTGCCTTGGCCGTTGGGAACTCCTCGCCACCGCCTCCCTCCGCCAGATAACAGCAAAGTGCGGGGCCGAGCAGTGCAGCTCAAATATCCTATAGCTATAGGATCTCTGGTGCAGCTGCTTCAGAAGTGTCGAAGCGAATGACGGGCCCCGCACAGGAGCAGCAGCGGCTCCATCTCCTCCTCCTCCCTGATAGCGGCCGCTGCTTGCAAACCCGCTAACGGCGATAACCTCTTTTTAAAAAAACCCTCCCGCACGCCGAGGCCTCCCCCTCCCGCCCTCCTCCCGGTCTCAGCGTGCGGGAGGTTGTTTTTTTAAAGCGCCGTTAGCGGATTTGCAAGCAGAGGCCCTTATCAGAGCAGGCAGGGCGCGGGAGGAGGAGGAGTTGGAGCCGCTGTCGCGGCCGCTGCTGCTGCTGTTCGGGGCCCGTCATTCGCTGCGACCATTCATCACCCCGCACCTAGTATCTTTCCCACGCATTACTGCCGTCACCGCCGACACAAAACGTCGCGTTCCTTTTCTCCAGAGATGCTGCCTGACCCACGGAGTTACTCCAGTTTTTTGTGTCTTTCTTTGGTACAAACCAGTATCTGGTTGCCAAGCCGGGCAAAATGAGTCGGTATTTAGGTTGCGCGGTGGTGCTTTGAGTGGTCAGTGGCACCCGGGCAACCGTTAATTTCGAGCCCTGCATAAAGGCTACATGGTGGACGGCTGGGACAAGAACAAATTGAGAAGAACAACCAAGTGCGACCAACAACATAAACCACCGTGAAGATTGAAGATTAATCTCGTTGGATACATCTGCATGACTGAACAGTTCGGGGAAACAAGAAAGGACAATGGGGCTAGTGACCCTCCTTTTATTCTGGGATTGGCCACCATGGACTGGACTTATAACCATATAACCATATAACAATTACAGCACGGAAACAGGCCATCTCGGCCCTACAAGTCCGTGCCGAACAACTTTTTTCCCTTAGTCCCACCTGCCTGCACTCATACCATAACCCTCCATTCCCTTCTCATCCATATGCCTATCCAATTTATTTTTAAATGATACCAACGAACCTGCCGCCACCACTTCCACTGGAAGCTCATTCCACACCGCTACCACTCTCTGAGTAAAGAAGTTCCCCCTCATGTTACCCCTAAACTTCTGTCCCTTAATTCTGAAGTCATGTCCTCTTGTTTGAATCTTCCCTATTATCACGTTAACTCTGTCTATCCCTCTCATCATTTTAAAGACCTCTATCAAGTCCCCCCTTAACCTTCTGCGCTCCAGAGAATAAAGACCTAACTTATTCAACCTATCTCTGTAACTTAGTTGTTGAAACCCGTGCAACATTCTAGTAAATCTCCTCTGTACTCTCTCTATTTTGTTGACATCCTTCCTATAATTGGGCGACCAAAATTGTACACCATACTCCAGATTTGGTCTCACCAATGCCTTGTACAATTTTAACATTACATCGCAGCTTCTATACTCAATGCTCTGATTTATAAAGGCTAGCATACCAAAAGCTTTCTTTACCACCCTATCTATATGAGATTCCACCTTCAAGGAACTATGCACGGTTATTCCCAAATCCCTCTGTTCAACTGTATTCTTCAATTCCCTACCATTTATCATGTACGTCCTATTTTGATTTGTCCTGCCAAGATGCAGCACCTCACATTTATCAGCATTAAACTCCATCTCTAAGTATCTTTTCCATTAATTTGCCCACCACTGAAGTCAAACTAACAGGTCTATAATTGCTAGGTTTACTCTTAGAACCCTTTTTAAACAATGGAACAACATGCGCAGTACGCCAATCCTCGGGGACTATTCCCGTTTCTAATGACATTTGAAATATTTCTGTCATAGCCCCGGCTATTTCTACACTAACTTCCCTCAATGTCCTAGGGAATATCCTGCCAGGACCTGGAGACTTATCCACTTTTATATTTTTCCAAAGTGTCAGTACTTCTTTTACTTTGAAACTCATAGTATCCATAACTACTCTACTCGTTTCCCTTACCTCACATAATTCAATATCCTTCTCCTTGGTGAATACCGAAGAAAATTAATTGTTCAATATCTCCCCCATCTCTTTTGGCTCTGCAGATAGCTGCCCACTCTGTTTCTCCAATGGACCAATTGTATCCCTCGTTATCCTTTTGCTATTAATATAGCTGTAGAAACCCTTTGGATTTACTTTCACCTTACTTGCCAAAGCAACCTCATATCTTCTTTTAGCTTTTCTAATTTATTTCTTAAGATTCTTTTTACATTCCTTATACTCCACAAGCACCTCATTTACTTCATGCTGCCTATAATTATTGTAGATCTCCCTCTTTTTCCGAACAAGATGTCCAATTTCCCTTGAAAACCAGGGCTCTTTCCAATTTTTACTTTCCTTTCAACCGAATAGGAACATAAAGATTCTGTACTCTTAAAATTTTCCCTTTAAATGTCCACCATTTCTCTTCTACATCTTTCCCATAAAACAAAATGTCCCAGTCCACTCCTTTTAAATCATCTCGCATCTCATCAAATTTAGCCTTTCTCCAATCAAAAATCTCAACCCTAGGTCCAGTTCTGACCTTCTCCATAATTATATTGAAACTAATGGTATTGTGATCACTGGACCCGAAGTGCTCCCCAACGCATACCTCCGCCACCTGTCCCGTCTCATTTCCTAACAGGAGGTCCAGCACTGCCCCTCCTCTAGTAGGTACCTCTATGTATTGCTGCAAAAAACTATCCTGCACACATTTTACAAACTCCAAACCATCCAGCCCATTTACAGAATGTGTTTCCCAGTGTGGAAAGTTGAAATCTCACACAATCACTACCTTGTGCTTACTACTAATATCTGCTATCTCCTTACATATTTGCTCTTCCAATTCTCGTTCCCCATTTGGCGGTCTATAATACACCCCTATAAGTGTTGCTACACCTTTCCCACTTCTCAGTTCCACCCAAATAGCCTCCCTAGATGAGCCCTCCAATCTATCCTGCCAAAGCACTGCTGTAATATCTTCCCTGACTAGCAATGCCACACCTCCACCTCTTGCCCCTCCAATTCTATCACACCTGAAGCAACGAAATCCTGGAATATTTAGTTTCCAATCACAGCCTTCCTGCAACCATGTTTCACTGATCGCCACAACATCATACTTCCAGGTGTCTATCCAGGCTCTAAGCTCATCCACCTTTCTTACAATGCTCCTAGCATTAAAATATGCACATTTAAGAAACCCCCCGTCTCTTCTTCTGTTTATTTCCTTTTTTTCTTTCTCCTCTTGTGTCCGAGTGCTTCCCTTTTCTGCTTCGTGCCTCCCATTCTGTCTACTAGCTTTCTCTATTTGAGTCCCTCGCCCCAACCATTCTAGTTTAAAGTCTCCCCAGTGACCTTTGCAAATTTCCCCGCCAGGATATTGGTCCCCCTCGGGTTCAAGTGCAACCCATCCTTTCTGTACAGGTCCCACCTTCCCCAAAAGAAGTCCCAATGATCCAGAAACTTGAATCCCTGCCCTCTGCACCAGTCTTTCAGCCACGCATTTAACCTCCACCTCGCTCCATTCCTACTCTCACTGTCGCGTGGTACAGGCAGTAATCCTGAGATTGTTACCTTTTTGGTCCTTTTCCTTAACTCTCCTCCCAACTCCCTAAATCCTCCCTTCAGGACCTCTTCACTTTTTTTGCCTATGTCATTTGTACCAATATGTACCACGACCTCAGGCTCCTCTCCCTCTGATTTCAGGATATCTTGGATGCGTTGAGACACGTCCGAGACCTTGGCACCAGGGAGGCAGACCACCATCCTGGTCTCCCGACTGCGTCCACAGAAACGCCTATCCGACCCCCTAACAATAGAGTCCCCAATTACTATTGCCCTCTTCTTTTTTCCCTACCTTTCGGAGCAACAGGGCCGGTCTCTGTGCTGGAGGCCCGTCCGCTGTTGCTTAACCCGGGTAGGCGGTCATCCTCATCCGTACTCAAACAGGAGTACTTATTTGCAAGGTGTACCGACATTGGAGTACCCCCTCGTTCCTGCCTCTGCCCCTTGCCCTTCCTTAGCGTGACCCACATCTCTCTCCCGTGGTTTTGGAGTGACCACCTCCCTATAACTCCTCTCTATGACCTCGTCACTCTCCCTGACCAGACAGAGGTCATCAAGCTGCTGCTCCAGGAACCTAATACGGTCCCTTAGGAGCCCCATCTCGACGCACCTGGTGCAGATGTGGACGACTGGAGGGCTATCCGACACTATGACCTCCCACATCTGACATCCAGAACAGTACACTGCTCTGACTGTCATTCTCTCGCCTTACCCTGGATCCGATACAAGTATAATACAATATAAACTGCTGGGAGAAATCAGCAGGTATCTGACACAAACAGCTGCTCCCTCTTGCCCTTTAAACTGCACCTTTATTATATAAACAAAAAGCACTGTACCTTTAGCCCACTGTATCCTTAGCTCACTGTACCTTTACTAATGCACTGTACCTTTAACCAGAAAGCAGAAATGCTAACCTGAGGTTGCACCCAATCAGCTGCTTCCTCTAGTCTGCTTCCACCAATCAGCGGCTTCCACCAGAAACCCTCCCTATGGAGTGTGGAATGTTACGGGATTTGGTAAAAGCCTCGACCCTCCTCCACTGTCTCCAACGGTCCTGGGCCTCTGTGAAAACAAGCCCCGACCCTCCTCCACTGTCTCCAACGGTCCTGGGCCTCTGTGAAAACAAGCCCCGACTGTCCTCCACTCGCTCCAACGGTCCTGGGCCTCTGTGAAAACAAGCCCCGCGCCCTCCTCCACTCGCTCCAACGGTCCCGGGCCTCTGTGAAAACAAGCCCCGCGCCCGATTTAAGTACTCACCGCCCTGACCCTCCTCCACTCGCTCCAACGGTCCCGGGCCTCTGTGAAAACAAGCCCCGTGCCCGATTTAAGTACTCACCGCCCTGACCCTCCTCCACTCGTTCCCTTCCTTCAGAATGGCAAACTTGAGGACTAGGCCACATTTAAAAGATGGTACACCCCTCCCTTTAAACAAGATTGGAATTAAACATGACAAGCGCAGCAGATATACCCCAACTACAGATAGTAAGAGATCTGCAAAGGCCAGTTAATACTACCTGTTTTTGCCACAACCAAGGCACTGGTGTATTTTTGGGAAACAGTACGTTTGTGACAGGGTATTGTTATGTTGCATATGTGGTGCCACACATGAGAAGCATGAACCAGCACATGGGGAGTTCTAAGTGAAGGCTGAGCAATTTTTATGATCCTTTTCCCATCTATGGTAGTATAATGGTGTCACAGGAACTAATTAAAATGGTCTCCGCTATAGAGACACTTGCTAATGCCACTGCCGTCTACTTGTGTGCAACCCAGGAGGAAATAGGAGGGGTAACAGCTGAGATGGTAGCAATGAGAACTGTAGTATTACAACACAGAATGGCCTTAGATGTTATCCTAGCAGAAAAAGGAGGGACGTGTGCAATAATCGATCAGGAATGTTGTACTCTTATTTCCGATGCTTTCTCCAACTTTACCAACTTGGCTGCCCATATCAGAATGGAAGTGGCTAAAATAAGGAAGGTAGGAGCTGAATTTCATGGTTATAGCTCCGGGGGAGGTTGGTGGCCATTTACAATGTTTGGAAAGACTTGGCGGACTGTTGTCCACTATGGATTGATTGTATTACTAACTGTACTTTTAATTTGTCTTGCCATGCTTAAGGTTTTTCTCATGTACTCAGCAAGGACTGTAATTGTTATTTAAAAAATTGATAAATAGGAGGGAATGATAAGGCTGAATGATGTTAAAAATATAAGAAATTATTAAATGGATTCCTGGGTCAACTTACAACTTATATTTAGTCTCAAAGCAGGCTTTTCTCCAGTAGATTGATACAGAAAGGCAAGTCGACGCTTGCCTCCGTTTGCTGTATATTGAGATAATGACCGGTGACTTTGAAAAGCGTCTACCATTTGACGAGAGAGGAAGCCCAGATGAATCCCAGTAAGGGGTATTGAGACAATATCCGATGCCTTTGAGGTATGTTGTGACTGATGCCTTTGATATGTAAGTTGTTGTACCGCATGATAAGATGCCTTTGATGCAACTGATGATTGACGAGACAACTCAGAAGCATCCTGTAGTAATGTGTAATTTCTGTACCTCTGACCATAATGTCTTTGAAATGTGCTTAGGTGACAAAAGAACAGTATATCTGTATTACTAAAAGTCTGATCTTGACCACATCCTGTTTGCGTTTTATATTGATTTTAGAAAAAACGCTACCACGTACGCCTGTGATATTTGGCCATCTTACTCAGAGTCCCCCTTCGCTCATCAGGTGCCGAGGATTTTCCCATCGATGAAAAATAAAAGAGTTATTAGCGTTTAAAAAATGTTGAGATTCTCTCTCCTGTCAATCACGTCATGAAGACCACGCCCCTTCTGGTGGAAGGGGGGGGGGACTATAAAACCCAGAACTGTGGGCGTGGCTCAGTCTCTGCAAGATGGAGGAGGTAGAGGTCACGACTCGCTGTCTTTAGTGGCCTTGCACCCTGCTTGAAATGGTATGAAACTGCACTTGAATTTGGTGGCCTTGCATCCTGCTTGAAATGGTAAGAAACTGCACTTGAATTTGGTGGCTTTGCACCCTGCTTGAATTTCAAGGAATAGCTGTGAGTCAACTGCCAGCCCACCAGTCGTGAGTGAGCTGCCAGTACAACAGGCTTGAGTGACTGAGCCGCCCGCCCAATAATCCATTCGGCCCACAATGTCCATACTAGCTCTCTGGAAACCAGTCCCTTCAGCCCACAACACCCATACTAGCGCTCCAGAAAGCCCCCGCCCCCCCCCCCCCCCCCCCCCCACTGACAACCAATATTGGAATTGGTGGAGAGGTGGAATATTGCGTCGGGGGACCAGCCCTCCCGTGTGATGCTGGGACCCAAAGGGTCCCACTTAGTCTAGTAATACCATGTAATTCTGTGTTCAGGGAAGTGGAGAGAGGACAGCCAAGGTCCTGTGTTGCTCACTTGGCTGGGGCTTTCCTTGCCACTTCCATCGGCCGATGATTAGTAAAGTTTCGAACTACCAATCCGCTTTGTGAGTTATCTGTTTATTAAGAAGTGAACCCTTCTTAATAAATGTTTAATTATGTTAACTTTTTTCATTTATCTTTCTCTGTCTCTCTCTGTCCCTGTCTCTCTCTCTGTCCCTGTCTCTTAGCTGCTCCATTCTCTCAGCATATGACAGTCCCGCCATCCCGGGAATTAATCTTGTAAACCTACGCTGCACTCCCTCAATAGCAAGAATGCCCTTCCTCAAATGAGGGGACCAAAACGACACACTATACGCCAGGTGTGGTCTCACTAGGGTGCTGTACAACTGCAGAAGAACCTCTTTGCTCCTATACTCGACTGCTCTTGTTATAAAGACCAACATGCCATTCGCTTTCTTCACTGCCTGCTGTACCTGCATGCTTACTTTTATAGACTGATGTACAAGGACCCCCAGATCCTGCTGTACTTCCCCTTTTCCCAACTTGACGCCATTTAGATAGTAATAGACCTTAGTTTGATGAATTTTGAATTACTGAATTACACCTCCAATGATACAGTGGCCTACATGAAGACCAGATACGACCTTGGTAAGGCCATCAAAAAGGCCAAAAGGGAATTCTGCTCCAAACTGGAGGACGAGACAGATGTTCGGCAGCTGTGGCAGGGCCTGAATGCAATCACCTCCTACAAGGCAAAACCAGGAGGCAGCTCGAATGTCGGTGTAACATCACTCCCTGACGAGCTCAATGCGTTTTACGCACGCTTTGACAGGGAGAATACTGATGTGCCTTCCCGATCCCCCATTCGCTGTGATGGTATTTCAGTCTCGGTCACAGAGGCCGATGTCAGGAAATCCTTCAGAAGGGTGAACCTCCGAAAAGCACCTGGTCCTGATGGTATACCCGGTCGTGTTCTAAAAACCTGTGCGGACCAACTGGCGGGAGTTTTTACGGACATTTTCAACCTCTCACTTCTGAGGTCTGAGGTCCCCACCTGCTTTAAAAGGGCATTAATTATACCGGTGCCCAAGAAGAGTAAGGTGACGTGCCTCAATGACTATCGACCAGTGGCACTAACGCCGGTGGTGATGAAGTGCTTTGAGAGGTTGATCATGGAGCAAATCAACTCCTACCTCGACAAAAACCTGGACCCACTGCAGTTAGCGTACCGCCACAACAGATCAACGGTGGATGCGATATCGCTGGCCCTCCACTCCGCACTGGACCACTTGGACCGTGAAACAGGACATCCCTGATCATTTGGTCGGGGGTCACCGTGTCAAGGCGGCAACGCCGAGCCAGGTGACGCAACGAGGCAATGAAATAATCGATGTGCTCCCCGGGGTTTTGGCGTCTGGTGAAAAACTTAAACCGCTCAATGATGCAATTAGTAGGAATGTCACAGAGCGCGGTGAATTTAGCCAAAAGACATACCGGGTCCTCAGCATCCTCACCAGCGCCGTACTCGAACGATTCCGAACGTTCCATGGCCTCCGGGCCAGCCAGGTTAAGTAGCAGATGTGCCCGCACCTCCGGGGTGGCATTGGCATGGGCGATCGCGATGTAATGCTCGAAATCGCGTTTGAAGACCGCCCAACGGTGCACGATGTCTGAGTCAAACACCAGCATGTCAGGTTTACGACACGAGTTAGCCATGGCAAATAAAAGGGAAATTGGAACTGGGGGAAAGCAAAAAAAAAAACGATAGACAGGAGGCGCGAAGTACGACTTCTTGACACCATGTAATGATTTCCAAACACGTGTGGTCTTCACTACATGTTTTTATTACAGACACTGGTATAAAACACACACTGTGCCCTAGTTGTCCGTGGTCTGTCACTGGAGCTAGAGAGCGAGAGGGACGTGGGGAGGCTACAGTTATACAGAAGATAATGGGGAGTGGTTAGTAGTGGTGAGGTCACTATGTTAAAGGAGCATGCACTGATCTACAGGCGGGACTGTCATGTGAGGAAAGATTGAAAAGACTAGGCGGCACTGTCGTATGAGGAAAGGCTAGGCGGGACTGTCATATGAGGAAATATTGAAGGTGGAATATTGCGTTGGGTGATACTTGGTCCCACTTAGTCTAGTAAAATTATAAAAGGACTGGTCAAGCTAGATGCAGGAAAAATGTTCCCAATGTTGGGCGAGTCCAGAACCAGGGGCCACAGTCTTAGAATAAAGGAGAAGCCATTTAAGACGGAGGTGAGAAAAAACTTTTTCACCCAGAGATTTGTGAATTTGTGGAATTCCCTGCCACATAGGGCAGTGGAGGCCAAATCACTGGATGGATTTAAGAGAGAGTTAGATAGAGCTCTAGGGGCTAGAGGAATCAAGTGATATGGGGAGAAGGCAGGCACGGGTTATTGATTGGGGACGATCAGCCATGATCAGAATAAATGGCGGTGCTGGCTCGAAGAGCCGAATAGCCTCTTCCTGCACCTATTTTCTATGTTTCTATATTTCTATATTTTAGTAGTGATATTATCAGTCTGGTCAGTGAATAAGCAGTGACATGATCTCATTAAATCTGACTAATGTTTTACATTTGATATGATGTAACATAAAGAATCCCATCTTATTAGTTCAAATGTTTCACTATAAAGGGTTAACTGAAGTTCAGTATCCATAATTAATCTCATCTGTAATGAGCACTAACTCCATCTTGCTGCTCTATCCACGCTGGTAAATACGACAGGTGTAGATGCATTTATTTGTTATTTTCATCTTAATTAACAATGCTTACAAATACTAAATAGAAACATAGAAACATAGAAATTAGGTGCAGGAGTAGGCCATTCGGCCCTTCGAGCCTGCACCGCCATTCAATATGATCATGGCTGATCATCCAACTCAGTATCCCGTACCTGCCTTCTCTCCATACCCTCTGATCCCCTTAGCCACAAGGGCCACATCTAACTCCCTCTTAAATATAGCCAATGAACTGGCCTCGACTACCCTCTGTGGTAGAGAGTTCCAGAGATTCACTACTCTCTGTGTGAAAAAAGTTCTTCTCATCTCGGTTTTAAAGGATTTCCCCCTTATCCTTAAGCTGTGACCCCTTGTCCTGGACTTCCCCAACATCGGGAGCAATCTTCCTGCATCTAGCCTGTCCAACCCCTTAAGAATTTTGTAAGTTTCTATAAGATCCCCTCTCAATCTCCTAAATTCTAGAGAGTATAAACCAAGTCTATCCAGTCTTTCTTCATAAGACAGTCCTGACATCCCAGGAATCAGTCTGATGAACCTTCTCTGCACTCCCTCTATGGCAATAATGTCCTTCCTCAGATTTGGAGACCAAAACTGTACGCAATACTCCAGGTGTGGTCTCACCAAGACACTGTACAACTCCAGTAGAACCTCCCTGCTCCTATACTCAAATCCTTTTGCTATGAAAGCTAACATACCATTCGCTTTCTTCACTGCCTGCTGCACCTGCATGCCTACTTTCAATGACTGGTGTACCATGACACCCAGGTCTCGCTGCATCTCCCCTTTTGCTAATCGGCCACCATTTAGATAATAGTCTGCTTTCCTGTTTTTGCCACGAAAATGGATAACCTCACATTTATCCACATTATACTGCATCTGCCAAACATTTGCCCACTCACCCAGCCTATCCAAGTCACCTTGCAGTTTCCTAGCATCCTCCTCACAGCTAACACTGCCCCCCAGCTTAGTGTCATCCGCAAATTTGGAGATATTGCCTTCAATTCCCTCATCCAGATCATTAATATATATTGTAAATAGCTGGGGTCCCAGCACTGAGCCTTGCGGTACCCCACTAGTCACTGCCCGCCATTGTGAAAAGGACCCGTTTACTCCTACTCTTTGCTTCCTGTTTGTCAGCCAGTTCTCTATCCACATTAATACTGAACCCCCAATGCCGTGTGCTTTAAGTTTGTATACTAATCTCTTATGTGGGACCTTGTCGAAAGCCTTCTGGAAGTCCAGATACACCACATCCACTGGTTCTCCCCTATCCACGCTACTAGTTACATCCACGAAAAACTCTATAAGATTCGTCAGACATGATTTACCTTTCGTAAATCCATGCTGACTTTGTCCAATGATTTCACCACTTTCCAAATGTGCTGCTATCCCATCTTTAATAACTGACTCTAGCAGTTTCCCCACTACCGATGTTAGACTAACTGGTCTGTAATTCCCCGTTTTCTCTCTCCCTCCCTTCTTAAAAAGTGGGGTTACGTTTGCTACCCGCCAATCCTCAAGAACTACTCCAGAATCTAAAGAGTTTTGAAAGATTATTACTAATGCATCCACTATTTCTGGAGCTACTTCCTTAAGTACTCTGGGATGCAGCCTATCTGGCCCTGGGGATTTATCGGCCTTTAATCCATTCAATTTACCCAACACCACTTCCCGACTAACCTGGATTTCACTCAATTCCTCCAACTCCTTTGACCTGCTATTTCCGGCAGATTATTTATGTCTTGCTTAGTGAAGACGGAACCAAAGTAGTTATTCAATTGGTCCGCCATATCCTTGTTCCCCATGATCAACTCACCTGTTTCTGACTGCAAGGGACCTACATTTGTTTTAACTAATCTCTTTCTTTTCACATATCTATAAAAACCTTTGCAGTCAGTTTTTATGTTCCCTGCCAGTTTTCTTTCATAATCTATTTTTCCTTTCCTAATTAAGCCCTTTGTCCTCCTCTGCTGGTCTCTGAATTTCTCCCAGTCCTCTGGTATGCTGCTTTTTCTGGCTAATTTGTACGCATCATCCTTCGCTTTGATACTATCCCTGATTTCCCTTGTTATCCACGGATGCACTACCTTCCCTGATTTATTCTTTTGCCAAACTGGGATGAACAATTTTTGTAGTTCATCCATGCAGTCTTTAAATGTCTTCCATTGCATATCCATCGTCAACCCTTCTAGAATTAATTGCCAGTCAATCTTGGCCAATTCACGTCTCATACCCTCAAAGTTACCTTTCTTTAAGTTCAGAACCATTGTTTCTGAATTAACAATGTCACTCTCCATCCTAATGAAGAACTCAACCATATTATGGTCACTCTTGCCCAAGGGGGCACGTACAACAAGACTGCTAACTAACCCTTCCTCATTACTCAATACCCAGTCTAAAATAGCCTGCTCTCTCGTTGGTTCCTCTACATGTTGATTTAGATAACTATCCCGCATACATTCCAAAAAATCCTCTTCCTCAGCACCCCTGCCAATTTGATTCACCCAATCTATATGTAGATTGAAGTCACCCATTATAACGGGTTTGCCTTTGTCGCACGCATTTCTAATTTCCTGTTTGATACCATCTCCAACTTCACTACTACTGTTAGGTGGCCTGTACACAACACCCACCAGCGTTTTCTGCCCCTTAGTGTTTCGCAGCTCTACCCATACCGATTCCACATCCTCCAAACTAATGTCCTTCCTTTACATTGCGTTAATCTCCTCTCTAACCAGCAACGCTACCCCACCTCCTTTTCCTTTCTCTCTATCCCACCTGAATATTGAATATCCCTGGATGTTCAGCTCCCAGCCTTGGTCACCCTGGAGCCATGACTCCGTGATCCCAACTATATCATAATCATTAATGGCTATCTGCACGTTCAACTCGTCCACCTTATTACGAATACTCCTTGCATTGAGACACAAAGCCTTCAGGCTTGTTTTTACAACGCTCTTACCCCTTATACAATTATGTTGAAAAGTGGCCCTTTTTGATTTTTGCCCTGGTTTTGTCTGCCTGCCACTTTTACTTTTCACCTTGCTACCTATTGCTTCTACCCTAATTTTACACCCCCCTGCCTCTCTGCTCTTGTACCCATCCCCCTGCCACATTCGTTTAAATCCTCCCCGACAGCACTAGCAAACACTCCCCCAAGGACATTGGTTCCATTCCAGCCCAGGTGCAGACCATCCTGTTTGTACTGGTCCCACCTCCCCCAGAACTGGTTCCAATGCCCTAAAAATTTGAATCCCTCCCCCTTGCACCATTTTTCAAGCCACGTATTCATCTGCAATATCCTCCTATTTCTACTCTGACTGGCCCGTGGTACTGGTAATAATCCAGAGATTATTTCCTTTGAGGTCCTACTTTTAAGTTTATCTCCTGGCTCCCTAAATTCATCTTGTAGGACCTCATCCCTTTTTCTACCTATATCGTTGGTGCCAATATGCACCACGACAACTGGCTGTTCACCCTCCCCCTCCAGAATGTTCTGCAGCCGTTCAGTGACATCCCTGACCCTTGCACCAGGGAGGCAACATACCATCCTGGAGTCTCGTTTGCAGCCGCAGAAACGCCTATCTATTCCCCTGACAATTGAATCCCCTATTACTATTGCCCTTCCACTCTTCCCCCCCCCCTCATGTGCCGCAGAGCCACCCATGGTGCCATGGCGGAGACTCACACGTTGCAGCGGCCCCTACAGCCTGTCTGTCTTTTTTTTTTTTTTTTGTCTAGTTAAATGTAGTGTTTGGTGTTTTTTAATACTAGTTTTAAATGTGTATATGTGGGGGGCGGGGGGGGGGGGCAGGGGGAAACTATTTAAAATCTCTTCCCTGTCTGGGAGACCCGACCTTTTCCCTGTCGGGTCTCCGTTGTCGTTGGGGCCTAGCACCGTGGAGCGGCCTCCAACCTGAACGACCCGGGGGCTCGGGAGACTGCGGAGCAGCGGACAAATCACCATCGTGGGGCTGGCCGGCCTCGGAACGTGGGGAGCGGTGGTGACTCGCTGCTGCTGCGACTCGACTCCTGCAACGCAGCCGCAGGTCCGGTGGACCGGGACATTGGGAGCTCGCGGGTCCGGGGGGAGAGAGAGACCGCTTCCCGGAGCTCCCGCAACGCGACTTCTCCAGCCCGTGTCGCGGGGTTGGAACGACACGGACCGGGACCATACATCACCTGGCGCGGCTTCATGGCCGTGGGACTCACCATCGCCCGTGGGGGTTCCAACCTTGTACTTTCAGAACGGGAGCGGGGCCGTAAATCGCCCCGCGCGGCCTAAAATGGCCGTGGGACTTATCATCACCCGCCTGGGGCTTGGACATCGGGAGAGAAATTGAGAGCAGGGGAGAGAAAATACTTTGCCTTCCATCACAGTGGGTTCACTGTTATGGATGTTTGTGTGAATTTAATTGTGTGTATGTCTGTAGGACATTGTCTTTATTTGTATGGCTGTGTAAACGAAATTTCGTTTGAGTCTCACTGAGGCTCAAATGACAATAAATTTGTATTGTATTGTATTGTATGAACTTGGCTGCTGCTGCATTTTTCTGATGAGCCATCTCCCTCAACAGTATCCAAAATGGTATACCTGTTTAGGAGGGAGATGAACGCAGGGGACTCCTGCACTACCTGCCTACTGCTTTGCTGGCTATTGGCCACCCGTTCCCTCTCTGTCCTCTTACCTTTTACCTGCGGTGTGACCAACTCGCTGTACGTGCTATCCACGACTTTCTCAGCATCGTGGATGCTCCAGTATGAATCCAGCCGCAGTTCCAATCGTTCAATGCGGTCTGCCAGGAGCTGCAGCTGTACACACTTCCTGCAAACGTAGTCACCAGGGACACCGACCATATCCCTGATCTCCCACATGTTGCAGGCTGAGCAAACCACGGGGCCAATCTCCACTGACATATCTTACTCCCAAATTAACTCTATATTAAATATTAAAAAAACACAAAACTTTATCCTTTAAACTTTACTAATAAATACTAATAAATACTGTACACTCAACTCCCAGAATCCTTAACCTGAAGGCAGAAATGTAAAAATGTAAACCCGGGGTTGCACCCAATCAACTGCTTCCTCTGGTCCTCTTCCACCAATCAGAGGCTTCCACCAGACTCCTTCTCTGGAACGTTGCCGATTTTGGTGTCAGGTCCCTGGGCCTCTGTGAAAGCAAGCCCCGCAATGTATTTTATACTTACAGCGCAGGTACTCTTCCCCTCGCACCAACGGCTCCCTGGGCCTCTGTGAAAGCAAGCCCCGCGATGTATTTTATACTTATAGCGCAGGTACTCCTCCCCTCGCACCAACGGCTCCCTGGGCCTCTCCTGAGTATAGAAGTTGGGATGTAATGTTAAAATTGTACAAGGCAATGGTGAGGCCAATTCTGGAGTATGGTGTACAATTTTGGTGGCCTAATTATAGGAAGGATGTCAACAAAATAGAGAGAGTACAGAGGAGATTTACTAGAATGTTGCCTGGGTTTCAGCAACTAAGTTACAGAGAAAGGTTGAACAAGTTAGGGCTTTATTCTTTGGAGCGCAGAAGGTTAATGGGGGACTTGATAGAGGTCTTTAAAATGATGAGAGGGATAGACAGAGTTGACGTGGATAAGCTTTTCCCACTGAGAGTAGGGAAGATTCAAACAAGGGGACATGACTTGAGAATTAAGGGACAGATGTTTAGGGGTAACATGAGGGGGAACTTCTTTACTCAGAGAGTGGTGGCTGTGCGGAATGAGCTTCCAGTGAAGGTGGTGGAGGCAGGTTCGTTTTTATCATTTAAAAATAAATTGGATAGTTATATGGACGGGAAAGGAATGGTTATGGTGTGAGCGCAGGTATATGGGACTAGGGGAGAATACGTGTTCGGCACGGACTAGAAGGGTCGAGAAGGCCTGTTTCCGTGCTGTAATTGTTATATGGTTATATGGTTATTATTCAACACTAATTTTATACCTTTATTAAATAAACTTAATACGCTGATTAAATTTTGGAAAACACTTCGTTTATCATTATTAGGTAGAATAAATGCAATAAAAATGATCTTCCTACCACAATTACTATACCTATTTCAGTCAATACCGGTATATATACCAAAATACTTTAAAAAAAAATTAGGCTCTAATATTACTAATTTTATTTGGGACTATAGATCACATAGAATTACAATAAAACACTTATGTAAACCAAAAGAGGTTGGGGGACTTTCACTTCCGAATTTTATGTATTATTACTGGGCAGTGCATATTAAGAATATAATTTATTGGCTGGATATTTCTACCCAACAGACAGAATGGATAAATATGGAGAAAGAGGATTCTCGTCCTTGTAATATAGGAACGATCCTCTTCTCCCCGAAAAAACTGAATAACACAATATATAAGAAGAACCCAATTATATATGGTACAATAAGAATTTGGAAACAAATAAAATTATCTTTAAAATTAAGAAATTTATCATTGTTAATGCCAATAGCGAATAATCCTTTATTTAAACCATCTCTTATTGATAAAACATATAACCAATGGGAAAGTCTCGGAATTAGAAGGATCGGGGATATGTACGAAATGGGAAACCTACTATCATTCCAACAATTACAATTTAAATTTAAACTGAAAAACAACCAATATTTTAAATATCTTCAGATTTGCGATTTCATGAAAAAATATATACAAGGAAATCAAAAAATAACTCCTGAATTATTGGAAGAAGCAATGAATATTGAAGCTGACTCTCAAAAATTAATATCATATTTATATAATAGTATTCTAAATATAGACCTACCATCGACAGCGGTACTTAGACAAGAGTGGGAATGGGAACTAATGATAAAAATTACGCAGGTTACATGGGAAAAGTACTTGATATATATTCACAAATGGTCGATTAATGTAAGACAATCTAATTCAATTAAAAATTTTACATAGATTATATTATTCAAAAACAAGATTGAACAAATTTAATCCAAATATATTCCCCATTTGTGATAAATGTCGATCCCAAAACGCAACTATAACACACTCCTTTGTTTCCTGCATAAAACTTTATAGATTTTGGAGTGATATTTTCGAAATATTTACAAAATTATTCAAGATAAGAATGGAACCTAATACTGAAATGATTATATTTGGAGTAATGGAAGATGGGAATAAATTGAACACATCTCAAAATTTATTTTTAACTATGGTTTAATAATAGCAAAAAAATTAATACTTACATTTTGGAAAAATACATCAATACCAACGCTTAAAATGTGGATTGCAAGTATGTTGGACACCGCACATCTTGAGGAATTGCGATTCCTCCTAATGGATAAATCAGACCAATTCATAACGAGTTGGTCTCCATTTGTCGTCTTTTTGGAATCATATGGTGCAACACAATTGTAAAAATTAACTGTTTCAGGACTGGACGAGGGATGGTTAAGATTATAAACAATGATCTCCTTACCTTTTATTTATTTATTTATTAAATAAAAAAATTACGACTTATTCTCTTTTTTCTATTTTCTTTTCCTCAACTTTCTTCACTCATTCGTCTTTTTTCTTTTTCTTCACACATTATATATCTCACGCCTTTCTATCCTTACTATCTAATTTACTTTTCTTATTCTCATCTTTATTATAACAAAAAAAAGAAGCTGTACATAAAATGTATTATGAAAATATATATTAGGCACTTGGGTGCCATATGATTGTACTTACTTCTAATAAAATAAAATATTTAAAAAACAAAAAGACCAATTTACACCCTGCGACTCCTGGTCTGCTCTGTTTGAGTAAATCATAGATATAGAATATAATTGCATTTGCTGTCATTACCATTCTATCTATACGTAATTTATGTAATGTCTGTACTCTTTGTGCTGAAACTAATGCCATTAGCATGACTACCTTCATGGTCATTTTGTCTAAAGACAAATCTGAAGCGGGACTCCATACCCGAAGTAACATCAGCACATCCCTCACATTCCAGATTTCTGTATATCTGGGTCTAGGAGGCTTGGAATTGAAAATTCCCTTCATGTACCTACAGACCAAAGGGTGTGATCCTAGAACCTGTTGTTTTGATGCTCTCCATAAATATGCAGAAAGGCCACTCCTTGCAGTATTGACCGCACTATAACTTAAATTGAAATCAAAATGGAGTGTTGACAGAAACTCTAAAACATCTGAGATGTCTGCAGTGTGGTATGAAATATTCTGCCTTGAGTAAAACTCCTCCCATTTCTTTATGTAAGAAATGTACTGCTTCTGGGTACTATCCCTCCAGGCTGTTGCAATTACATCCATAGTGCGATCTGATAGTCCTCTTCTGAGATATGGCCTTTTTAGAATATGCAAATCAACAAATCAATACGATCATGTAAAGGATGAAAATCACCAGATACAGGGTGCACAAGTAGGCTTTCTTGTCTTGGAATACCCATAAGAGGTTTTGTGACCATTTTTAGTGGGTACCATGGGTGTGTAGGTCAATCTGGGACCACCAACACTCCTGAAGCAGAATCCTGCTTGATCTTTTGTAGACACCTATTAATGAGACAAAAGGGAGGAAATGCATATAAAAACATTCCACCCCAATTTAGCGAGAATGCATCCACCGCTGTTGCACCTGGATCTGGCTCCCATGAAACATATTGAGGCAGTTGGTGGTTCAGTCTAGATGCAAACAAGTCAATTTCTGGCATTCCAAATTTTGCAACAATTTTATTAAAAAATGTCACGATTTAACATCCATTCTGTCATTAAATTTTCGTGACCTGGTGTCTGCAATTATATTGAATCTACCTGGTAGGTAGGTTGCCGAAAGCCAAATGTTTCGAATAATACACCAGTGCCAGATAACGTTTGCCAATCTATCACAGGACTCTGACTTGAATCCACCCATGTGATTGACATATGCTACAGCCGTAGTGTTGTCAACCTGAACCTGCACATGCAGATTTTGCACATTAGAGCAATAAGCTTTAAGCCCATAAAATGTACCTAATAATTCTAGGTAATTAATTCCATGTGCTTCAAGCAAAGGTACCTCTTCCACATTCCATCTACCTCCACAGCTGGTAATGGTATCCGTAGCGCCCCAACCTAGCGCACTTGCATCAGTCTGTAGATGATAGCAGGTGTTTCAACCAGGATTTTCCTGGAAGCATATGAGACACTCTTAAGCCACCATTGTATATCAGCAATTGTTGTTTCTGGTAACTGCATGGGCCTATCAAAATGCCCCGAATGTCTTTTCAATACCTGTACCTTTGCTCACCGCAGTTGCTGATAATGAATGCAGTGGACCGAACTGCACAGCTGGAAATGAAGCGATTAGTTTGCCAAGTAAGCTCGCCACTTGATAGGCCCATGCAGTTACCAGAAACAACAATTGCTGATGGTTGATGCTCTGTACTGAGCTTGATACTGTTAAAATGAGTTCTTTTTGCCAGTCTAATTCAAGAAAACTTGAGTCAAACCATTGCTGCTAAAATCAGTTCTTTATTCTGTCAGCGCTGGATAATTCTTTAAACCTTCCAACACAGAGTTAGAAACTCTGGGGCAGGTCGAAAGAATTACTGACTTTGGCATAAATGTAACACATTATATAGGTAAAAGACAAGGATAGTACAAAAGGAGTGGCAAACTATTAACCAATCATTATGGTTTACCATACATTTAACTTATTTGCATTAACCAATCAACTAAATCCTTTCCATTGATTGACAACACGTATAGTCACATGATTTTCCCTTTTCCAGCCCCTTTACAACCTTCTTCCCCTCTGTGGTTTCTTTAACCTCTTTGCTCAAAATCATTTTATTTCAATAAAGCAAAACCACAGATATACAGCTAATTCTCAAAATATATACATAATACAGCAATCACACAACACATACATACAAAACATATTTTCACTTTTGGAAGAGAAAGTTATTTCTAAAACTCCGATTTAAACAAAGTCTAATACTTACAATCATAATTAAACACAATACACTTCACAATTAATTTCCTTACAACCACATAGTTAAAATACAGTTACTTATGGATTACAAAGATTAAAGATGAGTTTTGTCTCATTCTTACAAAGTGATAAAGACAAAGTTCTAATCACACAATTCCCAACTACAGACACATAAAGGCCATTAATTGTCACACTTGATTGCTTCTTCCCAAGCTCGGGTCTAATTTCATTCTGTATTATAACCTCCCCCTACTATCTCTGGAAGAAAAGAATGTAAAAGCCTCTTCACTAAAAGCATTCCTCACAACAAATGAAAGATCAAAACAGAATTACTTTCTCAGTTTCTGGTAACCATAAGAAATCCTTTTGCAAAGGTCACACAACCATCACCTATGCCTTATCTCTTATCCCAACATAAACACAACTAAACAGCACAAACCATCTCACAGACTAGTATCTACCCTTGGTGCCTACAATCCCATAGGCAACCATAAATCGCCTTAAATGACACATCCAAACTCTGAGATGTGTCACAAAGGAAGAAGGATAGTGCCCATTTCATGGAGAAAGATCCCATTTACAACTTCCATTATAAACAGCAGCCTAAACCAACTACAACTTCTCACAGCATGATTATTTCTTCAAAGCAATAAATAAAGATATGCCTATTCAGATCAACCTTTCCATGTTATGATAAGCCATCTGTTCTCCTGTGTGTGTTCTTTGTTCTTTATTTCTTTGTGGAGGCCTGTATTTATGAAAGTCCCAACTCCAAACCCTTCTCTTGCAACTTAACACAAGTTCCTTAAGAACTTATCATTTGAGCAATTTTATTACATATTTCCTCAATACAACCCTCAATTAACTGCAGCTTTTTATCCTTGGGTAAAGTCACTATCATGTGTTCTGAATTAATAGTGAACCTCAAGTAATCAATTGTTTTATTTGGAGACAACATAGATTTATCTGGATGTATTACAAAACCCAGCCTCTCAAATGTGAGCTTGACTTCTGACACTGATGCTTCTGTTGTAGCTCGAGTGTTACCCACAATTAAAATATCATCCAAATAAGTCATTACCAAATGGCCCTGGGCACTTAGCAATGCTAGGACTGGTTTTAACAATTTTGTAAATAGTCTAGGGGCTGAGGTTATAAACTGCCATTATTGATTCATCCAGTTAAATTTTAGATATCTTCGATCATTACCATGCACAGCCACAGAGTAATATGCATCTTGCAGATCTATGCTGGCCATATAGCATTCTCTTGAAATTAGCTGTATAGCATTGGCAAATGTCTCCATTTTGAAATGTTTATACTGTACAAAAGGGTTAAGACTTGTTAAATCAAGAATGATTCTATAACCACCATCCTTTTTTGCTCTAGGAAAAATGCTAGATACAAATTGGTGGTTTTGGTAAACTGTCTTTTCAATAACCCCTTTCCTACTTAATATTTCAAGCACTGCTTGAATGTTTCTATTCTCTTCTTTTGAGAAAACATGAGTTCGCTTTGGTACATGTTGAGTAGGAGGATTCAAATCTGAACCCCATAATACTGCACAGTATAAATACATCAGATGTTATTTTTCGCCATTCTTTTAGGAAGCATTGTAACCTTCCCCCAATTTGCGAATGTGAAACACTTAATATGTTTCTTCCAGGACCAGACCCACCTACCTCAGGGTTTGCTGGTGTCAAATGTTGTACCTTGACCCTCGTGGGAATATTATAACCTCCACGCCCTGGAGCAGTGCGCCAATAACGTGTATACGGGTACAAACGACTTGTTCCTTCACCAGCTCCAGCTATCCTTCGATAGGGATATTGCCTTCGAACCGATCTGCCAAACATCGGTGGTTTAATCATTCCCACGGTTTTCGCTTCTTCATGCAGGACTTTCACCCTTTTGGCTAGATTTTCTCCAAAGAGTAGGTTTGGCAATTCTATATTAGATGGTTTTACAGAGCCCTGCAAACTTAGGATGTATGTTAGGTCTTATAGCACTTTTACGAATACAGTTTATTTCAAAGTGTGCATAACACATTAATAATAATAATGGATGGGATTTATATAGCGCCTTTCTAGATACTCAAGGCGCTTAGTGCCAAAACATCCTGTTGTGACGTTGTCACATGTTCTTCTTCCAGGTTTCTAGCAAAAGCCGTAATACTTGACCCCAGTAATCTCAATACCCGCTGTAACCTCATTTCTTGTGCGCTTACTGCGGTGCCCAAATAGCCCCATATTACATTATTTACTGCTGGGACTGCTAGCAGTGCCCAATTCTGCGGGGTTTCATATCTTTTGACAGTCTCATCCATAGTCAGTTCTTCCAACTGATGGGAAAGCAAGTAATTTATTGTTAATGCTATTTCTTCTGCCAATGGTTGTCCCTTTAGTCTGGGACCTGAGAATTTTTGGGCCAGACCTGGTACTTTGGGCTCTATTATTGGGCTTTGGTCCTCATATGATTCATTATCAGAATCTTGCTGCCCTGGAAATTCCTCCTCATAGTGGGGTTGACCTGGTATTTCTCCTTCAGGTGTTTCCTGTGCTGGCTCTCCCATAGGCCTACGCGTAGTAAACCCTTTTTCGGGTATTCCTTTTGCAGGCTCTTCCATAGAGCCATGTACTGGCAGCCCTTTTTTGGTTGCAGCTAGCGCTGGTTCTCCTGTAGACCAACGCCTATATTGTCTTTCTTCAGACATTCCTGGTGCTGGCTCTCCCATAGGCCAACCCATATATTCTCTTTCATAAGGCATTTCTGACGCCGGCTATCCTGTAGGCCAACGTTTCCCAGGACCTCTCCTAGCTGCTAGCTGCACTGGCTTTCCTGTAGGCCAACACTGACTGTACTCCTCCTGGAATGTGCCTTTAAAAATCATTTTCCCCATGAGGAATTCCAATTGTGCGACCCGATCCGACATGACCTCTTTCTGAGGTGGAGTAATCTCCGGGTCTGACTCATCCGAGTCTACTGGCCTGTTAGTTTTCTTTTTGGCCTTACTGGCCTGAAGTTTAGGGGTAACATGAGGGGGAACTTCTTTACTCAGAGAGTGGTAGCTGTGTGGAATGAGCTTCCAGTGAAGGTGGTGGAGGCAGGTTCGTTTTTATCATTTAAAAATAAATTGGATAGTTATATGGATGGGAAAGGAATGGAGGGTTATGGTCTGAGCGCAGGTATATGGGACTAGGGGAGATTATGTGTTCGGCAGGACTAGAAGGGTCGAGATGGCCTGTTTCCGTGCTGTAAATTGTTATATGGTTATATGGTTAATAACCCGTGCCTGCCTTCTCCCTATAATCCGTGACTCCATTAGCCCCTAGAGCTCTATCTAACTCTCTCTTAAATCCATCCAGTGACTTGGCCTCCACTGCCCTCTGCGGCAGGGAATACCATAAATTTACAACTCTATGGGTGAAAAAGTGTTTTCTCACCTCAGTCTTAAATGACCTCCCCTTTATTCTAAGACTGTGGCCCCTGGTTCTGGACTGGCCCCACATTGGGAACATTTTCCTGCAGCTAGCTTGTCCAGTCCTTTTATAATTTTTAGCCAATTTTTAGCTAATTTATAAGCCAGATAGAGAACTGGCTGGCAAACAGGAAGCAAAGAGTAGGAGTAAACGGGTCCTTTTCACAATGGCAGCCAGTGACTAGTGGGGTACCGCAAGGCTCAGTGCTGGGACCCCAGCTATTTACAATATATATTAATAGAAACATAGAAACATAGAAATTAGGTGCAGGAGTAGGCCATTCGGCCCTTCGAGCCTGCACCGCCATTCAATATGATCATGGCTGATCATCCAACTCAGTATCCCGTACCTGCCTTCTCTCCATACCCTCTGATCCCCTTAGCCACCAGGGCCACATCTAACTCCCTCTTAAATATAGCCAATGAACTGGCCTCGACTACCCTCTGTGGCAGGGAGTTCCAGAGATTCACCACTCTCTGTGTGAAAAAAGTTCTTCTCATCTCGGTTTTAAAGGATTTCCCCCTTATCCTTAAGCTGTGACCCCTTGTCCTGGACTTCCCCATCATCGGGAGCTATCTTCCTGCATCTAGCCTGTCCAACCCCTTAAGAATTTTGTAAGTTTCTATAAGATCCCCTCTCAATCTCCTAAATTCTAGAGAGTATAAACCAAGTCTATCCAGTCTTTCTTCATAAGACAGTCCTGACATCCCAGGAATCAGTCTGGTGAACCTTCTCTGCACTCCCTCTATGGCAACAATGTCCTTCCTCAGATTTGGAGACCAAAACTGTACGCAATACTCCAGGTGTGGTCTCACCAAGACCCTGTACAACTGCAGTAGAACCTCCCTGCTCCTATACTCAAATCCTTTTGCTATGAAAGCTAACATACCATTCGCTTTCTTCACTGCCTGCTGCACCTGCATGCCCACTTTCAATGACTGGTGTACCATGACACCCAGGTCTCGCTGCATCTCCCCATTTCCTAGTCGGCCACCATTTAGATAATAGTCTGCTTTCCTGTTTTTGCCACCAAAATGGATAACCTCACATTCATCCACATTATACTGCATCTGCCAAACATTTGCCCACTCACCCAGCCTATCCAAGCCACCTTGCAGTCTCCTAGCATCCTCCTCACAGCTAACACTGCCCCCCAGCTTAGTGTCATCCGCAAACTTGGAGATATTGCCTTCAATTCCCTCATCCAGATCATTAATATATATTGTAAATAGCTGGGGTCCCAGCACTGAGCCTTGCGGTACCCCACTAGTCACTGCCTGCCATTGTGAAAAGGACCCGTTTACTCCTACTCTTTGCTTCCTGTTTGCCAGCCAGTTCTCTATCCACATCAATACTGAACCCTCAATGCCGTGTGCTTTAAGTTTGTAAACTAATCTCTTATGTGGGACCTTGTCGAAAGCCTTCTGGAAGTCCAGATACACCACATCCACTGGTTCTCCCCTATCCACGCTACTAGTTACATCCTCGAAAAATTCTATAAGATTCGTCAGACATGATTTACCTTTTGTAAATCCATGCTGACTTTGTCCAATGATTTCACCACTTTCCAAATGTGCTGCTATCCCATCTTTAATAACTGACTAGCAGTTTCCCCACTACCGATGTTAGACTAACTGGTCTGTAATCCCCCGTTTTCTCTCTCCCTCCCTTCTTAAAAAGTGGGGTTACGTTTGCTACCCGCCGATCCTCAGGAACTACTCCAGAATCTAAAGAGTTTTGAAAGATTATTACTAATGCATCCACTATTTCTGGAGCTACTTCCTTAAGTACTCTGGGATGCAGCCTATCTGGCCCTGGGGATTTATCGGCCTTTAATCCATTCAATTTACCCAACACCACTTCCCGGCTAACCTGGATTTCACTCAATTCCTCCAACTCCTTTGACCCGCGGTCCCCTGCTATTTCCGGCAGATTATTTATGTCTTCCTTAGTGAAGACGGAACCAAAGTAGTTATTCAATTGGCCCGCCATATCCTTGTTCCCCATGATCAACTCACCTGTTTCTGACTGCAAGGGACCTACATTTGTTTTAACTAATCTCTTTCTTTTCACATATCTATAAAAACCTTTGCAGTCAGTTTTTATGTTCCCTGCCAGTTTTCTTTCATAATCTATTTTTCCTTTCCTAATTAAGCCATTTGTCCTCCTCTGCTGGTCTCTGAATTTCTCCCAGTCCTCCGGTATGCTGCTTTTTCTGGCTAATTTGTACGCATCATCCTTCGCTTTGATACTATCCCTGATTTCCCTTGTTATCCACGGATGCACCACCTTCCCTGATTTATTCTTTTGCCAAACTGGGATGAACAATTTTTGTAGTTCATCCATGCAGTCTTTAAATGTCTTCCATTGCATATCCACCGTCAACCCTTTTAGAATTAATTGCCAGTCAATCTTGGCCAATTCACGTCTCATACCCTCAAAGTTACCTTTCTTTAAGTTCAGAACCATTGTTTCTGAATTAACAATGTCACTCTCCATCCTAATGAAGAACTCAACCATATTATGGTCACTCTTGCCCAAGGGGGCACGTACAACAAGACTGCTAACTAACCCTTCCTCATTACTCAATACCCAGTCTAAAATAGCCTGCTCTCTCGTTGGTTCCTCTACATGTTGATTTAGATAACTATCCCGCATACATTCCAAAAAATCCTCTTCCTCAGCACCCCTGCCAATTTGATTCACCCAATCTATATGTAGATTGAAGTCACCCATTATAACGGGTTTGCCTTTGTCGCACGCATTTCTAATTTCCTGTTTGATACCATCTCCAACTTCACTACTACTGTTAGGTGGCCTGTACACAACACCCACCAGCGTTTTCTGCCCCTTAGTGTTTCTAATGATCTGGATGAGGGAATTGAAGGCAATATCTCCAAGTTTGCGGATGACACTAAGCTGGGGGGCAGTGTTAGCTGTGAGGAGGATGCTAGGAGACTGCAAGGTGACTTGATAGGCTGGGTGAGTGGGCAAATGTTTGGCAGATGCAGTATAATGTGGATAAATGTGAGGTTATCTATTTTGGTGGCAAAAACAGGAAAGCAGACTATTATCTAATTGGTGGCCGACTAGGAAAATGGGAGATGCAGCGAGACCTGGGTGTCATGGTACACCAGTCATTGAAAGTGGGCATGCAGGTGCAGCAGGCAGTGAAGAAAGCGAATGGTATGTTAGCTTTCATAGCAAAAGGATTTGAGTATAGGAGCAGGGAGGTTCTACTGCAGTTGTACAGGGTCTTGGTGAGACCACACCTGGAGTATTGCGTACAGTTTTGGTCTCCAAATCTGAGGAAGGACATTATTGCCATAGAGGGAGTGCAGAGAAGGTTCACCAGACTGATTCCTGGGATGTCAGGACTGTCTTATGAAGAAAGGCTGGATAGACTTGGTTTATACTCTCTCGAATTTAGGAGATTGAGAGGGGATCTTATAGAAACTTACAAAATTCTTAAGGGGTTGGACAGGCTAGATGCAGGAAGATTGCTCCCGATGTTGGGGAAGTCCAGGACAAGGGGTCGCAGCTTAAGGATAAGGGGGAAATCCTTTAAAACCGAGATGAGAAGAACTTTTTTCACACAGAGAGTGGTGAATCTCTGGAACTCCCTGCCACAGAGGGTAGTCGAGGCCAGTTCATTGGCTATATTTAAGAGGGAGTTAGATGTGGCCCTTGTGGCTAAGGGGATCAGAGGGTATGGAGAGAAGGCAGGTACGGGATACTGAGTTGGATGATCAGCCATGATCATATTGAATGGCGGTGCAGGCTCGAAGGGCCGAATGGCCTACTCCTGCACCTAATTTCTATGTTTCTATGTTTCTATATGTTTCTATAAGATTCCCCCTCATCCTTCTGAACTCCATTGAATACAACCCTAGTCTTTTCAATCTTTCCTCATATGACAGTCCCGCCATCCCAGGGATCAATCTCGTGAACCTACGCGCACTGCCTCAATCACAAGGATGTCCTTCCGCAAATTAGGAGACCGAAACTGTACAAAATGCTCCAGATGTGGTCTCACCAGAGCCCTGTACAACTGCAGAAGAACCTCTTTACTCCTATACTGAAATCCTCTTGCTATGAAGGTCAACATTCCATTAGCTTTCTTCACTGCCTGCTGTACCTGTAAGCCAACTTTCAGTGACCGGTGTACAAGGACGTCTAGGTCTCGCTGCACCTCCCCCTTACCTAACCTAACCCCATTGAGATAATAATCTGCCTCCTTGTTTTTACCACCAAAGTGGATAACCTCACATTTATCTATATTATACTGCATGTGCCACGCATCTGCCCACTCACTCAACCTGTCCAGGTCACCCTGCAACCTCCTAACATCCTCTTCACTGTTCACACTGCCACCCAGCTTTGTGTCATCCGCAAACTTGCTAGTGTTGCTTCTAATTCCCTCTTCGAAATCATTAATATATATGATAAACAGTTGCGGCCCCAACACCGAGCCTTGCGGCACTCCACTCGCCACTGCCTGCCATTCACAAAAGGACCCGTTCACTCCTACACTTAGCTTCCGGTCTTCCAACCAATTTTCTATCCATGTCAACACCCTACCCCCAATACCATGTACTCTCATTTTAGTCACCAGTCTCCCGTGCGGGACCTTATCAAAGGCTTTCTGAAAGTCTAGATACGCTACATCCACTGGCACCCCTTCATCCATTTTACTTGTCACATCCCCAAAAAATTCCAGAAGATTAGTCAAGCATGATTTCCCTTTCATAAATCCATGTTGGCTTGGCCTAATCATTTTACTGCTATCCAAATGCCCCATTATTCCCTCTTTAATAATTGACTCCAGCATCTTTCCCACCACCGAAGTCAGGCTAACTGGTCTGTAATTCCCCGTTTTCTCTCTCAATCCTTTCTTGAAAATGGGATAACATTAGCTATCCTCCAATCCACGGGAACTGATCCTGAATCTATTGAACATTGGAAAATGATCACCAATGCATCCACTATTTTAGAGCCACCTCCCTGAGGACCCTGGGTTGCAGACCATCAGGCCCAGGGGATTTATCATTCTTCAATCCCATTCGCCTACCCAATACTATTTCTTGCCTATTGAAAATTTATTTCAGTTCCTCTACCCCCTTAGATCCTCTGTCCTCCATTACATCTGGGAGATTGTTTGTGTCTTCCTTAGTGAAGACGGATCCGAAGTACCTATTCAACACTGCCAGCTTCCCTTCGTACTTCATCTTTTCAGCCCTTATTGCCTGTTTTATTTCCTTCTGTTATCCTATGAAAGTTTCCCAATCCTCTGGCTTCCGGCTACTCTTTGCTGTGACATACATATTTTCTTTTAGTTTTATTCTATCCCTAACTTCTCTTGTCAGCCACGGTTGCCTCCTACTCCCCTTAGAACCTTTCTTCCTTTTTGGAATGAAATGATCCTGCGTCTTTCAGATTATGCCCAGAAATTCCTGCCATTGCTGTTCCACCGTTATTCCTGCTAGGATCCCTTTCCAGTCTACCTTGGCCAGCTCCCCTCTCATGCCTTCATATTCCCCATTGTTCAACTGTAGTTCAACTGTAATGAAAAAACAGTGTTTCGTCATCTCCGTTCTAAATGACTTAACCTTTATTCTTAAAATGTGGCCCCTGGTTCTGGACACCCCCAAAATCAGGAACATGTTTCCTGCCTCAAACGTGTCCAAACACTTAATAATCTTATATGTTTCAACAAGATCTCCTTCTAAATTCCAGAGTTTACAAGCCCAGCCGCTCCTTTCTCTCTGCCTATGACAGTCCCGCCATCCTGGGAATTAACCTTGTGAACCTCCCTCATTAGCAAGAATGTCCTTCCTCAAATCAGGGGACCAAAACTGCACATAATACTCCAGGTGTGGTCTCACTAGGGCTCTGTACAACTGCAGAAGGACCTCTTTGCTCCTATACACGACTCCTCTTGTTATGAAGGCGAACATGCCATCCGCTTTCTTCACTGCCTTGTGTACCTGCATGCTTACTTTAATTGACTGATGAACAAGGACCGCCAGATCCCGTTATACTTCCCCTTTTCCCAACGTGATAACATTTAGATAATAATCTTCCTTCCTGTTTTTGCTACCAAAATGGATAATCTCACATTCATCCATATTAAACTTCATCTGCCATGTATCTGCCCACTCCCCCAACCTGTCCAAGTCATCGTGCATTCTCATAGCATCCTCCTCATAGTTCACACTGCCACCCAGCTTTGTGTCATCTGCAAATTTGCTAATGTTACTTTGAATCCCTTCATCTAAATCATTGTTGTATATTGTAAATAGCTGCGGTCCCAGCACTGAGCCTTGCGGTACCCCATTAGTCACTGCCTGCCATTCTGAAAGGGACCTGTTAATCCCTACTATTTGTTTCCTGTCTGCCAACCACTTCTCTATCCATGTCAGCACTCTACCCCCAATACCACGTGCCCCAATTTTGCCACTAATCTCCTATGTGGTACCTTATCAAATGCTTTCTGAAAGTCCAGGTACACTACATCCACTGGCTCTTCCTTGTCCTTTTTCCTAGTTACATCTTCAAAAAATTCCAGAAGATTAGTCAAGCATGATTTCCCCTTCGTAAATCCATACTGACTCGGACCGATCCTGTTACTGCTATCCAAATGTTCGGCTATCACATCTTTTATAATTGACTCCAGCAACTTCCCCACCACCAATGTCAGGCTAACTGGTCTATAATTCCCCGTTTTCTCTCTCCCGCCTTTCTTAAAAAGTGGGATAACATTAGCTATCCACCAATCCACAGGAACTGATCCTGAGTCTATAGAACATTTGAAAAAGACCACCAATGCATCCACGATTTCTAGAGGCACTTCCTTAAGTACCCTGGGATGCAGACCATCAAGCCCTGGGGATTTATCAGCCTTCAGTCTCATCAGTCTATCCAACACCATGTCCTGCTTAATGTGGATTTCCTTCAGTTCCTCCGTCACCCCAGATCCTGTGGCCACTACTCTATCAGGAAGATTGTTTTTGTCCTCCTTTGTGAAGACAGATCCAAAGTACCCGTTCAACTCATCTGCCATTTCCTTGTTCCTCATAAAAATAAATCTGAAAATTCACTCTTCAAGGGTCCAACAACTGTTTTATTTCCTCTTCACATACTTAAAGAAGCGTTTACTATACTCCTTTATATTCTTGGCTAGCTTACCTTCGTACCTCATCTTTTCCCCCTGTATTATCATTTTAGTTAGTTTTTGTTCCTCTAAACCTTACCCAATCCTCTTGCTTCCCACTCATCTTTGCTACGTTGTACTACTTATCTTTTATTCTTATACTGTTCTTGACATCCCTTGTCAGCCACGGTCGTGCCTTACTCCCCTTGGAATCTTTCTTCCTCTTTGGAATGAACTGATCCTGCACCTTATTCCCAGATAACCCACTAGGGGGGCCGCATTGAAGGCGCCTCTGCCTACAGTCTGTCCGTTTTGTCCTATCTTTATTTAAATTTAATTGAAACTGTTTGTTTTGAGGATTCTTTAGTTTTTCTATGTGGGGGAGGGGAGGGCCCCCTCCTCACAGCCAACCACTGGATCAGAGCGGCCTTTCCTACCGGAGACCGGGGGCCGGACCAGAGCTTCAGCAGCAGTGGCACGGCGCTGGATTCACCGCGGAGCGGGCGATACATACCTGGATCGCCGTTTGCAGCTCCGGAGCGTTGGGCCTGTAGCATCGACATCACGGAGCTGTGGTTCTCGGAGCTCCCAGTGCGAGTGGCGCTGACTGACATCGCGGACTCCTGGGGCCCTTTGCCGACATCCCGGCGAGCGGCCCTGATCGGCGGGTTGCCCGTAGCGGCGACTGCGGACTGCCGACCATGGGCGTACATCAGAGGAACATGGCTGACTTTGGTGCCTTCCCTCGCAGTGGGAAACTTTTGATTCTGCTGTGTGGGAATGTTTTATGTTGAACTCTATCGTGTGTTGTGTTCTTTATTTTTATTGTATGGCTGTATGTAGCAATGTTACAACATTTTGAGATTTTAAAAATCAAGTCTGCAATTTATCCCATCAGATAAAGCATAAAAATAAGTTTAATTTGACACCTAATTCACTTTCATATCTCAAGTATTTAAAAAGTTATGGCCATTTTCATACTCGGAAATTAGCATCTTGTTCCCTCTTGATTTTCTATGGACATAACAAAAAAGCTGTGATCGTGGACAGTCAAAAGCCCATAACTTTCTTAAAAGTTAAGTGAACTGAATGACATTTTCAGTTATCATAGATTGAAGCATTCTGAAACAAATATAAAATAATCTTACTTGGATGACCTGAAATTAAAGCATTTAATTAGTTAGTTAACTAATTGTAGCTAATTTCAAACTTCAATTACTAGGTCTAAACATCTATCCATTTCTTAATAAATGATTAACATTTTTAAATAGCCTAAGTGTCCAAATAATATTCACAAATAATTCACAATAAAACATGATTTTTAAATCGCATTTACATTAATTTATAGGCCAAATGGAAGGAATTTAGTGTTTAATTGCTGTAAATTAAAGTCCATTTAAATCAGCTTTCTAGTGGGATCCTGTGGTAGAACGTTCACATTGCGGTAGATTTGTACCCTCAAATGCCCAGAAAAATACTGCGGGATATAATGGGCCCAAAATTAGCTACTCGCAACATTAAATTTTGTATAAAGGGATCTTTAGAAGCCCTTTTTAACGTAAAAATAAACAGCCTACCTTCCGTTTTCCCCTGTATGAGATCCGGCCGGTTGCCGGCGGTCGGGGGTTTAGAGGTTAAATTTTAACCTACTATAACAATTAAATAACGCCCTTAAAACTAATAATAGCTCAAGCGATGGAATCTTCCAGCGATTTTTCGTTAATAATTAACTAGGCTGAAAAACCTCGATTTGAACAGCCTAGGGAAAATCGCGTTTTAAACCCGCCCCCCTCTGAACAGCGCCAAAATCGCGCACACGGGCTGGGACAGATTTTCAGCGACGCTTCAGGTACGCTTTGCAACATACCTACTGTATGGTGATCACATTTCACTGTGCCAACTGGCACATGTGACAAATAAATGTATTTTATATCTTGTAGAAATACCTGCCATTGTTGTTCCACTGTCCACAGTCTCATTTGTTCAACTGTAACACTGATACCTACGATTTACCCTTCTCGCTCTCAAATTGTAGATTAAACTTATTGTCACTATCTCCTAATGGCTCCCTAACCTCAAGGCCCCGTATCAAACCCGGACCTCAAGTTCCCTTAGCAAAACTAAACTCAACTAATAAATTGACCTAAATGTCTCCAGAGACACAGCCTGACTCACATTAGTTATTGTTTGTGGATGACAGTGTGAGTCCATGCTTGAGTGTGTTAGCACGTGAATATGAAGGTGAATGTGTGAGATTGTGCAAAGGTCGGAGTGTAAGTGTAAGCGTTTGTTAAGAATTTCAACTAATCTATAATACTATATTGTAACACGTACCACGGTGCAGTTTTGTTTTGCAGACAACCCGACAAAATTATGAAGCAGACCTTACCGAGGCAGTGGACAAGTGAAGCAACATTTGTGCCGACAAAGTTATCAACGTTGGGCAGATAGTTATATCTCCTTCCTGCCGCCACACGTGGCAGCAACCGGCCCCCATCCCCAACTGCCCCCCCCCCCCGTACATCAATGTCACTCATATTATGAATCATGCTTTTTTAGTTACGACCACTAGCCTTTCAGTAATCACTGCTTGCCTGGTTCCTCAGATATAGTAAAACGTGCAAGTGTGAAGTCGTGCTTGCTATGTAGTTAATAAAGTCTTTTGATCTTTATCATGGTGTAAGGCATCCGTTATTATATAGACAAACACTCAACATGGTGTCAGAGTGAACGGACTTACTCCTCGATTAATTATATTGTTTTTATCATAGTTTGTTGTTTTCTACTGTGGGCAATGGCTTCTGCTCTCAGAAAACCAAAGATCTTGGTGTTTGATGCAGATCTCGCTAAACAATGCCGTGTGTTTGAAGAGGATTTTTCAATCTACATTGATGCTTCGTACTCTACAGCTGATCCTGCTCTTCGTGCATCGATCCTTCTTAATTTGGCAGGCACAGAAGCTGCTTGTCGTGCCAGAAGGTTTCACTATGCAGCAGCTGCAGCTGACGCTAATGATGTCCAAATTGCTGCAGAGTCTAACCGTGATCCTGAATGCCTCCTGCGTAAATTCCGCCAATTAGGTGAGTTACAAATCAATGTGAGCATTGAACGTCATCAGTTTTTTTCAAGATGTCAAAAACAGGGAGAACCTGTTGAGTTATACATTAGTGCACTCAGGCATATCGCTAGTTGATGCGATTTCAGAGATATACGTGATAGTCTTGTTCGCAATCGTCTTATACGTGGTGTGTTGTATGATAAATTACGCAATGAATTACTGCGGGAAGTTGACCTGACCTTAGAGGCTGCTGAGAACCGCTGTCGCATAGCTGAATTGACCGATGCTCACATTAAAACTCTGAGACACTGCTGCTCAAGAAATCAATGCTGCCAGCATGTCTTATCAAACTTCTCCTCGTTTGTCTCAAATGCCGGTCACCAAGCTAAGATTGATCGAGAATTGCTTTAACTGTGGGAGTTCACATGCCGCAGTTCGTGACCGTTGCCCTGCGTATGGAAAACGATGTTGATTCTGCAACAAAATAGACCATTTCATTAAGTGTTGTCGATCACGCAGTAACAGATTTCAAATGAGACGATCAGTCAACTCGCTTGGCCATGAAGGTTTAATCTCGGAGTTTTCACAACCAGTTCCCATGGATTTACAAACAGCTGGCGAAAGTACAGAGATTGATATACATGCTTTGTCTAACTCAGTACACCAACAGCTAGATCCCAAGCTCACATTGCTCATTAATAGCAAAACCCTTTATACTGGACTCGCTGGATGTCCCTATCCAGCTATCTAGCAAGTTAAACAATTAATCCAATAAAGACCCGTAGACACGAGATGTCGTTGATTATTTACTGTATTCAACTGTGAAACTGTAACATACAAGCAGAAAGGGAAATCGCATATTTAGTAACGTTATACACTTGGTATAGAAACATAAACTATGATGCCACCACTAAATACAGTGCTGTTATGTAAGAAACTAGCCAGGGCACATGAAACATTCTTAACTGTGTTAATAATAGCCATCCTGCACAATAATGTATAAAGATGCTGTTACACAAACATAATTACTCACAGACAATGCGTCTAACGAACTGGTGCGGTGGACTGGCAGTAAATTACAGTCTGGAATCACAGTCTACACCATGCGGTACTCTCCCTGGGCTGGGCTTCCTGGTTTATGACAACTTCCTGCCTAACAGGAAAGGTAACTCAAAGCTGTAGGAACCTGAACATCCAGCAGGTGGCATTAATACCTGTAAACAGAAAGTGGTCCAGCACACCCTTTAACTCAAGGTCGAATCTGGAGCGTGTTGTAATGTAATCTCTTTGGCTGTCTTCCAGAAGCTGAAAAACACAGAAGCCTTATCTCCTACAGCCGCATCACTTGTCTCGTTTGCTGGAACTCGAGTGCACCCTATCGGCCAAGTTGAGTTATGTTGCTGTCTCAACTCACGTACTCACATCCTGGATTTTTAACGTGGTACTGAGAATGTACCATCTCTACTGGGTGCCGACGCATGCATAGACATGGGCTTGATTACTTTCAGCCCTTCTGTCTGTCCTCTAAATAAAGACTTATTTTAAAAATCAAATCCTAACACAATACAAGGATTTGTTCGATGATAAGCTGGGCAAGTTGCCTGTCAGGTACACGATTACCAATAACCCTGGGGCAATCCCAGTTGTTCGTCCAGCTCATACGATTCCTCATGCCATGCGGGGTTGTGTTCAAAGTGAACGTAACAGAATGGTGGCTCTGGGTGTGATTACTCCCATAAGTGACCCCACGGACTGGGTCTGCACAATGCTTGTCGCTACTGAGAAGAACAGAGAAGAGATACGGATTTGTAGCAACCCCAAGGACTTAAACACAGGAATTAAACGACCACATTATCCCATGTGCACTGTGGATGAGATTGCTGCGCAGATTCACGGTGCTAGATGCCAAGAGTTCATTCTGGCAGATTCCACTGGAACACAAATCCTCCAAGTTGACAACATTCAGCACTCCATTCGGACTTTATAAATTTCTTCGGGTGCCCTTTGGTATAAATTCTGCCAGTGAAGTATTTCAACAAGCTATGGAGAAATTGTTTGCAGGCTACCCATGCTCCATCGTAGTGGATGATATTGCTGCAAAAACGGTCAAAGAGCACGACGCCAATCTGACAAAAGTATTGAACCGTGCCGAGGACATCCATCTCAAGCTGAACCGTCAAAATGCAAATTTAGAGTGAATGAGGTAAAATACCTAGGCCATATATTTACTCCCAGCACCCACAGACATGCTCAGTTTGCAGAGATTCCTTGGCATGGTTAACTACTTGAGCAAATTCATTCCAGACTTCAGCGAAATATCAGCCCCATTGCCAGCTTACACACAAAGACGCTGCTTGGACTTGGCACGAGCAACAACAGTCAGCATTCGACACTCTTAAACGGCAGATGCCTGGTTCTCATATTCTGGCTTACTTTGATCCTAAACTACTTGTCACGCCTCACAATACGGACTGGGTGCTGCATGCCTTCAGAATGATGGCAGTGGCAATAAGCCTATTGCTTATGCCTCGCGCACCATGACTGACACAGATAAACAATACGCCCAAATAGAAAAAGAGCTGCTAGCAGTTGTTTTTGCCTGCAAGAAATTCAACGATTTTATCTTTGGCCACACGGTCACGATTGAAACTGACCACCAACCTCTGAACAGCATTTTCAACAAGGATGTTGCTGCAACTTCAAAAATATGACATCGTTCTGATCCACAAACGCGGTAAGGATATGCACCAGGCTGACACTGTTTCGCGTGGACCCCGGAAGACCTGCGAGGATCCACCCTGGCCGGATGGATGACTATATTGTGATGACTGTGTTTTTTATCACTTTGTCCAGTATGGAGGACCTGGTTGCCCACACTGCTGCTGACAGTGCCCCACGATCGCTTGCCGCCGTCATTAAGCGCGACTGGCCAGACAAACACTACAATGTTCGGCTGCCAGTTCGGCCCTTCTTTGCTGTTCGTGATGAGCTAGTGCTGCAAGACGCCATTATTTTAAAAGGACACAAATCTGTGGTCCCTGCTTCGTTGCACAACGAGTATTTTAACACTGTCCATGCAGGCCACCCAGGTGCTGAAGCCACTGTTTCACGGGCAAGAAGATTGTTTACTGGCCTGGCATGGCTGAGTACATCACCGAGAATGTGACATCCTGTGCAGTGTGGAACAGCTTGGCACCTCACCAACAAAAGCAACCACTTTTTTCACATCCTGTACCTCCGCTCCCATGGTCTACAGTCACAGCTAACATATTTGATTGGCATGGCAAATGGTACCTGGTGCTCGTGGATTCGTATTCAGGATGGTTCGACGTTGATTTTCTCAGCAGAGTGATCACGAAGTTATCTCGCCACTTTTCAGTCCACAAATCTCCGGGCAGACTGTTAACTGTCAACGGCAGTCAATTCACCAGCCAACAATTCAGGGAGTTGGCTAGACACTGTAATTTCCAGCACGTCACCAGCTGCCCTGAATACCCCCAGTCTAACGGGTTGGCTGAACGGGCTGTCAAAAGTGCTAAACAGCTTATGGAACGCTTCTACAGAGCAAAATCGGACATTTTCCTGGATCTGCTCAACTTACGCAACATCTCCCGTGACCCCATCTATGGTTCACCCGCTCAACGGTTGTTGTCAAGGCAAACCCTTTGACTTTGACTTTGAGACCCGTGCCACAGTGCCTGTAGCTGACCAGGCATTGATCCCACAGGTTTTTTAACTTGAGGAGGTTCAATCCAGGTTGCAACAGAAGCGTGACATTCAAAAACAATGGTTTGATAAGACAAGTAGGCCACTGCCACCGCTAACAATAGGACAGGTGGTCTGTTTACAGACTGACAAAGACCACGACCGTATTGGAGTAACTTCTGGACTTGCTTCGGAGCCACGCTCATACAGTATATCGTTTGTGCTGATGGCAGCACATACAGGCGTAACAGGCAACACATCCTGCCTGTGAATGAGCCAGTTCCTCCTCCGTATTATCCAGATCGCACAAGTTCACTTCCGTCTGCATCTAGTGGTGCTCGCATGCTTTTGCCAACGCAACAACCCATGTTTGCAACGGTTCCTCTGCCTGTTCCATCTTTGCCTGCGCCACAGTCTTCTGCTTCGACTCCAGGATGTTGGTCCAGACTCCCTCGCCTGTGAAACGGCCTGCTCTCTCCCCAAGAAAAAAGAATGGAGATGGTCTTTATCGTACACGTGCTGCTCGTATTTGCAGGCCGGTTGTGAAGTATCCGGACTATGTTTGACTTTCTTCCAGTTGTCATCGATTGTTATACATGTATTGTTGTTGCTTTTTTAAGAGGGGGGATGTAGATCAATGTCACTCATGTTATCAGTCATGCTTTTGTAGTTACGCCCACTAGCTTTTCAGTAATCATTGCTTGCCTGGTTCCCTCAGATATAGTGAAAAGTGCAAGTGTGAAGTCGTGCTTGTATGTAGTTAATAAAGTCTTTGGATCTTTATCATGGTGTAAGGCATCCGTTATTATATACATTTAATGTATATTATATAACATTTAATCATAGAGTCATAGAGTGGTACAGTGTGAAAACAGGCCCTTTGGCCCAACGCCCACTCTGGTCAACATTGTCCCAGTTACACAGGTCCCACTTGGCTGAACTTGGTCCATATCCCTCTAAACCTGTCCTATTCATGTACCTGTCTAACTGTTTCTTAAACGATGGGATAGTCGCAGCCTCAACTACCTCCTCTGGCAGCTTGTTCCATTCACCCACCAGTTACCAGTGAAAAGGTTACACATCGGATTCCTATTAATTGTTTTCCACTTCATCTTGAACGCATGTCCTCTGCTCCTTGATTCCGCTCATCTGGTCAAAATACTCTGTGCATCTACCCGATTTATTCCAGCACAATAACCTGGCTCTCAACACCAGCAAAACCAAGCAACTGATTGTGGACTTTGGAAGGGGTAGGATAGGAACCCATAGTCCCATTTATATCAACAGGTCGATGGTGGAAAGGGTCAAGAGCTACAAATTCCTGGACGTGCACATCTCTGAAGATCTTTCCTGGTCCGAGAACCCCGATGCAATTATAAAGAAAGCACATCAGCGCCTCTACTGCCTGAGATTACGGAGAGTCGGTTTGTCAAGGAGGACTCTCTCTAACTTCTACAGGTGCACAGTAGAGAGCATGCTGACCGGTTGCATCGTGGCTTGGTTCGGCAACTTGAGCGTCCAGGAGCGGAAAAGGCTGCAAAAAGGTGTAAACACTGCCTAGTCCATCTTCGGCTCTGACCTTCCCTACCATCGAGGGGATCTATCACAGTCGCTGTCCAGGACCTTCATAGACTGATGTACAAGCACCCCCAGATCCCGTTGTATTTCACCTTTTCCCAAATTGACGCCATTTAGATAGTAATCTGCCTTCCTGTTTTTGCTACCAAAGTGGATAACCTCACATTTATCCACATTAAACTTCATCTACCATGCTTCTGCCCACTCCCACAACCTGTCCAGGTCACCCTGCATTCTCATAGCATCCTCCTCACAGTTCACACTGCCATCCAGCTTTGTGTTATCTGCAAATGTGCTAATGTTACTTTGAATCCCTTCATTCAAATCATTGATGTATATTGTAAATAGCTGCGGTCCCAGCACCGAGCCTTGCGGTACCCCACTAGTCTCTGCCTGCCATTCTGAAAGGGACCCGTTAATCCCTGCTCTGTTTCCTGTCTGCTCGAATCTACTCCCAATGCGATGTGCCCTAATTTTGCCCACTAATCTCCTATGTGGGACCTTATCAAATGCTTTCTGAAAGTCCAGGTACACTACATCCACTGGCTCTTCCTTGTCCATTTTCCTAGTTACATCCTCAAAAAATTCCAGAAGATTAGTCAAGCATGATTTCCCCTTCATAAATCTATACTGACTCGGATCGATCCTGTTACTGCCATCCAAATGTTCGACTATCTCATCTTTTATAATTGACTCCAGCATCTTCCCCACCACCGATGTCAGGCTAACTGGTCTATAATTCCCCGTTTTCTCTCTCCCCCCTTTCTTAAAAAGTGGGAGAACATTAGCTACCCTCCAATCAACAGGAACTGATCCAGAGTCTATAAAACATTAGAAAATTATCACCAATGCATCCACGATTTCTAGAGCCACTTCCTTACGTATCCTGGGATGCAGACCATCAGGCCGTGGGGATTTATCAGCCTCCAGTCCCATCAGTCTATCCAACACAGTTTCTTGCCTAATGTGGATAGTCTATTGATTCGCTGATCTCAAAGTGAGATATGTTTATGTAGCAGGACACTCCCCTTAACCCATGCCATTATGTGACAGCCCTCGTAACCACTGATGAGGGTTTGACCATAAGTGGTCTGACTATCAGTTGCCGCCACCGGACCCCCCCCCCCCCCCCCAGGACCTGAGGAATAGAATAGAATGCGATCACCTTCTGCAAGAAGGTGCGCAATCATGATCGAGGGCAGCTCCTGCTGTAGGTCGAAGGCACCCCGGCCGTGGGTCGGGACGGTGGGGCCCGCAGGCGGTCGACGCTCCGGCTGGGCCATCCCAGCCGTATGCCGAGGGGTGCGAGGAGAACAATGCAAACGCCACCAGAACGATGAGACACAGTTGCATCTCCTCGATCAGCAGGGGATCGTATACTGAGAAATACAGCCCCCAGCAACGGCTGGGAAACGTCAGCAACAATGCAAACAAAGAAAAATAACTAAATGGATAAATATACTCCTATCAAGTCTGAATATGGCATGACTGAAAGATTCTGTAGTCATGCTGTAGCAAAGCTGGGTCCAAATCAAGCTCATCCGATAACAAGTTATTACTTATCTGTGTATTACTAAATCAGTGGAATTCTCTGCCACCATATAACAACCATATAACAATTACAGCACGGAAACAGGCCATCTCGGCCCTACAAGTCTGTGCCGAACAACCTTTTTCCCTTAGTCTCACCTGCCTGCACTCATACCATAACCCTCCATTCCCTTCTCATCCATATGCCTATCCAATTTATTTTTAAATGATACCAACGAACCTGCCTCCACCACTTCCACTGTAAGCTCATTCCACACCGCTACCACTCTCTGAGTAAAGAAGTTCCCCCTCATGTTACTCGGTACAAGAGTAGGAGTAAATGGGTCATTTTCACAATGGCAGGCAGTGACTAGTGGGGTACCGCAAGGCTCAGTGCTGGGACCCCAGCTATTTACAATATATATTAATGATCTGGATGAGGGAATTGAAGGCAATATCTCTAAGTTTGCGGATGACACTAAGCTGGGGGGCAGTGTTAGCTGTGAGGAGGATGCTAGGAGACTGCAAGGTGACTTGGATAGGCTGGGTGAGTGGGCAAATGTTTGGCAGATGCAGTATAATGTGGATAAATCTGAGGTTATCCATTTTCGTGGCAAAAACAGGAAAGCAGACTATTATCTAAATGGTGGCCGACTAGGAAAAGGGGAGATGCAGCGAGACCTGGGTGTCATGGTACACCAGTCATTGAAAGTAGGCATGCAGGTGCAGCAGGCAGTGAAGAAAGCGAATGGTATGTTAGCTTTCATAGCAAAAGGATTTGAGTATAGGAGCAGGGAGGTTCTACTGCAGTTGTACAGGGTCTTGGTGAGACCACACCTGGAGTATTGCGTACAGTTTTGGTCTCCAAATCTGAGGAAGGGAATTATTGCCATAGAGGGAGTGCAGAGAAGGTTCACCAGACTGATTCCTGGGATGTCAGGATTGTCTTATGAAGAAAGACTGGATAGACTTGGTTTATACTCTCTAGAATTTAGGAGATTGAGAGGGGATCTTATAGAAACTTACAAAATTCTTAAGGGGTTGGACAGGCTAGATGCAGGAAGATTGCTCCCGATGTTGGGGAAGTCCAGGACAACGGGTCACAGCTTAAGGATAAGGGGGAAATCCTTTAAAACCGAGATGAGAAGAACTTTTTTCACACAGAGATTGGTGAATCTCTGGAACTCTCTGCCACAGAGGGTAGTCGAGGCCAGTTCATTGGCTATATTTAAGAGGGAGTTAGATGTGGCCCTTGTGGCTAAGGGGATCAGAGGGTATGGAGAGAAGGCAGGTACGGGATACTGAGTTGGATGATCAGCCATGATCATATTGAATGGCGGTGCAGGCTCGAAGGGCCGAATGGCATACTCCTGCACCTAATTTCTATGTTTCTATGAAAGATAGATCAGTCATGAATGGTGGAGCAGACTCGATGGGCTGAATGGCTTAATGATAATCATACTTTATTAGCCAAGTATGTTTTGCAACATACGAGGAATTTTATTTGCCATACAGACATACCGATAAAAAGAAACAAGACACTCAAAACACATTTTAACAGAAAAATCAACCACAGTGACTCCTCCACATTCCTCACTGCGATGGAAGGCGGAAAAAAAAATCAGACTCTTCCCTTCTTTGTTCTCGGGCACTTGAATCTTCTGTTGTCAGGGCGATCTTGGCTCCCGTAGCCGGTGGTCGGGCACTCCGATTCGCAGCGATCAAGCTCCCGTATCGGGGGATGTCAGCTCTCTGTGCCGGGTGATTGTACCCCGGGTCTGGGCTAGTCGAACCTCCTGCGACTTGGAGATTCCTGACATCAGTCTTGACCCGAGACTGCAAGCTCCTCGATGTTGAAATCCGCAGGCCACAGATGGGAAGAACAGGAGGCTGTGAGAAGATGAGCAGAATGTGATGCCAGAGAAAGGGATATTGGTGAAAGTGAAGGGGGAAAAGGGTCCCATTCAGGTGGGGCACATGGAAAATACAGGGAAAAAGGGGAGAGACACAAAAAACTGGAATAAATCAGCAAGTCAGACAGCATCTCTGGAGAAAAGGAATGGGTAACGTTTCGGTTCGAGACCCTTCTTCAAACTGATGTCAGGGGAGGGAGCGGGACAAAAATAGAATGTAGGCAGAGACAGTAAAACTAATAGAACTGGGAAGGCGAAGGGGATGAAGGGAGAAAGCAAGGGCTATCTGAAGTTAGAGAAGTCAATGCTCAAACTGCTGGGGTGCACACTACCCGTCAAATATGAGATGCTGTTCCTCCAATTTGCGCTGGGCCTCACTCTGACAATGGAGGAGGCCCAGGGCAGAAAGGTCAGATTGGGAATGGGAGGGGGAGTTGAAGTGCTGGGCCACCGGGAGATCAGCTAGGTTAAGACGGACTGAGCAGAGGTGTTCAGTGAAACCATCGCCAAGCCTGCGCTTGGTCTCGCTGATGTGGAGAAGTTGACACCTGGAACAGCGGAGACAGTAGATGAGATTGGACGAGGAGCAAGTGAACCTCTGCCTCACCTGGAAAGACTGTTTGGGTCCTTGGATGGAGTCGAGGGAGCAGGTAAAGGAATAGGATTTTTTTGAGGATGTAACTAGGAAAATGGACAAGGGAGAGCCAATGGATGTAGTGTATCTGGACTTTCAGAAAGCATTTGATAAGGTCCCACATAGGGGATTAGTGGGCAAAATTAGGGCACATGGTATTGGGGGTAGAGTGCTGACATGGATAGAGAAGTGGTTGGCAGACAGGAAACAAAGTGTAGGGATTAACGGGTCCCTTTCAGAATGGCAGGCAGTGCCTAGTGGAGTACCGCAAGGCTCGGTGCTGGGACGGCAGCTATTTACAATATACATGATTTAGATTAAGGTATTCGAAGTAACATTAGCAAATTTGCAGATGACACAAAGTTGTGTGGCACTGTGAACTGTGAGGAGGATGCTATGAGAATGCAGGGTGACTTGGACAGGTTGGGTGAGTGGCAGATGCATGGCAGATAGAAGCATAGAAAATAGGTGCAGGAGTATGCCATTCGGCCCTTCGAGCCTGCACCGTCATTCAATATGATCATAGCTGATCATCCAACTCAGTATCCCGTACCTGCCTTCTCTCCATACCCCCGATCCACTTAGCCATAAGGGCCACATCTAACTCCCTCTTAAATATAGCCAATGAACTGACCTCAATTACCTTCTGTGGCAGAGAATTCCAGAGATTCACCATTCTGTGTAAAAAATGTTTTTCTCATCTCGGTCCTAAAAAACTTCCCCCTTATCCTTAAACTGTGACCCCTTGTTCTGGATCTCCCCAACATCGGGAACAATCTTCCTGCATCTAGCCTGTCCAACCACTTAAGAACTCTGTAAGTTTCTATAAGATCCCCCCTCAATCTTCTAAATTCTAGTGAGTACAAGCCAAGTCTATCCAGTCTTTCTTCATATGAAAGTCCTGACATCACAGGAATCAGTCTGGTGAACCTTCTCTGTACTCCCTCTATGGCAAGAATGTCTTTCCTCAGATTAGGAGACCAAAACTGTACACAATACTCCAGGTGTGGTCTCACCATGACCCTGTACAACTGCAGTAGAACCTCCCTGCTCCTATACTCAAATCCTTTTGCTATGAATGCTAACATACCATTCGCTTTCTTCACAGCCTGCTACACCTGCATGCCTACTTTCAATGACTGGTGTACCATGACACCCAGGTCTCGTTGCATCTCCCCTTTTCCTAATCGGCCACCATTCAAATAATAGTCTACTTTCCTGTTTTTGCCACCAAAGTGGATAACCTCACATTTATCCACATTATACTGCATCTGCCATACATTTGCCCACCACTATCCAAGTCACCTTGCAGCCTCCTAGCATCCTCCTCACAGCTAACACTGCCCCCCAGCTTCGTGTCATCTGCAAACTTGGAGATGTTGCATTCAATTCCCTCGTCAAATCATTAATATATATTGTAAATAGCTGGGGTCCCAGCCTTGCGGTACCCCACTAGTCACTGCCTGCCATTCTGAAAAGGACCCGTTTACTCCTACTATTTGCTTCCTGTCTGCCAGCCAGTTCTCTATCCACATCAATACTGAACCCCTAATGCCGTGTGCTTTAAGTTTGTATACTAATCTCTTATGTGGGACCTTGTCGAAAGCCTTCTGAAAGTCCAGATATAGCACATCCACAGTTTCTCCCTTATCCACTCTACTAATTACATCCTCAAAAAATTCTATAAGATTCGTCAGACATGATTTACCTTTCATAAATCCATGCTGACTTTGTCCAATGATTTCACCACTTTCCAAATGTGCTGCTATTCCTTCTTTAATAACTGACACTAGCATTTTCCCCACTACCAATGTTAGACTAACTGGTCTGTAATTCCCTGTTTTCTCTCTCCCTCCCTTTTTAAAAAGTGGGGTTACATTAGCTACCCTCCAATCCTCAGGAACTACTCCAGAATCTAAAGAGTTTTGAAAAATTATCACTAATGCATCCACTATTTCTGGGGCTACTTCCTTAAGTACTCTGGGATGCAGCCTATCTGGCCCTGGGGATTTATCGGACTTTAATCCATTCAATTTACCTAACACCATTCCCCGGCTAACCTGGATTTCACTCAGTTCCATCTCATTTGACCCCCGGTCCCCTGCTATTTGCGGCAGATTATTTATGTCTTCCTTAGTGAAGACAGAACCAAAGTAGTTATTCAATTGGTCTGCCATGTCCTTGTTCCCCATGATCAATTCACCTGTTTCTGACTGCAAGGGACCTACATTTGTTTTAACTAATCTTTTTCTCTTCACATATCTATAAAAACTTTTGTCAGCTTTTATGTTCCCTGCCAGTTTTCTTTCATAATCTATTTTCCCTTTCCTAATTAATCCCTTTGTCCTCCTCTGCTAGACTCTGAATATCTCCCAGTCTTCTGGTAAGCTGCTTTTTCTGGCTAATTTGTATGCTTCATCTTTTGTTTTCATACTATCCCTGATTTCCCTTGTTAACCACGGATACCTTCCCTGATTTATTCTTTTCCCAAAGTGGGATGAACTATTTTTGTAGTTCATCCATGCAGTCTTTAAATGCCTTCCATTGCCTATCCACTGTTAACCCTTTAAGAATCAATTGCCAGTCTATCTTGGCCAATTCACGTCTCATACCCTCAAAGTTACCTTTCTTTAACTACAGAACCCTTGTTTCTGAATTAATTATGTCACTCCTAATGAAGAACTCACTCTTGCCCAAGGGGCCCCGCACAACAAGACTGTTAACTAACCCTTCCTCATTGCTCAATACCCAGTCTAGAATAGCCTGCTCTCTCGTTGGTTCCTCTACATGTTGGTTTAGAAAACTATCCCGCATACATTCCAAGAAATCCTCTTCCTCAGCACCCCTGCCAATTTGATTCACCCAATCTATATGTAGATTGAAGTCTCCCATTCAAACTGTTTTACCTTTGTTGCACGCATTTCTAATTTCCTGTTTGATGCCATCCCCAACTCCACTACTATTGTTAAGTGGCCTGTACACAACTCCCACTAGCGATTTCTGCCCCTTAGTGTTTCGCAGCTCTACCCATATTGATTCCACATCCTCCAAGCTAATGTCCTTCCTTTCTATTGCGTTAATCTCCTCCCTAACCCGCAACGCTACCCCACCTCCTTTTCCTTTCTGTCTATCCCTCCTGAATATTGAATATCCCCGGATGTTCAGCTCCCAGCCTTGGTCACCCTGAAGCCATGTCTCCGTGATCCCAACTATATCATAGTCATTAATAGCTATCTGCACATTCAACTCATCCACCTTATTACGAATGCTCCTTGCATTGAGACACAAAGCCTTGAGGCTTGTTTTTACAACACTCTTACCCCTTATACAATGATGTTAAAAGTGGCCCTTTTTGATTTTTGACCTGGATTTGTCTGCCTGCCACTTTTACTTTTCAACTTGGTACCTATTGCTTCTACCCTCATTTTACACCCCTCTGTCTCTCTGCTCACTCATTTAAGAAACCCACCACCTCTTATTCTGTTTATTATCTTTTTCTTCTTTCCCCCGTAAATGTTGGGTCTGAGTGTTTTCCTTCTCTGCCTCCTGCTTCACACACTGTCTACTAGCTTTCTTTATTTGAGTCCCACCCCCCCAACCGTTCTAGTTTAAAGTCTCGCCAGTAGCCTTTGCAAATCTCCCCACCAGGATATTGGTCCCCCTCGGGTTCAAGTGCAACCCGTCCTTTTTGTACAGGTCACACCTTCCCCAAAAGAGGTCCCAATGATCCAGAAACTTGAATCCCTGTCCTCTGCACCAGTCCCTCAGCCACGCATTTATCCTCCACCTCACTCCATTCCTATTCTCACTGTCGCGTGGCACAGGCTTGTAATCCTGAGATTGTTACCTTTGCGGTCCTTCTACTTAACTCTCCTCCTAACTCCCTAAATTCTCCTTTCAGGACCTCTTCTCTTTTTCTACCTATGTCATTGGTACCTATATGTACCACGACCTCAGGCTCCTCTCCCTCCCATTTCAGGATATCTTGGACACGTTCAGACACATCCCAGACCCTGGCACCAGGGAGGCAAACTACCATCCGTGTCTCCTGACTGCGTCCACAGAATCGCCTATCCGACCCCCTAACTATAGAGTTCCCTATTACTATTGCCCTCCTCTTCTTTTCCCTACCCTTCTGAGCAACAGGGCCAGTCTCTGTGACAGAGGCCCGGCCGCTGTCGCTACCCCCAGGTAGGCTGTCCCCCCCAGCAGTACTCAAACAGGAGTACTTATTGCCAAGATGTACAGCCACCGGGGTACTCACTAGTCCCTGCCTCTGCCCCTGCCCCTTGCCCCTCCTAACCGTGACCCACTTGTCTGTCTTGGAGAGACCACCTCTCTGTAACTCCTCTCTATGACCCCCTCGCTCTCCCTGACCAGACGGAGGTCATCGAGCTGCTGCTCCAGGTTCCTAACACGGTCCCTTAGGAGCCCCGTCTCGACGCACCTGGCGCAGATGTGGACGTCTGGAGGGCTATCAGATTCCTTGACCTCCCACATCTGACATCCAGAACAGTAAACTGCCCTGGCCCACATTTCCCCCCCTTACCCAGGATACAATACAAAGTGCTGGAAGAAATCAGCAGGGATCTGACTCCTAATCAACTGCTTCCTCTAGTCCGCTTCCACCTATCAGCGGCTTCCTCAAGCCCACTTATTTTGAAATGTGATGGAACGATACAGATATGGGTTGCTCCTCCCGCACCAACGGTTCCTGGCCCTCTGTAAAAACAAAGCCCCACGATCGGGTTTTAAACCTACCGCTCGGACGTTGCTCCTCCCACTACAATGCTTCCTGGGCCTCTGATGCAGTTTAATGTGGATAAATGTGAGGTTATCCACGTTGGTAGCAAAAACAGGAAGGCAGATTACTATCTAAATGGTGGGAAAGGGGAAGTACAACGGGATCTGGGAGTCCTTGTTCATCAGTCAATGAAAGTAAGCATGCAGGTACAGAAGGCAGTGAAGAAAGCGAATGGCATGTAGGCCTTTATAACAAGAGGAGTATCGGAGAAAAGAGGTCCTTCTGCAGTTGTACAGGGCCCTAGAGAGACCACACCTGGAGTATTGTGTGCAATTTTGGTCCCCTAATTTTAGGAAGGACATTCTTGCTATTGAGGGAGTGCAATGTAGGTTTACAAGGTTAATTCCTGGGATGGCGGGACTGTCATCTGCTGAGAGAATGGAGTGGCTGGGCTAGTATACTTTGGAGTTTAGAAGGATGATGGGGTATCTCATTGAAACATAGAAGATTATTAAGGGTTTGGACACGCTAGTAGTAAACATGTTCCCGATGTTGGCGGAGTCCAGAACCAGGGGCCACATTTTAAGAATAAGGGGTAAGCCATTTAGAACAGAGACAAGGAAACACTTTTTCTCACAGAGAGTTGTGAGTCTGTGGAATTCTCTGCCTCTGCCTCAGGTTCTCTGGATACTTCCAAGAGAGCTGGATAGGGCTCTTAAAGATAGTGGATTCAGGGGATATGGGGAGAAGGCAGGAACGGGGAACTGATTGTGGATGATCAGCCATGATCACATTGATGGCGATGCTGGCTCGAAGGGCCGAAAGGCCTACTCCTGCACCTATTGTTTAGGTGATGCATCTCCTGTGGTTATTGGGGAAAGTACCTGGGGAGGGGGTGGTTTGGGTAGGAAGGATTGAAAAGGGATGACTTTGAAGCTGGTATGACGGGTGGGGGAGGGATGTGGAGAGAGGGGATGTAAGGGTTACTGGAAGTTAGAGAAAACAATATTCATACCGCCATCAATAGAAGGGAGGTAGCTTGTTGGATAGTTCACTAAAATTAGAGAATGACATTACTCAACTGGAACCATGTTTGACAAGTAGCCAAGTGTCCCGACCTGAAGCCCATATATTTTCCCCAGCACTTTGTGCCTATATTTGGCAGACACAAGGAACTGCAGATGCTGGTTCAAACACAAAAAGACACAGAGTGCTGGAGGCAGGACCTGCGGAGAACATGGATAGGTGAAATTTCATAGAGTGCTGGAGTAACTCAGCGGGTGGGGCAGCATCTGTGGAGAACATGGATAGGTGACGTTTCAAAGAGTGCTGGAGTAACTCAGCGGGTCAGGCAGCATCTGTGGAGAACATGGATAGGTGACGTTTCAGCTCTGAAGAACGGTCGTGACCCAAAGAACGTCCCCTTTCCATGTTGTTCACATACAGACACAAAATGCGGGAGTAACTCAGCGGGACAGGCAGCATCTCTGGAGAGAAGGAACCTTGTTCAGACTGAGAGTCACAGGAGAGGGAGACACAGAGATAAAGGAGTGTAAGGTGTTACTCCAGCACTCTGTATTATCGAATGGTGTCAGGTTAAGAAAAGGTACATCGACACCTGGTTGTGTGTGTACATCAGTCAATGAAAGTAGCATGCAGGCACAGCATGCAATGCAGAAAGCTTTCATAACGAGAGGAGTTGAGTACAGGATTCACGAGGTTAATTCCCGGGATGGCAACGCTGCACCTACGCTGCACTCCCTCAATAGCAAGAATGTCCTTCCTCAAATTATGCGACCAAAACTGCACACAATACTCCAGGTGTGGTCTCACGGGGGCTCTGCACAACTGCAGAAGGACCTCTTTGCTCCTATACTCGATTCCACTTGTTATAAAGGCCAACACGCCATTCACTTTCTTCACTGCCTGCTGTACCTGCATGCTTACTTTCATAGACTGATGTACAAGGACCCCTAGATCCCGTTGTACCTCCTCTTTTCCCAACTTGACGCCATTCAGATAGTAATCTGCCTTTCTCTTTGTGATACCAAAGTGGATAACCTCACGTTTATCCACATTAAACTTCATCTGCCGTGCATCTACCCACTCTCCCAACCTGTCCGAGTCACCCTGCATTCTCATAGTATCCTCCTCACAGTTCACACTGCCACCCAGCTTTGTGTCATCGGCAAATTTGCTAATGTTACTTTGAATCCCTTCATCCAAATCATTGATGTGTATTGTAAATAACTGCGGTCCCAGCCCCGAGCCTTGCGGAAACCCACTAGTCACTGCCTGCCATTCTGAAAGGGACCCGTTAATCCCTACTCTTTGTTTCCTGTCTGCCAACCACTTCTCTATCCATGTCAGCACTCTAACCCCAATACCATGTGCCCTAATTTTGCCCACTAATCTCCAATGTGGGACCTTATCAAATTCTCTGCCACAGAAGGCAGTGGAGGCCAATTCACTGGATGTTTTAAAGAGAGAGTTAGGTTGAGCTCTTCAGGCTAACGGAATCAAGGGATATGGGGAGTAAGCAAGAACGGGGTACTGATTGTGGATGATCAGTCATGGTCATATTGAAAAGCGGTGCTGGCTCGAAGGGCCAAATGGCCTACTCCTGTACCTATTGTCTATGTTACCTTCTCCCAACTAACAATGATCTATTCTATATTTTCCTTGATCTGGATTCCCTTTGCCCCTTTTTCACTCCTTTCACTTCCTTATCTCTGTATCTCCCATCAGACTGAAGGGTCTCGACCCGAAATGTCACCCATTCCATCTCTCCAGACACTGCCCGACCCGCTGATTGCCTCCAGTACTGTGTGACCTTCTTCCCATGATGCATGCCACCCCCCCCCCCCCCACGTGACTGTGCAATGGCAGGGGGTGGGGCTCTGCGCTTCCGCCAATCACCGCTGGGCGGGGTCGGCAGATAGGTGACGTGCTGAAGTAACTCAGCTGGGTCAAGCAGCATCTCTGGAGAGAAGGAATGGGTGACGTTTCAGGTCAAGACTGAAGAAGGGTCTCAGCCTGAAACGTTACCCATTCCTTCCAGCATTTTGTGTCTACCTAAACAGCACCTATCCACATGGCGGTGTGCCAGCAGGCTGGAGGATCGGACAAAGGCCTTACCAAAGAGCGGACAGGTGAAGGGGCACTGGCCGGTGTTGACTCACCAGTGCTCCAGCAAGTGGTCAAGGCGGGTGAAGCCCTTACCACAGGGCGGGCAGGGGAAGGGACGCTCACCGCTGTGGGTACGCCGGTGCTGCCACAGGCTGGACATGCGGGTGAAACCCTTGCCACATTCATCGCACACAAAGGGTCTCTCTCCGGTTTGTATCCGCTAGTGCTCCCACAGTCCCCGTGCTCTCTTGAAACGCTTGCCGCAGTGGGAGCAGCTGCTCGCTGGCGTTAGTATGCCGGTGCTGCCGCAACCCCCGCGAACTGTCAAACTCCTCACCACAGTACGGGCAGTCGTGGGGTTGGCCACTGGTGTGCACGCGCTGGTGAGACAGGGCATGGGAGGCCATGGCAAAGCGCTCTCCACACACCGGGCTGGGGAAGGGACGGTCAATAGACAATAGGTGCACAAGTAGGCCATTCGGCCCTTCAAGCCAGCACCAACATTCAATGTGATCATGGCTGATCATTCACAATCAGTAACACTGTTCCTGCCTTCTCCCCATATACCCTGACTCCGCTATCTTTAAGAGCCCTATCTAGCTCTCTCTTGAAAGTATCCAGAGAACCGGCCTCCAACGGCCACTGAGGCAGAGAATTCCACAGACTCACAACTCTGAGAAAAAGTGTTATTTCGTCTCCGTTCTAAGCGGCCGACCCCTTATTCTTAAATTGTGGCCCTAGTTCTGGATCCCCCAACATCAGAAACATGTTTCCTGCCTCTAGCGTATCCAAACCCTTAATAATCATATATGTTTGAATGAGATTCCCTCTCATCCTAAACTCCAGAGTGTACAAGACCAGCTGCTCCATTCTCTCAGCGTATGACAGTCCCGCCATCCCGAGAATTAAGCTTGTAATCCTACGCTGCACTCCCTCAATAGCAAGAATGTCCTTCCTCAAATTAGGGGACCAAAATTGCCCACAATACTCCAGGTGTGGTCTCACTAGGGCTCTGTACAACTGCAGAAGGACCTCTTTGCTCCTATACTCAACTCCTCATCTTGTAAAGGCCAATATGCCATTCGCTTTCTTCACTGCCTGCTGTACCTGCATGCTTACTTTCATAGACTGATGAACAAGGACCCCCAGATCTCGTTGTACTTCCCCTTTTCCCAACTTGATGCCATTTAGATAATAACCTGCCTTCCTGTTCTTGCTACCGAAGTGGATAACCTCACATAGCATCCTCCTCACTGCCACCTAGCTTTGTATCATCTGCAAATTTGCTAATGTTACTTTGAATCCCTCCATTCAAATCATTGATGTATATTGTAAATAGCTGTGGTCCCAGCACAGAGCCTTGCGGTACCCCACTAATCACTGCCTGCCATTCTGAAAGGGACCCGTTTATCCCTGCTCTTTGTTTCCTGTCTGCCAACCACTTCTCTATCCATGTCAGCACTCTACCCCCAATACCATGTGCTCTAATTTTGCCCACTAATCTCCTATGTGGGACCTTAACAACTGCTTTCTGAAAGTCCAGGTACACGAGATTCACTGGCTCTCCCTTGTCCATTTTCCTAGTTACATCCTCAGAAAATTCCAGAAGATTAGTCAAGCATAATTTCCCCATCATAAATCCATGCTGACTCGGACGATCCTGTTACTGCTATCCAAATGTGCCACCATTTCATCTTTTATAAATGACTCCAGCATCTTCCCCACCACCGATGTCAGGAAGATTGTTTGTGTCCTCCTTCGTGAAGACGGATCTGCCATTTCCATGCTCCCCATAATAAATTCACCCGTTTCAGTCTTCAAGGGTCCAATTTTGGTCTTAACTAATTTTTTCCTCTTCACATACCAAAAGAAGCTTTTACTATCATCCTTTATATTCTTGGCTAACTCACCTTCGTACCTCATCTTTTCTCCTCGCATTACCTTTTAGTTATGCACCTTCTGGTGGGCCCGCAGGTTGCCGGACTGGATGAAGCTCTTGCCGCACTGGGCACAGTTGTAGGGCCGCTCCCCGGAGTGGATGCGCTGGTGAACCAGCAGGTGACTGGTCCGGGTGAAGCCCTTGCCACAGTCGCTGCAGTTGTAGGGCCGCTCCCCGGAGTGGATGCGCTGGTGTTTCAGCAGGCTGCTGGAATGGGTGAAGCCCTTGCCACAGTCGCTGCAGGTGTAGGGCCGCTCCCCGGAATGGGTGCGCTGGTGGGTCAGTAGGTTGCTGGACTGGTTGAAGCGCTTGCCGCACTGGGCACAGATGAAGGGGCGCTCACCGGTGTGGATGCGCCGGTGCTCTAGTAGGCTGCTGGACTTGTTGAAGCCTTTGCCGCACTGGGCACAGATGTAGGGGAACTCGCCAGTGTGGAAGCGCTGGTGCTCCAGCAGACTGCTGGGGCGGGTGAAGCCCTTGCCGCACTGGGCACAGATGAAGGGGCGCTCGCCAGTGTGGATGCGCCGGTGCACCAGTAAGTTGCTGGACTTGTTGAAGCCTTTGCCGCACTGGGCACAGATGTAGGGGCGCTCACCAGTGTGGATGCGCTGATGATCCAGCAGGCTGCTGGGGCGGGTGAAGCCATTGCCACAGTCGCTGCAGGTGTAGGGCCGGTCCCCAGTGTGGGTGCGCATGTGCACCCGCTGGTGCTGCTGTAGCTTAGACGAGTCGGCAAAGCCCTTGCCGCAGGTGGAGCAGCCGTAGGGCTTCTCATTTGTGTGCACCCGCCAGTGGACCTGCAGGTTCTGCGCCGTCTTGAAGCTCTTGCCACAGTCGGAGCAGGTTAAGGAGTGTTTTCCCGTGTGAAACTGCCGGTGGACCTCCAGGTCCTGCGCTGCCTTGAAGCTCCTGCCGCAGTTGGAGCAAGGGAAGGGCCTCTCGACGGAGTGCACGCGCTTGTGCTGCTGTAGGTTGCCGTAGCTGGCGAAGCTCTTGCCGCACACCGAGCAGTCGAAGGGGCGTTCTCCCGTGTGCACCCGCTGGTGGGTCTCCAGATGGCTTGGGCATTGGCATGCCTGACCACACACGTTGCATTCATAACGCTTCACCTTTGTGTGCCCCGTCATGTGGTCCTCCATCGAAGCTCAGCCCGCACACCGAGCAGATGGGAGGAGGGGGGGCTCACTAGCACCCTGGCCGCCCTCAATGGCCGCTCACGTCCCAGTCTCTCCGTCCACAGCAACGGCTCCTAAACCCTGCAGGAGGGGAACACAGAGGGTCAACAAGCTGGCAAACAGGACATTACTAGAACATAGATATATTTACACATAGATATATATATATACACATAAATATATACAAATAGCACATTCAGTCTGAAGAAGGGTTTCGGCCCGAAACGTTGCCTTTATCTTCTCTCACCTTTTACCCCTCATTGTGAGTTCCCTCAAACCCCCATTTGTGCCAATGAACACCATTTTGCATGTACATTCATTTCCCCTTACACATTTGTTTGTCTGCAGACAGTAATCTTGCTTCATTTGCATTTTAAACGACAGACTCTTATTATCACATCAAAACAAGCTTTCCCAAAAGAACTCAATCTCAGAATCAGTAAACATAATACATTTTCTTTTTCTCTGTGATTTTGACATTTCCAATCTCATTTAACACTTTAATCAGCATGAGTCTCTTTTTGAACTCGGCTCAAAAGATTTATAACAAACAACACATTTTATCATTCCAGTATAGCTCCGTCCCCCATTCATTGCAGTCTCTTAAAGGGACACACCATAACCTGTCTGTTCATTTGCATTTTAAAGGACAAACCCAAAAGGGACACGCACACATTTGCTCATTGCTTCAAATTTCACACATTCCACATACAAAAAACATTTTTTTACAGGCAGTACATATACAAAAAACATTGTTTTACGAGCAGTACATAATATTTCATCTTCAAAGACATCTCTTTGTAATTTACTTTCCCTTTTTCTGACAAGACTTCTGTTTACCAGAATCCTGGTTACAAAGCCTGCGGACGTCCAAGGGCAGAGAGTGAGATCCCACCGTTCGCAGTTGAGGGGGAACGGCCGGGAGACGGGAAGCAGTGACTCCGGATTAATCCTTACACCTTTCGGCAGCAAGAAGAAGACAGAGGGATGACGAAGAGATGGCCCATGGTGGGGGGAGTCTCCTTAATTTGGAGAATTCAATGTTCATGTCATTAGGCTGTAAGCTATGAGGTGCTGTTCCTCCAGTTTGCGTGTCACCTCACTCTGGCAATGGAGGAGGCCCAGGACAGAAAGATCAGTGTGGGAGTGGGAAGTCCCGGTTGGCTACCGGGAGATCCAGCAGGCCTTGGCGGGCTGAGCACAAGTGTAGGGTGAAATGCACGCCTAGTTGATAAGGCTGAATTATGTTAAAAATATTAGAAAATATTAAATGGATTCCTGGGCCAGCTTACAATTTATATTATAGTCTCAAAGCAGGCTTTTCTCCAGTAGATTGATACAGAATGGCAAGTCTAGGCTTGCCTCAGGTTGCTGTGTATTGAGATAATGACCAATGACTGAAACACGGTAGCATTTGATGAGAGAGGAAGGCCAGATTAATATTGAGACAATGTCTGATGCTTTTGAGGTCTGCAGTGACTGATGACTTTGATATGCAAGTATCTTGTACCAAATGTACTCAATTGTACTCAAGCGTAGGCTTGGCGATCGTTTCGACGAACACCTCCGCTCGGTCTGCATTAACCAACCTGATCTCCCTGTGGCTCAGGACTTCAACTCCCCCTCCCATTCCGAATCCGACCTTTCTGTCCTGGGCCTCCTCCATGGCCATAGTGAGCACCACCGGAAATTGGAGAAGCAGCACCTCATATCACGCTTGGGCAGTCTGCACCCCAGTGGCCTGAACATTGACTTCTCCCATTTCCGGTAGCCCTTGCTGTCTCCTCCCATTCTCAGCTCTCCCTCAGCCCTCTGGCTCCTCCACTTCCTTTCTTCTTCCTGCCCCCCCCCCCCCCCCCCACCCTGCATCAGTCTGAAGAAGGTTTTCGGCCCGAAATCTTGCCTATTTCCTTCGCTCCATAGATGCTGCCGCACCCGCTGAGTTTCTCCAGCATTTTCGACTACCTTCAATTTTCCACATCTGCAGTTCCTTCTTGAATATATTTGGGATGGCAGGACTTTCATATGAAGAAAGATTGGATAGACTCGGCTTGTACTCGCTATAATTTAGAAGATTGAGGGGGGATCTTATAGAAACTTACAAAATTCTTAAGGGATTGGACAGGCTAGATGCAGGAAGATTGTTCACGATGTTGGGGAAGTCCAGAACAAGAGGTCACAGTTTAAAGGTAAGGGGGAAGTATTTTAGGACCGAGATGCGAAAAACATGAAAACTGAATAAGGGGGTGGGGTGTCAAATGGGATAGTCGAGGATGGAGTTAAAGGGAAAGAGAGTAAAGGGATAGTTAATGACCCCAGAATTAACGGGAAAGGAAGCTTACAAAGGGATAGGAGAGTTTGGCCAAGAGTAATAGGGATCGATGTGAAAGGTGTGATGCGTAAGGAATTAAAAGTATTGTATATGAATGCGCAAAGTATAAGAAGTAAAGTAGATGAGCTTGAGGCTCAGTTAGAGGTTGGTAGATATGACATAGTGAGGATTACTGAGATGTGGCTGCAGGAGGATCGGGCCTGGGAACATAACATTCAGGGTTATACATCCTATTGAAAGGACAGGCAGGTGGGCAGAGGAGGGGGGGGGGGGGTAGCTCTGCTGGTGGGGGAGGAAATTCAGTCCCTTGCGAGGGAAGACATAGGGACCGACGAGATAGTCATGTGGATTGAGTTGAGGAATTGTAAAGGCAAGAAGACACTAATTGGTGTTATTTACAGACACCCAAATGGTAGCCCGGATGCACGGTGTAAGTTGCAGCAGGAGTTAAAACTGGCATGTAACAAAGGTAATTCCACTGTGGTGATGGGGCATTTCAATATGCAGGTAGACTGGGAAAATCAGGTTGGTTCAGGACCCCAAGAAAGAGAGTTTGTCGAATGCCTCCGAGATGGATTCTTAGAGCAGCTTGTAATGGAGCCGACCAGAGAAAAGGCAATTCTGGATTTAGTGTTGTTCAATGAACCAGATATGATAAGAGAACTCGAGGTAAAGGAACCGCTTGGAGGTAGTGATCATAATATGTATTAGTTTTAATCTGCAATTTGAGAAGGACAAGGTTAAATTGGAAGTGGCAGTGATGCAGTTGAACAAAGGGGAGTATGAAGGCATGAGAGAGGAGCTGGCCAAGGTAGAGTGGAAAGGGATCCTAGCAGGATTGACGGTGGAACAGCAATGGCAGGAATTTCTGGGCATAATCCGGAAGACGCAGTATCATTTCATTCCAAAAAGGAAGTAAGATTCTAAGGGGAGTAGGAGGCAACCGTGGCTGACAAGAGAAATTAGGGATAGAATAAAACTAAAAGAAAAGATGTATAACACAGCAAAGAGTAGCCAGAAGCCAGAGGATTAGGAAACTTTCATAGGACAACAGAAGGAAACGAAACGGGCAATACGGGCTGAAAAGATGAAGTACGAGGGGAAGCTGGCCAGGAATATAAAGAAGGACAGTAAAAGCTTCTATAGATATGTTAAGGGAAAAAGAGTAACAAAGTCAAATGTGGGTCCCTTGAAGGCAGACACGGGTGAAATTATTATGGGCAGCAAGGAAAGAGCAGACGAGTTGAATAGGTACTTCGGATCTGTCTTCACTAAGGATGACACAAACAATCTCCCAGATGTACTGGAGGACAGAGGATCTAAGGGGGTTGAGGAACTGAAATAAATTTTCATTCGGCGAGAAATATTATTGGGTAGGCTAATGGGACTGAAGGATAATAAATCCCCTGGGCCTGATTGTCTGCATCCCAGGGTCCTCAGGGAGGTGGCTCTAGAAATAGTGGATGCATTGGTGATCATTTTCCAATATTCAATAGATTCAGGATCAATTCCTGTGGATTGGAGGATAGCTAATGTTATCCCACTTTTCAAGAAAGGAGCGAGAGAGAATATTGGGAATTACAGACCAGTTAGCCTGACTTTGGTGGTGGGAAAGATGCTGGAGTCAATTATTAAAGAGGTAATAATGGGGCATTTGGATAGCAGTAAAAGGGTTAGTCTGTCAACATGGATTTATGAAAAGGAAATCATGCTCGACTAATCTTCTGGAATTTTTTGAAGATGTGACAAGTAAATTGGATGAAGGGGTGCCAGTGGATGCAGTGTATCTAGACTTTCAGAAAGCCTTTGATAAGGTCCCGCACGGGAGACTGGTGACTAAAGTTAGAACACATGGTATTGGGGGTAGGGTGTTGACATGGATAGAAAATTGGTTGGCAGACTGGAAGCAAAGAGTAGGAGTGAACGGGTTCTTTTCAGAATGACAGGCAGTGGCGAGTGGAGTGCCGCAAGGCTCAGTGTTGGGGCCGCAACTGTTTACCATATATATTAATGATTTGGAAGAGGGAATTAGGAGCAACACTAGCAAGTTTGCGGATGACACAAAGCTGGGTGGCAGTGTGAAATGTGAAGAGGATGTTAGGAAGTTGCAGGGTGACCTGGACAGGTTGAGTGAGTGGACAGGTGCGTGGCAGATGCAGTATAATATAATAAATGTGAGGTTATCCACTTTGGCGGCAAAAACAAGGGGGCAGATTATTATCTCAATGGGGTTAGGTTAAGTAAGGGGGAGGTACAGCGAGACCTGGGTGTCCTTGTACACCGGTCACTGAAAGTTGGCTTACAGGTACAGCAGGCAGTGAAGAAAGCTAATGGAATGTTGGCCTTCATAACAAGAGGATTTCAGTATAGGAGTAAAGAGGTTCTTCTGCAGTTGTAAAGGGCTCTGGTGAGACCACATCTGGAGTATTGTGTACAGTTTTGCTCTCCTAATTTGAGGAAGGACATCCTTGTAATTGAGGCAGTGCAGCGTAGGTTCACGAGATTGATCCCTGGGATGGCGGGACTGTCATATGAGGAAAGATTGAAAAGACTAGGCTTGTATTCACTGGAGTTTAGAAGGATGAGGGGATTCTTATAGAAACATATAAATTTATAAAAGGACTGGGCAAGCTAGATGCAGGAAAAATGTTCCCAATGTTGGGCGAGTCCAGAACCAGGGGCCACAGTCTTAGAATAAAGGGGAGGCCATTTAAGGCTGCGGTGAGAAAAAACTTTTTCACCCAGAGAGTTGTGAATTTGTGGAATTCCCTGCCACAGAGGGCAGTGGAGGCCAAATCACTGGATGGATTTACGAGAGAGTTAGATAGAGCTCTAGGGGCTAGTGGAATCAAGGGATATGGAGAGAAGGCAGGCACGGGTTATTGATACAGGACGATCAGCCATGATCACAATGAATGGCGGTGCTGGCTCGAAGGGCCGAAGGCCTCCTCCCGCACCTATTTTCTATGTTTCTATGTAACATTTTTCACACAGAGAGTGGTGAAGCTGTGGAATTCTCTGACACAGAAGGTAGTCGAGGCCAGTTCATTGGCTATATTTGAGAGGGAGTTAGATGTGCCCCTTGTGGCTAAAGGGATCAGGGGGTATGGAGAGAAGGCAGGTACAGGATACTGAGTTGAATGATCAGCCATGATCATATTGAATGGCGGTGCAGGCTCAAAGGGCCGAATGGCCTACTCCTGCACTTATTTTCTATGTTTCTATGATTTTATACACCTCTATAGGATCTCCCCTCATCCTCCTGCGCTCCAAGGAATAGTGACCCAGCCAACTCGACCTCTCCCTGTAGCTCACACCCTGTATTCCAGTGCTTCTTAAACTGGTGAATGATTCACCCAAGGACGAATGAAATTATTTTGGGGTGAATTAAGCCAGAGGGGTGAATGAAGGATGAATGACTTAATTTATTCAGTGGTTATTAAGCTCTTATTGGTTTCATGGCAATGGAGCTGGAAATTTGATGTTTTTTTCTCTCTACCTAATTTTCTAATTTCAAAGTCGCCAATATTTCCCAAATTTACTGTATTTTTAGGATGTTCTAAAAGGTGAATACAATAAACAATTAAGTTAATTTATGCTTTTGCTCATGTGACAAAATAAATTCTATATAATATTAAACACAACGGAGAAGACGAAAATGGACAAAAAACATCAGAAAATGTGGTCGAGGGTGAATGAAATGTTGTGATGAAGACTAAAGGGTGAATGGCACTGAAATAGTTTAAGAAGGTGCTCGAGTCCTTTGTGTCTGTCTTGTCCACTGAAGCTGCCTGACCCTCCCCCCCCCCCCCCCCCCCCCCCCCACCACCTCCTCCTCTCCTCCATCCCCCGCTCTTCCATCCCCTCCCCCCTCCTCTCCCCCATCTCCTCTCCTTCCTCCCGCTCCCTCCATCCCCTCCTCCTCCCCCCGTGAGACGGCTCGGGTTCACAGTGAGGGGGGGGGAGGGGGGACCGCACCGACCTGGCGCCGCCGACCATCCGAGACAGAACCGCGTCGTGAACATCCGTCATCACGCCCCGCCCACCCTGCGCCGTGACGTCGTATTACCCCGCCCTTCCTGCGCCGTGACGTCTTCCTGTCCCGCCCATCCTGCGCCGTGACGTCAAACCGCCAATCCGAGGCAGTTGGTTCAGGAAGATGGAAGACAAAAAAGCTGGAGAAACCCAGCGGGTGCAGCAGCATCTATGGAGCGAAGGAAATAGGTAACGTTTCAGGCCGAAACCCTTCTTCAGACTGGGAGTGAGTGGGGACAAGAAAGGAAAAAGGAGGAGGAGCCCGAAGGCTGGAGATGGGAGGAGACAGCAGGGGGACTGAGGAAGGGGAGGAGACAGCAAGGACTAACAACATTGGGAGAATTCGATGTTCATGCTCCCAGGATGCAGATTCCCCAAACGGAATATGAGGTGCTGTTCCTCCAATTTTCGGTGTTGCTCGCTGTGAGAGAAGGGTTAATAGGGATGGTTGATTTATACTAGAACTCTGAAAAATATAACTTAGAAAGAAATAAGGTGTCAGCAGAAGCCAGACTGCTGGTAGAATAAAGTAACAATATACAGAACAGAGGGAACTTCTAGATAAAGAAGTAACAGATAAAAACTCCAGCAGAAGCCTTTGACGTCTGGAGATGTTCCGAGACGTTCCTGGACATTCTCGTGGGAATGTGGGCTTTATGTTATGATTGGACGAAGCTCGATGGGGAGACATGAGGTAGTGACCATAGTGAAGAAAGGTATAAAAGATAGATACAATCTCCATTTTTGTGTGTCTCTAGAGGATGATAGAGGAGAGACACCCTTTTCTGCGCAGAAATGTAATAAAGGAAAACTTGTTTCTTTGATTTTGTCTCTGAAGAGTTTGTGATTGATTTTGGATCTCACACTCGCTATGGCCATGGAGGAGACCCAGGACAGAGAGGTCGGAGACGTAGTGGGATGGTTGAAGTGCTGAGCCACCGGGAGGTCAGCTTGGTTATTGCGGACCGAGCGGAGGTGTTCGGCAAAACGATCCCCCAACCGGTTCAGGAAGATGACGGTTGCAAGATGGCGGATGTTTTAAATGTCGACGGTGAACACAAGATGCTGCAGTAACTCAGCGGGACACACACACATACACACACACACACACAGACACAGACACACACACACACACACACACACACATACACACACACACAGACACATACACACACAGACACACACACACACACACACACACATACACACACACACACACACACAGACACACACACACACACACACACACACACACACACACACATACAAACACACACACACACACACACATACACACACACAGACACACACACACATACACACACGCACACATACATAGAAACATAGAAAATAGGTGCAGGAGTAGGCCATTCGGCCCTTCGAGCCTGCACCGCCATTCAATATGATCATGGCTGATCATCCAACTCAGTATCCTGTACCTGCCTTCTCTCCATACCCCCTGATCCCTTTAGCCACAAGGGCCACATCTAACTCCCTCTTAAATATAGCCAATTAACTGGCCTCAACTAACTTCTGCGGGAGAGAATTCCAGAGATTCACCACTCTCTGTGTGAAAAACGTTTTCCTCATCTCGTTCCTAAAAGATTTCCCCCTGATCCTTAAACTGTGACCCCTTATTCTGGACTTCCCCAACATCGGGAACAATCTTCCTGCATCTAGCCTGTCCAACCCCTTAAGAATGTTGTAAGTTTCTATAAGATCCCCCCTCAATCTTCTAAATTCTAGCGAGTACAAACCGAGTCTATCCAGTCTTTCTTCATATGAAAGTCCTGACATCCCAGGAATCAGTCTGGTGAACCTTCTCTGTACTCCCTCCATGGCAAGAGTGTCTTTCCTCAGATTAGGAGACCAAAACTGTACGCAATACTCCAGGTGTGGTCTCACCAAGACCCTGTACAACTGCAGTAGAACCTCCCTGCTCCTATACTCAAATCCTTTTGCTATGAATGCTAACATACCATTCACCTTCTTCACTGCCTGCTGCACCTGCATGCCTACTTTTAATGACAGGTGTACCATGACACCCAGGTCTCGTTGCATCTCCCCCTTTCCTAATCGGCCACCATTCAGATAATAATCTACTTTCCTGTTTTTGCCACCAAAGTGGATAACCTCACATTTATCCACATTATACTGCATCTGTCATGCATTTGCCCACTCACCCAGCCTATCCAAGTCACCTTGCAGCCTCCTAGCATCCTCCTCACAGCTAACACTGCCCCCCAGCTTCGTGTCATCCGCAAACTTGGAGATGTTGCATTCAATTCACTTGTTCAAATCATTAATATATATCGTAAATAGCTGGGGTCCCAGAACTGAGCCTTGCGGTACCCCACTAGTCACCGTCTGCCATTGTGAAAAGGACCCGTTTACTCCTACTCTTTGCTTCCTGTCTGCCAGCCAGTTCTCATCATCAATACTGAACCCCCAATACCGTGTGCTTTAAGTTTGTATACTAATCTCTTATGTGGGACCTTGTCGAAAGCCTTCTGAATGTCCAGATATAACACATCCACTGGTTCTCCCTTATCCACTCTATTAGTTACATCCTCGAAAAATTCTATAAGATTCGTCAGACATGAGTTACCCTTCATAAATCCATGCTGACTTTGTCCAATGATTTCACCACTTTCCAAATGTGCTGCTATCCCATCTTTAATAACTGATTCTAGCAGTTTCCCCACTACCGACGTTAGACTAACTGGTCTGTAATTCCCCGTTTTCTCTCTCCCTCCCTTTTTAAAAAGTGGTGTTACATTAGCTACCCTCCAATCCTCAGGAACTACTCCAGAATCTAAAGAGTTTTGAAAAATTATCACTAATGCATCCACTATTTCTGGGGCTACTTCCTTAAGTACTCTGGGATGCTGCCTATCTGGCCTTGGGGATTTAATCCATTCAATTTACCTAACACCACTTCCCGGCTAACCTGGATTTCACTCAGTTCCTCCATCTCATTTGACCCCCGGTCCCCTGCTATTTCCGGCAGATTATTTATGTCTTCCTTAGTGAAGACAGAACCAAAGTAGTTATTCAATTGGTCTGCCATGTCCTTGTTCCCCATGATCAATTCACCCGTTTCTGACTGCAAGGGACCTACATTTGTTTTAACTAATCTTTTTCTCTTCACATATCTATATAAGCTTTTGCAGTCAGTTTTTATGTTCCCTGCCAGTTTTATTTCATAATCTATTTTCCGTTTCCTAATTAAGCCCTTTGTCCTCCTCTGCTGGTCTCTGAATTTCTCCCAGTCCTCTGGTAGGCTGCTTTATCTGGCTAATTTGTACGCTTCATCTTTTGTTTTGATATTATCCCTGATTTCCCTTGTTATCCACGGATGCACTATCTTCCCTGATTTATTTTTTTGCCAAACTGGGATGAACAATTGTTGTAGTTCACACACACACACATACACACACACACACACACACACACACAGACACACACACACACAGACACACACACACAGCCACACAGCCACACACACACAGACACACACACAGACACGCACACACACAGACACACACACACAGCCACACACACACACACACACACACACAGACACACACACAGACAGACACACACACAGACATACACACACACAGACACACACACAGACACACACACATGCACACAGACAAGCACAGACACACAGACAGACACACACACACATAGACAGACACACACACAGACAAACACACACACACATACACACACACAGAGACACACACACAGACAGACACACACACACAGCCACACACACACATACAGACACACACACACAGACCCCACACACACACAGCCACACACACACACACACACACACACACAGACACACACACACAGACGCACACACACAGACACACACACACACACTTCAGACACACACAGACACAAACACATACACACACACACACACAGAAACATACATAGACACCCACACACACAATCACACACACTCATACACACAGGCCCACACACATTCACACACACACACACACTCACATTCACACACACAGGCGCACACAAACACACTCACACACACTCGCATACACACAGACACACACACAGACACACACACTCACATTCACACACACAGGCGCACACAAACACACACACACACACTCGCGCACACACAGACACACACACAAACACACACACAGACACACTCACACAGACACACACATACACACACAGAGACATACATAGACACACACACTCACACGCACACACACACACACACACAGACATACACACATTCACACACACAGACATGCATACACAGACACGCACATGGACAAACACACATACACACACTCACACAGACACACCCACACACATACACACACAGGCACACACATACACACACACAGGCATACACACACAGACACAGACACACACACACAGACACACACACACACACAGACACACACACAGACACAAACAAACACATAGACACACACACTCACAGACACACACACTCACAGACACACACACTCACACACAGACACACACACTTTCACACACACTCACACACACAGGCACGCATACACACACTCACACACACTCGCACACAGATACACACACACACAGACGCACACTCACATAGACGCGGACGCACACACAGACACACACACACACAGACACACACACTCACACACAGACAGACACACAGACATACACACACACACAGCCCCACACAGCCCCAGACAGACAGACATACACACACACACACACAGACAAGCACAGACACACAGACAGACACACACACACACACACAGACCGACAAACACACACACAAACACACACACACAAACAGACACACACCAAGACACACACACACACACAGACATACACAGACACACACATACACATCCACACATACACACACAGACACACACAGTCACACTCACGGACACACCCACACACAGACACACATACACTGACAGACACACCCACACACACAGAGACACACACACTCACATAGACACACACATACACACACACACACACACACAAACAAACATACACACACACACAGACACACACAGACACATACACACACAGACCCCACACACACAGCCACATACACACACACACTCACACAGACACACACACACAGACACACATACTCACACACACTTCAGACACACACACATACACACACACTCACTCACACAGACACACCCACACACACAGACACACATACACAGGCACACACATACACACACAGGCATACACACACAGACACCCACACACAGGCATACACACACAGACACCCACACACAGACACTCTCACACACACAGACACACACAAACACATAGACACACACACACACACAGAAACACACACTCACACGCACACGCACACACACACACACTCTCTCACACACCCACTCACACACACACACAGGCATACAGGCGCACACACACACTCGCACACACATACACACACACACAGACGCACACACACGGACACACACACACGGACACACACATACTCACACAGACACACACACACACACACAGACAGACACACACACAGACATATACACACACACACAGACACACACAGACACACACACATGCACACAGACAAGCACAGACACACAGACAGACACACACACACATAGACAGACACACACACAGACAAACACACACACACATACACACACACAGAGACACACACACAGACAGACACACACACACAGCCACACACACACACATACAGACCCCACACACACACAGCCACATACACACACACACACACACACACACACACACACACAGACACACACACACAGACGCACACACACAGACACACACACACACACTTCAGACACACACAGACACAAACACATACACACACAGACACACACAGAAACATACATAGACACCCACACACACAATCACACACACTCACACACACAGGCCCACACACATTCACACACACACACACTCACATTCACACACACAGGCGCACACAAACACACTCACACACACTCGCATACACACAGACACACACACAGACACACACACTCACATTCACACACACAGGCGCACACAAACACACACACACACACTCGCGCACACACAGACACACACACAAACACACACACAGACACACTCACACAGACACACACATACACACACAGAGACATACATAGACACACACACTCACACGCACACACACACACACACACACAGACACACACATTCACACACACAGACATGCATACACAGACACGCACACGGACAAACACACATACACACACTCACACAGACACACCCACACACATACACACACAGGCACACACATACACACAAACAGGCATACACACACAGACACAGACACACACACACAGACACACACACAGACACACACACACACACAGACACAAACAAACACATAGACACACACACTCACAGACACACACACTCACAGACACACACACTCACACACAGACACACACACTTTCACACACACACTCACACACACAGGCACGCATACACACACTCACACACACTCGCACACAGATACACACACACACAGACGCACACTCACACAGACGCGGACACACACACAGACACACACAGACACACACACTCACACACAGACAGACACACAGACATACACACACACACAGCCCCACACAGCCCCAGACAGACAGACATACACACACACACACACAGACAAGCACAGACACACAGACAGACACACACACACACACACAGACCGACAAACACACACACAAACACACACACACAAACAGACACACACCAAGACACACACACACACACAGACATACACAGACACACACATACACATCCACACAGACACATACACACACAGACACACACAGTCACACTCACGGACACACCCACACACAGACACACATACACTGACAGACACACCCACACACACAGAGACACACACACTCACATAGACACACACATACACACACACACACACACACACAAACATACACACACACACAGACACACACAGACACATACACACACAGACCCCACACACACAGCCACATACACACACACACTCACACAGACACACACACACAGACACACATACTCACACACACTTCAGACACACACACACATACACACACACTCACTCACACAGACACACCCACACACACAGACACACATACACAGGCTCACACATACACACACAGGCATACACACACAGACACCCACACACAGGCATACACACACAGACACCCACACACAGACACTCTCACACACACAGACACACACAAACACATAGACACACACACACACACAGAAACACACACTCACACGCACACGCACACACACACACACTCTCTCACACACCCACTCACACACACACACAGGCATACAGGCGCACACACACACACTCGCACACACATACACACACACACAGACGCACACACACGGACACACACACACGGACACACACATACTCACACAGACACACACACAGACACACACAGACATACACACAGACATACACACACACACTTCCACACACACAGACAGACATACACACACACAGCCACACACACAGACAGACAGACAGACACACATACACACACACAGACAAGCACAGACACAGACACACACACACACACACACACGCACAGACACATACCGAGGTCTAAGCGGAGACACACACAGACAGAGGTACCGAGGTCTAAGCGGAAGCTCAGAGTGGATAGAGCCTTCTCTGTTGCTGCTCCGGCACTCTGGAACACTCTGCTGTTGCACATCAGACAGGCCTCCTCACACTGTCCATCTTCAAAACCAGTATTAAAACACATTTGTATTCCTTGGCTTTTGACCCTGCTTGAGACTTTGCTCCTGTTTTAGTGCTTTTAATGTTTTTAATTTTATTGTTTTTATTCTTTCTTTTAATGTTTTTATTGCCGTGTAATAATTTCTTGTCCATGACTAGTCATGTACAGCACTTTGTGGCAACAGTGGTTGTTTTTAAAGTGCTCTATAAATAAAGTTATATATTATTATACAGACACAGCCACACACCAAGCCACACACACACACAGACATACAAACATACACACACACACACACATACACACCCACACAGACACACACACACACACAGACACATACACACACTGGCCGGGAAGCTAATGGAATAGGGACTCAACACCTCCCTGTGTGCCTGGGTCCTGGACTTTCTCACCGCCAGGCCCCAGGTAGTCAAGATGGGAGGGAATACATCGAAGTCCCTCACCCTGAGCACAGGATCGCCCCAGGGTTGCGTCCTCAGCCCCCTATTGTACTCCCTGTACACACATGACTGTGTGGCTAGGTTCAGCTCCAACTCATTAATTAAGTTTGCTGATGACACTGTGGTGGTGGGCCTGATCTCAGACAACGACGAGAAGGCCTACCGGGAGGAGGTGGCTGGTCTAGCACTCTGGTGCCAGGATAACAGCCTCCTCTTGAACATCAAAAAAACGAAGGAGCTGATCATGGACTTTAGGAGGGCACATCATCCGAGGACGTACACTCCATTGAGGATAAATGGGGATCCTGTGGATAGGGTGAACTGTTTTAAATATCTGGGAGTCCACATCTCCGAGGATATGACGTGGGCATCACACGCCTCAGCACTCGTGAGTAAGGCAAGGCAGCGCCTTTACCACTGTGAGATATATTGTTTGTGCTCACAATCACTACTCAGAGACTAAATCGTGGAAACAAGAAATGCTTTATTTGCGAGTCTGCAGAATCGGGTGCCTCTCCAAGTTGAGACACACCGAGCAAAGGAAAAACGTCTTGTTTTATACAATTCAGTATACAGTCTTTATTGATCGGACGCCTCCCCTTCTGACCCCTTCCAATCAGGGTACCGAGGTTCACAATCTTCCAACCCTCCCCTCCGTGCGTCATCAATCATTCCCTCTCCTCCCACATCATACATCGCATGTACATTTAAATTAGGTTCTTTGTCATGAGGGGCGTACAGTTAATATTCATTTAACTCATTAAGCATGCGCAGTATCTGTGCCCTAACCTAATTAATTGCCTTTGACCTAAAGAATAGCTTCTGTGTTGTCAGCTACATTCCTTACCTCATCTTGTTATTCTATAATGTTATCAACAGCTCTGAAGGTCTGACTGTTTGTTCGAATCACAAGGTTGGTGTTTCCAGTTACTCGGCCCATCACAAGGTCGGTGACTACAACCTTTCGGCCCCTCACAATGGTGGTGGTTTAATCATCTTATCCCTCACAATCCTCCCTTTTTCTTTTGCTACGCATCCTGTATTAAACCCCATTCCTAGACTTCCTGCTGTTCCAAAGCTAATAACATTCTTTTTATCTCTCTTTCCTCTGGGTCCTCTCTCGGCCTCATTATCATTATCTTCTGGACGCCCCCTTTCTCCCCCATGGGGACTACAACTGCCTGCATTTGGCTTATACTTCTAGTTATAAGAACCCTGAGACATGGTATACAACAGGGGATAATGATTAATGCAGCTAATGCCCATAAAATCACCAGTCCCACCGCTTTCCACCAGGCTCCTCCTAAAATGTAATCCCACCATCCTGCTCCCATGATTGTGTTCCATCTCTGTACCGGGACATGTGCTATTTTTCTGATTCCTTCTGATATATCCATTACTGCTTGCCCGTTGTCATCTATGTTTAGGCAGCAATTAGAGAGGTTGAATTTTCCGCATACTCCTCCCTCTTCGGCTAGTAAGTAGTCTAAGGCCAAACGGTTTTGGTATATCGCTGTTCTCATCTGTGTCTGCTGCTTCGCCAACATCTCTAGTGCAGATGCAGTCTGGTTAGTAATTACTTCCAGCACTGCCTGTAGTCTTATGATCCGATTTAACATATACACTGGGGTCCGGTAGCCCCAGGATCCGTCCTGTGCCCAAGTGGCTGGTCCATAATATGAGATGATTCTTGCAGGTGGCCACTCATCATTTTCCCATTTTCCGATGTTCATTCCTCTCTTCGTTCGGTGTAGATCGTCAAAGATGGGTGTGCCTAGCGACCGCCCCTCCTCAGTGGTCAACAGAAAAAACCCTGGTTGTACCAGTCCAATTAAACAAGTCCCACTCCATTTTTCTGGCAATACCGAGTATGCCTTGTGTCCGCTTAGCCATAGCAGTCCTTCAGGGGCAGGTCCACTAGAGGTAACATTGTTCCATATGTCCTGCAACACTGGGATTCCCTGGTAAGGGTTGTTCCCGGTGCAATTCCATAATCCAGTCGATTCGCTTCCATCAGTCTTCATCCAGATAGCACAGTTTCCTTCATCCTTTACAGTGGGATACCATTGAGGTTCCTCTGGCCACCACACTCGGGATTGATTTGGCCACTGGGTGATGATGCGCTGGCAGGGGCTGCTGCCTACTAGGATGGCATCCTTTGCCCAGGGCCTGGCGATACACTCAGTTCCAACCGGGGTGTGTGTCAGGACCCATTCCTGGGGACTTCGATCTCTTCCCACCGTCAAATTCCACTTTATCAGGTCCCATACCTCAATGATAGATCCTCTCCATGGCCAGCGTGAGCTCATCAGCGGTTCTCCACAAACCCAACAATTAGTCACATTCAGGGTTCTGGCTATCCGGAGGGCCAAGTCCACAAACAGGTTTCTCCCCACTTCGGGGATCTCAATCTGCTGCTTTATTTCATCATACATAGTCTGGTGCAGTTGAGGCTGGGAAGGTGGGGGAGGTTTGTTGACTACTGCTTCTGCTAACTTCCCTATCACTACCTCCTTAATTCTGTCTAATGTTTCCTCCCTGGCTCGGGAAGGGATGCCTAACTGTCCTCTCTTGGTCATGCAGACCCATTTCTCCCCTTTTGGGCAGGTAATGTGCCCAACACTTCCTACATGTCCCTTATTTTCTACTACATAATACCCCCTCCCTCCGTCCTGACAAACAGCTCTAGTCCTTAGGTCGTAGCAAACATCACTTACATGGGAATGATAGGTAAATGCTCTGGTTGTTCGCCCTCCATATCTGATAGGATGGTAGCACTTATCACAGTTATTAACACTTCTTATAATGGTTACATACATAGTTAGTAATACTACAACTGCTCCTTTCATGCTGTTAGTTGCATACACTTATTTCTTACTGAAAGTTAATGCCAGGGGCTTATTCCCTGGTTTTACCGTCCACTGATCGTCTTTCTCAGGAACTGACGTCTGGTCAACGGGTCCTTTAACCCAGGTCGCATGTGTCCACCCTTTTTCTTTTGTTCGTACTGCTGTCTCTGTTGTCAGCAATGCCAGGTATGGGCCAGTCCACCGGGGCTGCAGTTTCTCCTCCTTCCAACTTTTAATCAGTTCCCAGTCACCGGCCTTTATAACGTATATTGGAAAGTCGAGTGGTGGACTTTGTGCCAACAGTCCTTTTATTTTTAATTCTGCAAGGGAACGAGACACTGCCAGTAAATAGTTCCTCAGGAACACATCGCTGCCTTCGAAGGTCGGCGTGTCCTCTACCTTTCCAAGTTAGGGCAGCCCAAACAACATTTCGTAGGGAGACACCGCAATATCTTTACGGGGTGCCGTTCGTATTCTTAATAATGCAATTGGTAAACACTTAGTCCAGGGTAGTCTGGTTTCCTCCATTAACTTAGTTATCTGTGTTTTAAGGGTTGCATTCATCCTTTCCACTCGCCCAGAACTCTGGGGGTGCCAGGGTGTATGCAATTTCCAATTTATTCCCAAGGTACTGCAAACCAACAGGTGAACCTTAGAGGCAAAATGTGTTCCTCGGTCGGAATCTATGGATTCGATGACCCCGTATCGGGGAATGATTTGTTCTAATAATATCCGGGTTACTGCCTGAGCGGTGGCATTTATCGTGGGAAATGCTTCCACCCACCTGGTGAAATGGTCTACAACTACTAGGAGGTACTTCCACCTTTGTATTCTTGGAAGTTCTGTAAAATCTACCTGTATTCTCTGGAAGGGTCTTATAGCCAATTGTTGTCCTCCACCAGGGACAGCTCTCATTACCTTCTTGTTAACCCTCTGACATAACACACAACCGGAGACTGTCTGCTTAGCCAAAGTATAGATACCTCGGCAAGCGTAGGTCCGTAGTAGTGTGTCACACAGGGCCTGCGCTCCCCAATGTGACTGGGAGTGCAGTTGTGTCATCAAATCCCGAGTTAATCCTTTGGTTAACATTTGTTTCCCATCCGGTGTCCACCACCTCCCGTCAGTGGAACGCCGAGCCCCTAACTCATTCATTTTGTCCTCCTCCTCCTGTGAGAATACAGGTATCTTTCCTACTCCTTCCCTTAATGGTATTAAAGACAACATCCTCACTGTTCCTTCTGTCGCTGCCTTTTTGGCGGCTCCGTCTGCCGCTTCATTTCCCCTTGCTTCTAATGAGTTCCCCTTTTGGTGTCCCGCCACATGGACCACCGCTATCCTTTCTGGCAAATGTAATGCTTCCAGCAGCTTCTCAATTAATTGCTCATGTGCCAACTCCTTTCCTCTTGCTGTAATCACCCCCCTTTCTTTCCATATTCTCCCAAACGTGTGCACTACTCCAAATGCATATTTGGAGTCGGTGTACACCGTTCCTTCCTTCCCCTCCAACAATTCTAACGCCCGTATTAAGGCATACAATTCACATGACTGAGATGATGCGAATAGGGCTGTTGAGCCAAAACCAAAAAGGCCTAAGGCAGGCAACGCCATTGTAGTAGGAGACTCCATTGTGAGAGGTACGGACAGGGGTTTCTGCGGCAACAGACGGGATGCGAGGATGGTGTGCTGCCTTCCTGGTGCCAGGATCCAGGATGTCACGGACAGAGTGCAGAAAATCCTCAAGGGCGAAGGTGAACATCCGGAAGTGGTAGTGCATGTCGGCACAAACGATGTCGGAAAGAAGGGGATGAATATTCTGCAGCGTGACTTTAGAGAGCTCGGAAAAATGCTGAAAAGCAGGACCTCCAGGGTTGTTATCTCCGGTTTGCTTCCAGTTCCTCGTGCTGGCGAGAGCAGGAACAGGGAGATACGGGACCTGAACGTGTGGCTGAGGAACTGGTGCACAGGGCAGGGATTTAGATTCTTAGATCACTGGGATCTGTTTTGGGGTAAGGGGGAACTGTACAAAAGGGACGGATTGCATCTTAACAGTTGTGGGACCAGCATTCTGGCAGGCAGGTTTGCCACTGCTACACGGGTGGTTTTAAACTGAATAAGGGGGGTGGGGTGTCGAATGGGCTAGTGGAGGATGGAGTTAAAGGGAAAGGGTTTCTTAAATGTGTGAGTGTAGAGACAGAGGGGTGTAAAATGAGGGTAGAAGCAATAGGTAGCAAGGTGAAAAGTAAAAGTGGCAGGCCGGAAAATCCAGGGCAAAAATCAAAAAGGGCCACTTTTCAACAAAATTGTATAAGGGGTAAGAGTGATGTAAAAACAAGCCTGAAGGCTTTGTGTCTCAATGCAAGGAGCATTCGTAATAAGGTGGATGAGTTGAATGTGCAGATAGCTATTAATGACTATGATATAGTTGGGATCATGGAGACATGGCTCCAGGGTGACCAAAAGGCTGGGAGCTGAACATCCAGGGATATTCAATATTCAGGAGGGATAGAGAGAAAGGAAAAGGAGGTGGGGTAGCGTTGCTGATTAGAGAGGAGATTAACGCAATGGAAAGGAAGGACATTAGTTTGCAGGATGTGGAATCGGTATGGGTAGAGCTGCGAAACACTAAGGGGCAGAAAACGCTGGTGGGTGTTGTGTACAGGCCACCTAACAGTAGTAGTGAAGTTGGAGATGGTATCAAACAGGAAATTAGAAATGCGTGCGACAAAGGCAAAACCGTTATAATGGGTGACTTCAATCTACATATAGATTGGGTGAATCAAATTGGCAGGGGTGCTGAGGAAGAGGATTTTTTGGAATGTATGCGGGATAGTTATCTAAATCAACATGTAGAGGAACCAACGAGAGAGCAGGCTATTTTAGACTGGGTATTGAGTAATGAGGAAGGGTTAGTTAGCAGTCTTGTTGTACGTGCCCCCTTGGGCAAGAGTGACCATAATATGGTTGAGTTCTTCATTAGGATGGAGAGTGACATTGTTAATTCAGAAACAATGGTTCTGAACTTAAAGAAAGGTAACTTTGAGGGTATGAGACGTGAATTGGCCAAGATTGACTGGCAATTAATTCTAAAAGGGTTGACGGTGGATATGCAATGGAAGACATTTAAAGATTGCATGGATGAACTACAAAAATTGTTCATCCCAGTTTGGCAAAAGAATAAATCAGGGAAGGTGGTGCATCCGTGGATAACAAGGGAAATCAGGGATAGTATCAAAGCGAAGGATGATGCGTACAAATTAGCCAGAAAAAGCAGCATACCGGAGGACTGGGAGAAATTCAGAGACCAGCAGAGGAGGACAAAGGGCTTAATTAGGAAAGGAAAAATAGATTATGAAAGAAAACTGAATGGCCTGAATGGCGGCGGCGCGGGCACACCACGACGCCCTGTGTCTCCCTAGAATGGGAAAAATAGCGACGATCCCCTTACCTGTTTCAAGGCTGCTCACTCGGAGCAGTCTTGTATCCATCTCGTACATCCAACAGGAACTTCTGGACTTCGGTTCCTGCGGCTGCAACAACTTTCTGGGCGATCTCCGTCTTCCGTCTGAGCTCATCAGAGCAACAGAGCATCCGACTGGAGACCGCCAGGTGAGTCGCGGGGTTGGAGACCGCCAACCGACCCGCGGCCCTCACCCGACCCGCGGCCCTCACCCGACCCGCGGCCCTCACCCGACCCGCGGCCCTCACCCGACCCGCGGCCCTCACCCGACCCTCGGCCCTCACCCGACCCTCGGCCCTCACCCGACCCGCGGCGCCCAACCGTCCCGTGGAGCTGGAGAACACCAGGTGAGTCCCGGAGCTGGAGAACGCCACCCGACCCGTGGAGCTGGAGAACGCCACCCGACCCGTGGAGCTCACCTGACCCTCGCAGCTGGAGAACACCACCCGACCCGTGGAGCTGGAGAACACCGCGGAGCTGGAGACCGCCACCCGACCCGCTGGGCTGGAGAACGCCAGGTAAGCCCCGGGGCTGGAGACCATCAGCAGAGCCGCGGGGCTGAAGAACGCCTGCGGAGTCACGGAGACGCAGACGCGGAGCAACGAAGCGGCAGAACACCAGCGCGCACAAAGCCAGCTCGGCCGACCAGAAGCACCAACAGATGGCGACGCGTACGAAAACACCGCCGGGGACGCAGAGGTGGGTTAAAGGCCAGGTTAGAGCTAGCCCCACACAGGGTAGCGATTCCTAGCCTTTTTCTCGCCAACGTGCGCTCACTGGCAAACAAAATGGACGAACTCCGGCTAAGGATCACCTCCCACAGCTGGATCAAGGACTGCAACATCCTGATCTTCACGGAAACTTGGCTCAACACTGACGTTCCTGACAGCGCCATCCAGCTATCGGGGCGTCATTTACTCCGAGCGGACAGGACATCAGACTCCGGCAAGACCAGAGGTGGGGGTCTGTGCATTTATGTAAATAAAGCATGGTGCACGGACTCCACCATCATCGAGAGTCACTGCTCAGCTAACCTTGAGTTCCTCTTGGTTAGATGCAGACCGTTCTATCTGCCCAGAGAGTTCACCTCCACTGTTGTGACTGCAGCCTATATCCCTCCTGATGCTAATGCCAAGCTTGCAATGAAAGAGCTGCATACTGCCATTAGCAATCAACAGACGCACAACCCAGAGGCAGCCTTCATTGTTGCGGGTGACTTCAATCACTCTAACCTGAAGACTGTACTCCCCAAATTCCACCAACATGTCTCCTTCCCCACTAGAGTAGACAAGACACTGGACAAAGTCTACACCAACATGGCTGAAGCTTACAAAGCCATCCCCCTCCCCCACCTTGGTCAGTCTGATCACGTCTCATTGTTCCTGCTCCCTAAGTACTCCCCACTCATCAGACGGGTTAAACCAACTGTGAGGACAGTTAAAGTCTGGTCAGAGGAAGCGGACTTCACACTTCAGCAGTGTTTTGGAAACACTGACTGGAAGGCGTTTGCAGCCCAGGCCACCCTTGACTCCCACACGGACATTGATTCCTACACATCCTCTGTTCTGGACTTTATAAACTCCACCATCAATAGTGTCACCTCCCTCAAACAGGTGACCATATTCCCGAATCAGAAGCCATGGATGAACAGCGAGGTCAGGCTACTGCTGAAAGCACGGGACACCGCTTTCAGGTCAGGCGATGCTCGAGCCTACAGTTCAGCCAGGGCTAACCTGAAGAGGGGCATCAAGAAGGCCAAGCACTGCCATAAGCTCAGGATTGAGGAGCACTTCAACAACAACTCCGACCCCCGACGCATGTGGCAAGGCATCCAGGCCATCACGGACTACAGACCCTCCAACACCACCCCCACATCCAGCGACGCCTCCTTCCTTGAGGAGCTTAACCACTTCTATGGCCGCTTCGACAGGGACAATCTAGAGACAGCCATCAAGGCTGTGCTACCTGCCGATCACCAACCCCTCACACTCACCCCCTACGACGTATTCGTGGCACTGAGTAGGACTAATGCACGTAAAGCTGCTGGCCCTGACGGCATCCCCGGGCGCGTGCTCAGGGCCTGTGCTGCGCAGCTGACAGACGTCTGGACTGATCATCTTCAACCTGTCACTTGCCCAAGCAGTTGTCCCCACGTGCCTTAAATCCACCTCCATCGTGCCAGTGCCAAAACACTCCACTGCGGCAAGCCTCAACGACTTCCGCCCAGTTGCACTTACCCCCATCATCACCAAGTGCTTCGAGAGGCTGGTCCTGGCACACCTCAAAAGCTGCCTACCCCCCACACTGGATCCCTATCAGTTTGCCTACCGCAAGAACAGGAGTACGGAGGATGCCATCTCAACGGCACTTCACTCCGCCCTCTCCCACCTCGACAACAGAGACACTTACGTAAGAATGCTGTTCATCGATTACAGCTCAGCATTCAACACCATTATACCATCAAAACTGATCACCAAACTCGGTAACCTGGGCATCGACCCCTCCCTCTGCAACTGGATACTGGACTTTCTAACCAACAGACCCCAGTCTGTTAGGTTAGACAAGCACACCTCTTCAACCCTCACCCTGAACACCGGCGTTCCACAGGGCTGTGTGCTGAGCCCCCTCCTCTACTCCCTCTTCACCTATGACTGCACACCTGTACATGGTACTAACACCATCATCAAGTATGCAGATGATACAACGGTGATTGGCCTCATCAGCAACAACGATGAGTCGGCCTACAGGGAGGAGGTCCAGCACTTAGCAGCATGGTGCGCTGACAACAACCTGGCCCTTAACTCCAAGAAGACCAAGGAGCTCATTGTAGACTTCAGGAAGTCCAGGGGCGGCACGCACACCCCCATCCACATTAACGGGATGGAGGTGGAACGTGTTTCTAGCTTCAGGTTCCTGGGAGTCAACATCTCCGATGACCTCTCTTGGACCCACAATACCTCAACTCTGATCAAGAAGGCTCACCAGCGTCTCTTCTTCCTGAGGAGACTGAAGAAGGTCCATCTGTCTCCTCAGATCCTGGTGAACTTCTACCGCTGCACCATCGAGAGCATCCTTACCAACTGCATCACAGTATGGTATGGCAACTGCTCTGTCTCCGACCGGAAGGCATTGCAGAGGGTGGTGAAAATTGCCCAACGCATCACCGGTTCCTCGCTCCCCTCTATTGAGTCTGTCCAAAGCAAGCGTTATCTGCGGAGGGCGCTCAGCATCGCCAAGGACTGCTCTCACCCCAACCATGGACTGTTTACCCTCCTACCATCCGGGAGGCGCTACAGGTCTCTCCGTTGCCGAACCAGCAGGTCCAGGAACAGCTTCTTCCCGGCGGCTGTCACTCTACTCAACAACGTACCTCGGTGACTGCCAATCACCCCCCCACCCCCCGGACACTTATTATCACTTATTATTATTTATTTAAATCATTTGCTATGTCGCTCTTCCAGGGAGATGCTAAATGCATTTCGTTGTCTCTGTACTGTACACTGACAATGACAATTAAAATTGAATCTGAATCTGAATCTGAATCTGAATCTGAAAACTGGCAGGGAACATAAAAACTGACTGCAAAAGTTTTTATAGATATGTGAAAAGAAAGAGATTAGTTAAAACAAATGTAGGTTCCTTGCAGTCAGAAACGGGTGAGTTGATCATGGGGAACAAGGATATGGCGGACCAATTGAATAACTACTTTGGTTCCGTCTTCACTAAGGAAGACATAAATAATCTGCCGGAAATAGCAGGGGACCGCGGGTCAAAGGAGTTGGAGGAATTGAGTGAAATCCAGGTTAGCCGGGAAGTGGTGTTGGGTAAATTGAATGGATTAAAGGCCGATAAATCCCCAGGGCCAGATAGGCTGCATTCCAGAGTACTTAAGGAAGTAGCTCCAGAAATAGTGGATGCATTAGTAATAATCTTTCAAAACTCTTTAGATTCTGGAGTAGTTCCTGAGGATTGGCGGGTAGCAAACGTAACCCCACTTTTTAAGAAGGGAGGGAGAGAGAAAACGGGGAATTACAGACCAGTTAGTCTAACATCGGTAGTGGGGAAACTGCTAGAGTCAGTTATTAAAGATGGGATAGCAGCACATTTGGAAAGTGGTGAAATCATTGGACAAAGTCAGCATGGATTTACAAAAGGTAAATCATGTCTGACGAATCTTATAGAATTTTTCGAGGATGTAACTAGTAGCGTGGATAGGGGAGAACCAGTGGATGTGGTGTATCTGGACTTCCAGAAGGCTTTCGACAAGGTCCCACATAAGAGATTAGTTTACAAACTTAAAGCACACGGCATTGAGGGTTCAGTATTGATGTGGATAGAGAACTGGCTGGCAAACAGGAAGCAAAGAGTAGGAGTAAACGGGTCCTTTTCACAATGGCAGGCAGTGACTAGTGGGGTACCGCAAGGCTCAGTGCTGGGACCCCAGCTATTTACAATATATATTAATGATCTGGATGAGGGAATTGAAGGCAATATCTCCAAGTTTGCGGATGACACTAAGCTGGGGGGCAGTGTTAGCTGTGAGGAGGATGCTAGGAGACTGCAAGATGACTTGGATAGGCTGGGTGAGTGGGCAAATGTTTGGCAGATGCAGTATAATGTGGATAAATGTGAGGTTATCCATTTTGGTGGCAAAAACAGGAAAGCAGACTATTATCTAAATGGTGGCCGACTAGGAAAAGGGGAGATGCAGCGAGACCTGGGTGTCATGGTACACCAGTCATTGAAAGTGGGCATGCAGGTGCAGCAGGCAGTGTAGAAAGCGAATGGTATGTTAGCTTTCATAGCAAAAGGATTTGAGTATAGGAGCAGGGAGGTTCTACTGCAGTTGTACAGGGTCTTGGTGAGACCACACCTGGAGTATTGCGTACAGTTTTGGTCTCCAAATCTGAGGAAGGACATTATTGCCATAGAGGGAGTGCAGAGAAGGTTCACCAGACTGATTCCTGGGATGTCAGGACTGTCTTATGAAGAAAGACTGGATAGACTTGGTTTATACTCTCTAGAATTTAGGAGATTGAGAGGGGATCTTATAGAAACTTACAAAATTCTTAAGGGGTTGGACAAGCTAGATGCAGGAAGATTGCTCCCGATGTTGGGGAAGTCCAGGACAAGGGGTCACAGCTTAAGGATAAGGGGGAAATCCTTTAAAACCGAGATGAGAATAACTTTTTTCACACAGAGAGTGGTGAATCTCTGGAACTCCCTGCCACAGAGGGTAGTCGAGGCCAGTTCATTGGCTATATTTAAGAGGGAGTTAGATGTGGCCCTGGTGGCTAAGGGGATCAGAGGGTATGGAGAGAAGGCAGGTACGGGATACTGAGTTGGATGATCAGCCATGATCATATTGAATGGCGGTGCAGGCTCGAAGGGCCGAATGGCCTACTCCTGCACCTAATTTCTATGTTTCTATGTTTCTATGAGCCGACCAATTACCTGGCAACCTGCCCGCCTCCACTCCTTCAAATCCTTCTCCTCCTATTATGGCATACCCACTATATCTTTTTCCATTTATACAGCGGGAAGAACCGTCTATAAACCTCCTTTCTCCCTCTACCAGAGGCTGTTCCTCCAAATCCTGCTCTTGGTCTGTAGTTCTATAACTTCGCTACAGTAGTGTTCTGGTCTCTGCCCTTCCTGCTCGTCGTCCGCCGAGTATAAAAACTGGGAAGGGTTTAAATTCTTATCGGTCAGAATGGTCAAATCGTCTTTTTCCATAAGTATCACTTCGTACTTTATCAGTCTCCTCACACAATTTATCATACAAGAACTTGACTTGTCGGGTGTAATTGTCTATCCATAATCTACAGTATCCAATTAACCCGAGAAACTTCCTGATTTCTTTTTTGTTCCTTGGCATCGGCAGCCCGGTGATCCCAGCTATTCTTTCGGGGTTTATTCTCCTTTTCCCGTCACTAATCAGGTGTCCTAGATATTTAACCTCCTGTTCTACAAATTGTAGTTTATTTTTAGACACTCTCAATCCCTTTTCCCCTAAAAAGTTTAAGAGGGTTATGGTTGCATCCCTTACTGGCACTTCTTCTCCGCCTGAGAGTAACAAATCATCTACGTACTGCAATAATTGTGTCCCATAGGTCCTGGGAACATCCTCTAATACTTGTTCTAATATTTGCCCGAACTGGTTCGGGGATTCAGTAAAACCCTGAGGGAGCACAGTCCATCGATACTGTTGATTCCTCAGTGTGTCTGGGTTTTCCCACTCGAATGCAAAAAGGTCTCTACTTTCCTCAGCCAGGGGGCAGCTCCAAAAGGCGTCTTTCAGATCTACCACACTGAACCACCTGTGGTTAGGGGGTATACGTCCCATTATGGTATAAGGATTTGGGACTACCGGGTGTCGAGCCCTAACTACCCTATTCAATTCTCTTAGGTCCTGGACCAGTCGGAACATTCCGTCATTCTTTCTTACAGGGAGTATTGGCGTGTTGTAGGGGGACATACAACTCTCCAATACTCCATCCTTCAGTAAGTTTTCTATAATTGGCTGCAGCCCTTTCCTTCCTTCCATTGAAATCGGATACTGTCTTACCTGTACTACTTCACTTCCTTCTCGCAAGGCTATCCTCAGAGGTGGTATTCTTAGCCCTCCCCTATTTCCCTCTCTTGCCCACACCTGTGAGACTATTCTTTCTTCATCTTGGGTCGTCAATTTATATAGTTGTACTATAATCTGTCCACCTACGGGAGCTGTGCCCATTCCTAATTGAACTTGTAAGTCCCTTCCCATCAGGTTTATTCCTGCCTGGGGCACCAGGATTAAGTCTTCCATGGCCTCTCGATTTTCATATCTTACCATTACTCCTTCTATCTCGGGAGCTGTCATTACCTTTCCCTCTACTCCAGAGATTTTGACTTGCCTTTCCCCTAATCCCATTCCCTCCGGTATCCTGGTTACACTTGATCTTTCCGCCCCTGAGTCTACCATAAATACCGTGTCTTCTCCTTGGGGACCTAATTTTAAGTTTGCCAAGGGTTCCCGTGTACGTCCTACACACCCCAAGGAGGGGAACCCCTGACCCCCCTATTCCTCCATCAGTGTGTACGATTGTACTTCATGCCTTATCTTTGGACATTCTCTTTTAAAGTGTCCTTCTTTGTGACAATGATAACACCGGGATGGCCCGGTGTGCCATCCCCCTGATCCTTGTTCTTTATTTCCCGGGGGACCCCAACTTTGGTCCCTCCATTCACCCCTTCCTCTTTCTCTTCTTTGAAAGTTTGGGGTCCCTGGTTCTCGCCCCCCCCCCCTCACTGGAGGAGCAGATGCCCTGACCACGGGGGTTCTTTGGGTTGGGTTCCAACGCCACTTATTTCTCAATCCGACAACTCTTCGGATGTCTCAATAAGCCAGACGCACACCTCACCCTCCCCCCCCCCCCCTCACCCCATCCGTGCAACATCCGCCCCAATGGACTATCAGGCGGAATGTGCGGCTCTTCACCAGTTTGAGCCTTTTTCCCCGGGCCCTTACTTTGCCCGTTCCGGTTACCCATCCCTGTCAGATCTTTTCCCGTCCAACAGAACCCAATCGCCCGAGTAATACTTAATAGTCAATATTCTTACCCGAGTCCTGTGCACAGTAATTGAGGAAATTCAGTGTCTCCGAGGATCCTCCAGTGCTTCTACGCAGCGGCGGTGGAAAGCATCTTGTCCGGGAACATTACCATCTGGTTTGGGAATTGCTCTGCCAAGGACAAGAAGGCTCTGCAGAGAGTAGTGCGTTCGGCCGAACGCACTATGGGAACTTCACTTGCCTCCCTGCAGGAACTATACATCAGGAGGTGCGACTCCAGAGCCAACAATATCATGAGAGACCCCTTCCACCCCTGCAACGGACTGTTCCAGCTGCTACGGTCAGGCAAACGCCTCCGTTGCCATGCGGTGAGAACGGAGAGGTTGAGAAGGAGTTTCTTCCCTGAGGCCATTCGGACTGTAAATGCCTATCTCACCAGGGACTAACTCTACTGAACGTTTTTCCTTCCATTATTTATTATGTAAAATAATATGTGTGTTATGATTGTGTTTATAGTTTGTTTGGTTGTTTGTCTTTAGCACAAATGTCCACGAGCATTGCCACTTTCATTTCACTGCACATCTCGTATGTGTATGTGACAAATAAACTTGACTTGACTTGACTTGATTTGACACACACACACACACAGATACACCCACAGACACACACAGTCACACTCACGGACACACACACACACAGACACACACACACACTGACAGACACACCCACACAGACACACCCACACAGACACACACACACTCACGTAGACACACACAGACACACCCACACCCAGACACACACACACAACCATACACACACACACACACAGACACACACAGACCCCACACACACAGCCACATACACACACACAGACAGACACACACACACTCACACACAGACACACACACTCACACACACTTCAGACACAGACACACACACACATTCACACACACATTCACACACAGACACACACACAGAGGTGCACACAATCACACTCACACACACTCGCACACACACACACCCACACTCACACAGACACACACACTCACACAGACACACACAAACACACAGACACACTCGCGCAGACACACCCACACACACACAGAGACACAGG